>NW_006399770.1:17063655-17067864 GCF_000299155.1 Elephantulus edwardii
AGAGAGTTGGACAGTGACTAAGGAGGATAGAAGGAGAATTGATGCCTTTGAGCTGTGGTGCTGGAGAAGAGTATTGAATGTACCCTGGACTGCCAAGAAGACAAACAGATTCATCCTGGAGAGGGTTAAACCAGGCTACTCCTTGGAGGCAAGGATTCTGAGGCTTCATCTGACATACTTTGGACATGTTATAAGGAGGGAGAGGTCCTTGGAGAGGATGCTTGAGAGGGTTGAGGGAAGGCGTAGAAGGGGAAGACCCTCTATGAGGTGGATTGATTCAGTGACTGGGGTAATTGGGATTGGTGTGTCAGAGGCAGTGAGATTGGCCCAGGATAGAGCGGAGTTTAGGGCTGTTGTACATAGGGTCACTATGTGTCGCAAGTGACTGGACGGCACGTAACAAGTACAACAACAACAACCCATGGTCAACTGGTATTTGATAAAGAAACAAAACCTATGAAATAGGGAAATGACAACCTCTTCAACGAATGTTAGTAGCAACACTTGACTTTCACCTGCAGAAAACTGAAGCAAGATCCACATCTCAAACCATACATAAAACTCAGCTCAAGTTGAATCAGAGACCTAGGGGTAATGCCCCAAAACCATAGAGATTGTAAGAGACTAATTGGAACCAAACTTAAAGGGCCTAGCCCTTAGTATAAATAGACTGGCAAATTTAGTCCATAAATGCACAATAAAGAAAGGATGACATTTATGAATGGGCTCTTTGAAAGATCAAGTCCTTCTGTACATCATTTTTCCCCCAAAACTATTTGCTGTTATGGTTTTTAGGTGCCATCAAGTATGACTCATAGCTATCCTATGAACAAAAGATCTGAACCCTATTCTATCTTAAGCCATCCTTACACTTCCTAACACAAAAGAACTCTTTACTGCAGTCACCATATCAATACACCTAGTTGAGGGTCTTCTTCTCCTTCACGGATTCCCCACCCTTCCCAGCAGCATGGACTTCTCCAAGGAATAGCTCCTCCTAGAAACACGCCCAAAGTATGTGAGTGTCATCATTGTTGCCTCCAAAGAACACTCTGGCTGCACCTTCTCCAAGACATATCTGTTCATTCTTTTGTCCATCCATGGATGTTCAGTGTTATTCTCCAACACCATAGCTCAAAGGCACTAATTGTTTTTCTGTTAATCTTATTCACTGTCCAGCTCTCAGATACATAGCTAGTAATTGGAACAACCATGGTCTGAATCAGATGCATCTTAGTCCTCAAATTGACATTGGTTCTTGATAATTTGGAGAGTTCCCTGACTGCAGATTTTCCCAGTGCAATGAGTAATCTTATTTCCTGACTGCGCATATGAAGAGTATTAATTGTAGATTTAAGCAAGATAAAGCTGTTAACAGTTTTAATGTCCTCTATATTAATGATAAAACTGCCTATCATGCCAGTAGTGAGAGTCTTTGCTTTCTTGACATTGAGATACAATCCATACTAAAGACTTAATCCCAAAGATATATTACTTTTTTAATTTAGAATGCAATTTTAGAAAAGGTGTTTATGCCACCAAAATAATCCAAAAGGTGGGCTAACTACCTAAGAATAAAGCTACAGTACATATCGGCATAAAGGGTATACTTTCTTTCTCAGAAATACTGATAAAAAAGCTCTTGACTGTTAACTTCATTCTAAAGATGAACTAGCTACTCATTTGTTGTTGTTTTACCAAACATGAGACTGACCCAAAGTTGACCCTCCAGCAGGTTTTCAGAGACAGTTAAAAGACAGGAAGAGATTACCCATCCTTCTGGGGCAGAACAGCTGGTGGCCTTGAACCACATGCCTTAGGGATTACAGTGCATCTTCTTGTCACTGGGCCATCAGAGATCCCCTAGCTAGTCCCTAGACAAAAGAAACTACATACTTCTAAAATGTCAATATTTTATTTCTTCCTTCTCTTTTTTCTTTTCTTTTTTTTTAAACCTCTGTTGGATTGGGAAGCATTATTATGAGGATATTCTGGAGCCACCCGGGTGCATTGCTCATCACAGATGATAATAATAATGATGAGTATCCTTAAGCAAACACTTCTATGAGCCAAGTGCTATCCAAAGCTTATGAAACAGTGACAGTAACCATATGCAATCAGGGTATGAATATAGTATTTTCTATTTTTCATCAGTACAGAAAATTAAGTCTACAGAAATGGATAGATCTGTTCACAACTAGAGTTTGAAACAAGACCTATCTCTATTGTATTACAATAAAATGAGTGGACATTTTAAAAGTTTGCACAGCAAGAAGTAAAGTGAACCAATTTTGATGACTTTAAATAGCTGCTAATTCAAGACCTCACAAAATGACATTAAATTCTGTTAGCATTTTTTAGTTAATAATTTTTTCTGGTTGTTTAAACTCAGAAACTCAATCTTGCTAATATTAAGATTTATCTGAGATGTTGATTGCTGATAAATGTTAAATAAGCTCACAAACGTTAGCCAAATTCACTTATGGAGTGAAAATTCAAATCTACATTTTTTTCCAAGAAATAGGTGACAATTTGATTGGATAGTTGCGCTGGACTTAACAATTATCAGAAATATGTTTTTAATAAATGAAACAGATTCAGAAGAATTGGTCACGTAATTAAAAGGATATCAGTGCCTGATATCTTTAAATCTCTCTATATAAGATAACAAGCACAAGTGCTTTTACTTCGACATCATACATTAATGAAAAATCCTGTGTTTTACAAAACTATGTACTGAAAAGAATACCACTTATGTGTGCAGAATGAGATTGGGGCGATCCATATGAAAACTATGGATATATATATATATATATATATAATGGAAAAAATGATAATTGATACTTTGATAACTTGGAAAATTCATGTTATTATCTCGTAGGATGTTATGCCATGAGATATTAAAAATGTCAAAAATCGTGATAAGTGGAAGCAGGAACAGAGGCATTGTGACTGTATTTAGATGCACACAGGCATAAGAGCAAACACAGAACAAGCCTGAGAGTAGTTTTTACTGGGAAGGGTGATGTGAACACAGATGTTCATTATCATATTATTAATATTTCTTCAGTTTCACTGGATTAATCATCTCTAAACCAACATGATATTTCTGCAATATTAACATGACTTTTGTGTTTACCAGACATATTTGAGCAACTTGGTAAACAGAAGACACATCATAGCAGAACAGTCTGCCTCTGTTGCCCTGATAGAGTATTCTTTCTTCTGGTTAATTAAAGTCTTGTTATTGTTGTTGGGTGCCATCAAGTTGAGTATGACTCATAGCAACTCTATGAACAACAGAATTGAATCCTATCCTATCCTGTCCTGTGTCATCCTCACCATCTCTGATGCATTTGAACCCACTGCTGCAGTCATGGTGTCAATCCAACTCTTTGGGAGTTTCCTATCTTTTGCTGAGCTTCTCCGTACAAGCATGATATGCCTTTTGGAGGAATAGCCTCTACTTGCAACATGTCAAGAGTATGAGACAAAGCTTTGTCATCCTTGCCTCCAAGCACTCTGGCTGGGCCTTTTTCACATACCTGTTCATTCTTTTGACAGTCCATGTGATATTCAGAACTCTTCTCCAACACCACAGCTCAAGGCATTGTTCTTTCCTCATCTTTATTAATTGTTTCGCTCTCAGATAAATAACAGGTGATTGAAAAGACCAATGCCTTGAAACAGGCACAGCTTAGTCTTTTGGAGAAGTCCCTGACAATGGCTTAGCTGGAAACAATATATCTTATCTCCTGACTACTGGTTCCAAGGGTTCATTGTGTATCCAAGGAAGATGAAATCATTGACAATTTTGATCCTTTCACTATCTACCATTGTATTGTTCATTGGTTCAGTAGTAAGGACTTTGATTTTCTTAATGTTGAGAGATAAGTATATTGAAGGTGCTAGTCGTTAATCTGTAGTGAGCACTGCATGCTTTTCTCACTTTCAACAAAAGTTGTTTCACCTGCATAATGCTGGTTGTTGAAGAGTCTTCCTCTGACACTGATGCCCATTCTTCTTCATAGGGTCTGGCTTCAGGAATTATTTGTTCAACGTAAAGGGTGAATAGGTATGGAGAAAGGATAAAACCCTGATACACTTGATTCCTGTATTTAAACTATCTGGTGTTCCCTATTGACATATTTCTGTTAACAGATGCTGCCCTGGACGTGCTCACCAAGTTGTGCCAAGAAATCTGGAGAA
>NW_006399770.1:17071490-17072740 GCF_000299155.1 Elephantulus edwardii
AGCATCATTTCAGTCACCAAATTCACACTTTCTATCATTCCTTTCTCATTGTTTCCGATCTGAGAATTTTAGTCACTAAGGGAGCTCTGGAGGTGTGGTGGTAAGAATCTGTGTGGCAATCCTGATGGTACATAATTTGGATGCACCAGCTGCTCCGTGGTAGAAAGATGGGCAATCTCCTCCCATCCAATTAACTGCTTCTGAAAACCCACTAGTGTGTCAGCTTTAAAATACTTCAGTCTAGCCAATATGTCTTCAAAGGAAATAGTTGTGGAAATAGAAGAAAACACCTATAGAAATTATCTCATAGTGACCTGTTCCTTCACAGACTATTAAAGTAGAAAAGAATAAAAAAGTAGTTAATATTGTTGTAAAGATTTATAACAATGCAGTGTTTATCAACAAAGGACACACAGAATTATTGCAGGTAGTGAAGAGATACCAGAAATGAGTAAAAAAATGAAAATTCCAGTAATAAGTGGAAGCTAAAAAATGTTTTCATGACTAAAAGATACAACTTATAAAAGCATCCCAGAAAGAGAGTATAACACTTTCCATAGGGTGTGAAATTTTAGTGATAGTGTGTCAATTTTGCTTTTATAAAGAAAAAATCCTACATATCAATATACACACTGGTAAGTGTGGGAAGGTCTATGGAGATCTTTTGGTTCTTCTACTTATCATCCTTTTTCCACTAACCAGCTTCTTTCCTAACTCTTAAAATATCCTTGCTCTATTAATGTACTTATTCACCTTTGTTTTTCCATTTTACTCTCTAAGATCATTAGATCATCCGTTATTTTTTAAATTTCACTTTAATGAAAATTTTACAGAGATTTAGGGTTTCTAGTCATTCATTGTTGCACTTTTCTCCCTGCCCATCCCTCCCCCCCAATTCATTCTTTTTCTTGAAAAGAAAAAGAAAAACTCTTTAATTATTATGCAATACCTCCCTCCAAGTCCACTCTACTATGAAGCCTTCACTCTGGACTTCTATAATGAGAAGAATACCCATTCATATGTCCCTTTTAAACAGTTCTCTCCCTCATATCTTTCAATTCAATATACATTAGTCCTCCCTTCCTTTTCTGTCTTCCCTCAACCCTGATGTCAGTTCCATTTTACTGAGATATTTCACTCAGCGTAATGTCCTCCAAGGTCATCGATTTTGCATATTTCATGAGTTCCCTGGTTTTCAATGCTGCATAGTATTCCTATCCATTGCTTTTTAATTTATTTGAATTTATTAT
>NW_006399770.1:17085155-17086789 GCF_000299155.1 Elephantulus edwardii
AGGGTCGCTATGAGTCGCAAACGACTCGACGGCACATAACAACAACATCATTAGGTATTATTGTCATGACATGAGTCTAGAACGAAGCCTGCATAGTGGAGTGGACTTGGGGGAGGGATTGTGTAACAGAGAATTTTTCTTTACTTTGCAAAGAGAAGAGCTAACTGGAGGGGGATGATTGGGCAGGGAGAAAAGTGCAATATTGAATGAATGGAAATCTGAAGTCACTGTAAACATTAATTAAAATTAATTTTAAAAAATTAAAAAACCTTTATCAGTAATTTGTTGAGTACTAGAATTTTTATAATTGCTATGTGTCAGAGAGCTGGCAATGACTAGGAATGATAGAAAAATAATTGATGTATTTGAGCTGTGGTTCTGGAGAAGAGTGCTGAATATACCATGAACTGCCAGGAGAACAAACAAGTTTGTCCTAGAGAGGGTGAAACTAGGTTGCTCCTTGAAGGGAAGGATTCTGAGGCTTCATCTGACATACTTTGGGCTTGCTGCAAGGAGGGACCAGTCCTTAGAGAGGGACATCATACTTAGAAGAGTGGAAGGACAAAGAAAGAAAGGAATACAATGGATGAGATTGATTGAATCTGGGACTGGGGTAATGAGGGTAGGTGTGTCAGAGACAATAAAGTTGGCACAGCATAGAGCAGATTTCAGAGCTATTGCACATAGGGGCACTATGAGTCGCAAGTGACTCAAGAGCATATAACAACAACAAAAAAAAACCCCAAAACTAGAATTTAAAAAAAGTAAAATAGTATCAGTAAAGCATAAATATGAAAAAAGTGAAACTTGTCATATGGGTAAATATTTACAAAACAGAATAAAGTGAAGATGGGGATTTCTATTACAAAGTACAGGTGAAAGATGATGAGAATCTGATTCAGCAGTGACAAGGGAATAGGAACGGAGAGAACAGATTAAAGTCATATTAAAGTGCAGAAATTATAGAGATGATTACTTGAATATGGATTTAATGAAAGAAAGGGATTTGGGCTTACTCCAGCATTTGAATTTAGAATTTTCTTCAGTTTTTTCAATGCTTTTCTGCAAGCTGTAATATGGTTATAGTAAAAATAGTTATGAAGACATTATAACTAGGGTGTCAGAACTCTTGAAAATTGGCTTTTCTAGTGGCATCCACTTCTTAAACAACATGCCTCCAGGAACCCTATGAACTTTTATAAATTTCGACAGTTGTAGAGGGGAATTCAGGCCTTTTGCTCATAAGGTCGCTATGAGTCGTGCTTGACTCAAAAACAATCAACAACAACAGTCGTTGCATTAGCTCTTGTTGGGGGTAGGGGGTTATGGTCTCCAGTTACCTTAACTGTGGACACATGGTCTTGTAAATGATCAACATCTGTGGGACCAATATAAGAGAATGCTTTCCACACAGTGAGAGACAGTGATGGAGAGAGAGTGAATACACTGTGAGAGACGGTATTGGAGAGAAGTTAAAGAAACACACTGCTATGAAGAGACTGTGGCAAGGCATAAACAGAGGACACCTGGAGACGGAGGTGCAGTTAAAGGTTTTACTTGCTGAATAATTGAAGGAAAACTTACTTGCAAATGCTGTGAAATAAAGTTTGCTGTGATAATTGAGGAAACCACAG
>NW_006399770.1:17086889-17093978 GCF_000299155.1 Elephantulus edwardii
GTCTCTTTGGGGTATATTCCCAGTAGTGAAATTTCTGGGTCAAATGGTATTTCTATTTGCAACTTTTTGAGAAAGTACCATACAGCCTTCCACAGTGGTTGCATCATTTTACACTTTAAAACAACTATGAGATGTCATCTCACCCCAGTCAGAACAGCAAAATTTAACAGAACAGCAAGTAACAAATGCTGATGAGGTTGTGGAGAAACTGGAACCCTTATTACATTGCTTTTTTAAAGCATCATTTCTGCCTTAAATATAGTGATTATCATGATAAGAATCATCTCAATGATGAAAGGTTACTGATTCTAATGTAATAGTTATACACGTTTGCTGTACTTAATTTAAAAGCTGACTAATTGGGGGGGAAAAAAGAAAAAGAGAAAAAAAAGTTGACTAATTATCTGTTCCCACTGATTGAGAAACTAACATTTTTGCTGGAGCAAGTGGTTAGTGATGACAAGAAGAAGGAGCAAGGAGAGCAAAAGAGAATGCAACGTTTTTTGAGATTATTGATTATGAAATAAAAAAATTCAATGTTACAAATACATATGGCATTTTTCACTAGATATTAAATCCCTACTAATTGTCAAAACCTAGATCAAGAGAATAGAAAGTGCTGAAGTATGGGTATATCAGATAGAGCTTCCTGGGGAATCTCAAGTTACACTGGAGTATCTAGAAGAATAAGAAAGGTAAGCATTAACTTGAACAAAGCCATGAAAGTTTTCTATGCTACATTAAAGAATTTGTGTTTTTATCTCTAGAGGAATAAGAGTCTTTGAAGAATCAGAAATTGAAAGCCCAATAATTGAGTATATAATGCATTTTCAAGAAGTAATAAGTGATGCTTCTTAAGTTGAAAATTATTTAGAAGTGCAGTGTATACTGAGACAATCCTCTTGTTTCTTTCCATTAGCTATATAAAGCTTTCAATGAATCTTTACCATTGACAACTAGTTTTAATTCTCTGTTCTTCATTTTAGAGTGGGGAAAAGTAAAAAATCTGACACCCCTGTTTAAAACGTGGAAGTAACAATGATTGTTATTTTTACCTTATTACTATATTATTATATTATTATTATACCCTCTATAAGAAACACAAATGCAGGCTATATTCATTAATTTCATCTGATGATATCCATAAGAATCAGACTAATAACATATGTGGAAGGAATTGCTGGAGAAGTTAAATATGAACGGCGAAAACTAGGCCAGGTGCTGATTATGAAACAGATCATCAACTGCTCATATGCAACTTCAAATTAAAACTAAATAAGGTCAAATCAAATCTAAAGGAATCAACATTTGAATTCGAGCCTATCCCACCTGAATTTAAAAACAAACACAGGAACAAGTTTGAAGCCTTGAACAAATTAGTGAAGACCTGATGGACGGTGAGAGGATTTCAGGAATATCATCCAGGAAGAATGCAAAACAGGTCATTACAAAGACAGAAGAAGAAGACAAGACCAACATTTTCAGTCAAAAGAGATTGAAAATTGCACTACAACACCAAGAAGGCAAAATAATCAAGAAGTTAAAGAACTGAATAGAAGATTTCAAAGGGCAGCACCAGAAGACAAAGCAAAGAACTCGAGTCCAAAAATCAACAGAGCAGAACTCTTTCAGCATTTCTTAAAGCTGAAGGAAGTAAAGAACAAGTTCAAGCCTCGAGTTGCAATACTTAAGGATGCTATGGGCAGAATATTGAGTGACCTACGAAGTATTAAAAGAAGATGGAAGGAGTATACAGAATCACTGAATCACTGTATCAAAAATAACTGACACACAGAAGAATTTCAAAAAGCAACATACCATCAAGAGACAACAGTGATGAAGGAGGAAGCTCATCACTCTGTTTTAAATAAGTTGATCAAAGATAAGAGATAAATATAAACAATTGAATTGATGAAAACAAAACGGACAAGGGAACTAACATTTTTCTGTGTTTCCTTTTGCACCTTTTAAGGGAGTGTTATTATTTATAAGAGTAGTATGGCCTATAGTAGAGGGTTAAGTCTAAAGAAGCATTTCTGGGACTGGAAATTAGTACAAGAGCTACAAATGTATATTGTGGTTTCACATGGGAAGATTGTTCATAATCTCTTTATAAATTGGAATGAGGTTTAAAAGCTGAGAAAAATAGCAACTATTTAAAGAGGAACAGAGCAATCGTCTAAAGGCCACTAAAAGACTTGAGGATAGGACAGAAGCTGTAATTGGAATTTCCTTAGTGTTCAGGAATAGAGCCTTTGCTGTTATTTGTCCCAAATTTCTCTTTTAGTTCCCTCATTAAATTGGCATTATTTTTCATAAACACACACACAGAGAATACCCCTTTGGGGAAGAAAAGGATTTAAGGAAGGTGAAGGTCATAGAATTTGAAAATGAGCTGCTGAACAGGGCAAAGATTTGGAAGGAAAGCACAGAAAAAAAGGTGTTATTTCTGGAGAGTTCGAGTTAGTAAATTATGCACATTTATTACAGGAAGACTTGGCAGTACAAGTGCTGGTAAAATCATGTCAGAGGTTTCAGTATAAAACTCCTAATAGAAATCATTATTGTATAAAATTAGTTATCTAGATCTGTGAGCATTTCACACCATCTGGCAGACACATATAAACCCAGATGTCCTATGTCTTTATGCAGAGTTCAGAGTCACTGATTATCAAACTAAGGACATAAATATCTCATTGTGGGGAAAAGCTAAGATATGGCTTCAATTTCTTTAACTTTTTAATTCATTCAAATAACACAATACAGTGATCTATAATGCCCATTATATTAAAATTAATATTTGTATATTTTTAAAGTTACATATTTTCAATTCAGAGCACCCATCTTGCTCTTATCTTTACCCTTCTCCTGTTGCAGTGTGTTGAGAGGGTAAGAGACAATAATTTTTGGCTTCTATTTGACTTTTATCAATGCTGGGGCATAAGAAGATAGGAAGGAAGTAAAATCAACATATTTATTCTTCAGAGTTTCTGCTTTTGCCAAAATTCATAGTTCATATTGAGTGAAACAATTCCAGCCTCCAGTTCAGGCTAACAATATATCTCTCTTTAAGCTTAGATTAATATTTCTTTTTCTCCTAGTCCCAAAGTATGGCATCATCCCCTATTCATTTTCCTTAATCAGATCATATTTTAATATAATCCCTTTATTGACATTTCTTACTTTAAACTGATTTCATTTTCCTTTCAGGATGCTAAGAAATTGGTGTCCACTTACTAAAAATTTACAAGGTGTAGTTTTCTGGGAGTCCTGTAAAAATAGAAATTCTGCATTTATTTATTGTTTTTTTTTTTAAATTTAGGAGTTTAGAAGTTCATATACAAGGCAGCAAATCAGAAGAGAATCTCTAGCTGTGTTTTTTTTTTCTTTCTTCTAAAGTTCATTTGCTGGGAAGACTTCATGTTGGTTGGTATATCTGATTCCTATATCTACTCTCCCTAGTTTAATCTATTCCATGACTAAAAATCTGTTTGTCTCAAAATAAACTCAACACTAATCCAGCCTCACTAACTACAACAACAAAGTCTCATGTAGGTTTACAACTACGTGTATAGGCATTTGAATTTATAACATGTGTTTTACAGAGGCCTAATTCAATCCAATACAAAGTCAAATTAGAACAAGGAAACAGAGTATGCCTTGCTATTGTAATTTGATATCTTGACTAACATACTGAAATTTTAGCTTGGTGTTCTCATATTTCTGTTTTTTTACCCTAATACAAAAACTTCATTTTCAAACTGAACTTCAAAGATTTGAGGGCTCCATGCATATTTCAAATATATTTCCTCCTTTACTGTTAACCTGGTTTATATTTGACAGACTCCTTATATTTGTTAATTGGATAAAATTCACATATAAAAGTTGCAAAATATTAGCTCCCAAAGGGAAGTACTCCAAAAATACACCATGAAAATTAGGACAAACTGGTTATTTCATGAATATTTAATCTCCCTATCTCTCTGGCTATTTCTTCTCATTTTTTTTTAATATCCATTAATTGCCATTCATGAGTAGGCCTCCAGTCTGGTTATTGACCTTCATCTTTTCTCACTCTGTATTACCTTTTCTAGGATCTAATACACACACCCCCAGGATTTCAATAGCTACCTATGTTCTATCAAAAGGTTAACCTGCATTTCTTGTTTCTGTCCTGTGTGAAGTCCAAGAATTTGTTTCTTAAATTTATTCTGTATTGTGAAACCTTCTGGCAGTGTCTTACGTCTACAAATACCAAAACATCTTCATATTTGTCTGTGCTTGTACATGGTCTGGTGTCTTTTTCTTGTGTTACAAGAAAACAAAGAGAAATATACAAAGAATTTCCACCCAAACAAACCAAAAGGCAAATAAATACCTGCTTAAACAATAAGTTTATTTCCCAGTAAGTAATAGTTAGAGGGGCAGTTGTGAGGCGCTAGTAAAAGAGTTCTGCTAACAATTACAGTTTCTCTTTATTGATTTAGGATTTTGTTTTCTCTTCTGCATGTTATCTCGTGGAAAAGAGAAAATAACAAAGATTTATAAAGAATGCACACCATTTGTTCATGAGAATGACACAATTTCTCAGCAGAGAAAGAAACAAAGGTCTTGTAAATGGTTCTGTAGCACTTGTACTAACTTTGGAACAGACCTACTCCACCCTCCTTTAGATCTTAGATCTCCATCCAGACATCCCTTGGGAAACTCACATTTGGCCTCTTTTTCCTTTAAGGTAGATTGATTTCCTTTAAGGTAGAGTTAGTCTCCTTTGCCTTTATGGTAGATTGATTGCACACAATATATTGAACTTTTATCACAATAGTCTTCCTTCAAGGTCTGTAGCATCAGCTGTTTTCAGCTTCTCCTACAGGACAAAACTTTTATCAGTTAAAATTAGTTAACTGTCACTTTTGACCAAGCTGGCCTAGTGACAAGAAGCTGCACGTGGTTTGAGGCCACAAGCTGCTCTATGGGAAAAGGATGGGCAATCTCCTCCCCTGTGATTAACTGTCTCTGAAAACCCAACAGAGAGTCAGCTATGGATCGTTTCTGACTTTACAGTACAAAAACCAACAACAGCAATAACAACATATCAAAACAACTCTGGCAGCATAGTCTTTAGGGAGCTGTGCTGCTAATCTAAAGGTGATGCCTCTCTGGTGCTTCTCCAGGAGAGAAAAGATAATCTCCTCCTGTGTGATCTATAGGGCCTCTGAGGATCAGCTATGAATTTGTTTCAATTTATGTCAATGACTTTGAGTCTTTTTAAGAGGATTCCTGATTTATTGGATTACATGGTTCAAATTTCATTTCTAATGCAGTCAGTTTATTTTGTTCACTTGATGACTCAGTGCCAACAAGGCAAGGAAGGCAACAAATATAGTCACCTGTTGTCCTGCCTTGCTACTGTAAGCCTGAGTGGAAAGGATGGCATATAACATTGTGCAATTGCACATACTTTAAAAACTTTTAACTCATGAGTACTTAGCTTCTCTATCTACTTGTCCAATTGGCATTTACTTCAACGGTTTTGTGATATCCTTTGTACATTATTTATACAGAAGAAGAATCCACATTATAAAGAATTATGTTTGTAGATATTTCCAAGTCAGATATTCAGAACTTTAAAAGTAGAGTTCTGATAGAAGGAATGTTTGAAAGGAAGCATGATTTTTGTATTCACCCACAGAATCATATTTAACCTGAAAAATAGATAATGTGTAAAATAAAATGCAGTTTTGAGTCTCTGAAGCATGATGTCTGAGTAAGGGAAACTTGGTCAGAAGAAATAGGATGTTCCTT
Organism: Elephantulus edwardii; assembly: GCF_000299155.1. Taxonomy (NCBI): domain Eukaryota; kingdom Metazoa; phylum Chordata; class Mammalia; order Macroscelidea; family Macroscelididae; genus Elephantulus; species Elephantulus edwardii. The sequence continues at coordinate 17,092,695 of NW_006399770.1, forward strand.
CTCATTGCATGGGGGAAATATAAAAAAAAGCAAACAACTGGGTTTAAAAATCCCTTGAGACACTTTAAAATATTTACATATTCACATTAGGTTTCCTATTACTTATGTGGCTATGAATCACAACATAAGGAAACTGCTCACCTTTCTACCTCAGTTTTACTGGTAAATATGGACACTATAGAGGCAAATTAAAATGGAGTAGTACAAGTCCCTACCAATTACTCAAAGGCAGCTCCCCTATCCACATATGCTCCATAAATAATGCGGTGTTAGGACTACGTAGAGAAGATTAATATAAAACCATCTCTAAACCCACTACTGTCACACATTTCCTCAAATTAACTATTGTTAATTACAATTAGACCAGTTGTAGCTAATTGGTTCAAACTTTCACAAACCTGTGTGAATGGAAAAAGGCTAAATGGGTAAATAAACTATTCTAATAGAAAAAGCTAAAGCAATAGCTCTTAAATAATCTCTAAGACAGTTTTTAAAAACTTTATCCAGAATGTTTGCATCTATGTTCATAAAAGGTATGCAAAGATGGTTCAACATAAGAAAAACAATCAGAGAGTGGAAAAAACAGTGCAACAATGAATGAATGAAAACCCAAAATCTCTGTAAATGTTCATTAAAATGAATAGAATTTAATAATAAAAAAGAAGAAAAAAAAAGAAAAACAATCAATGTAATTCATCACATTAACAAAGCAAAGAACAAGAACCACCTGATCCTATAATTTGTTAAAAAAAAAGGCCTTTGACAAATTCCAACACCGTTTCCTGATTTAAACACTAAAAAAATAGGATTAGAGGGGAATTTCTTCAACATAGTAAAAAAAGTATATGTGCAAACCCAAGAGCCAACATTGTTCCTTTAAGAACAGGAACTAGGAAAGGATGCTCACTATCACCTCTCTTATTAAATATTGTAATGTAAGTCTTAACAATAGCAATAAGACAAGAGAAAGAAATAAAAGGTATCCAAATTATCACTATATGCAGATGATCTGATGGTATACTTAGAAAACCATAAATACTCAGCCAGAAAACTATTGGACATAGATGACGAATGCAGCAAAGTAGCAGGATACAATATCAACATACAAAAATCAGCTGGATTTCTCTACAGTGACAAAGAGAATACAGAGTCACAGCTAAGAAAAACAATACCCTTTACAATAGCTAATCAGAAGATTAAATACTTGGGAGTAAATCTAACCAGATGCACAAAGGAGCTATTCTGAGAAAATTACAAAACATTACTACAAGAAACAAAAAGAGA
>NW_006399770.1:17097521-17105098 GCF_000299155.1 Elephantulus edwardii
ATGGCACATAACAACAACAACAACAACAACAACATTCGTGATATTCTTTGCCATCTCCATTCCCCAAACTAAGTCTCTAATAAACTCCACACTGTGAGTAAACTCTGTGAATCAATTTGCAATGCATATTGAACCCAGAAAAAAGTGGTAGAGCACGAAGGTTGCATGTCTGACCATGTAGCTATTTGAATGGTACTATGGATATTATTGATGAGAATAATTCCTCTTTATGAAATGGGTAGAAAGAAGTCAGACTCGGCCACCTCCACATTGCGTCTATTCATTATACAACACTGCTACAGCTTCATTTTAAAGTTATTTATTTTTTCTTTTTATTGATGAGAATAATTTCCTTCTTGCAAGTTAGAGAGGAACCACACCTGTTGACTGACATTTTCTGCCAGACTACACTCCTCTAACGATTTATACTCTCTTTCTCTCATTGCCATAAAGTTAGAAATAACTCATAGCTTATCCTCAAGCAGGTTTTTGAGAGACTGTAAATTGCTGCAGAGAATTTACTCTTTTTCTCCCTCACGCCCACCGGTGGATTGGCGTCACAAAGAAATGCTGCCTTTGGATTGATTAGCAGAGCAACTCCCTGTGGATTACACTACAAGAGCTCCAAATGAAATATCAAAATGAAGTTCAGAAACCTTCGTAGTTTCTGAAATAAAAGAAAACTTCTTCAGCAATCAACTTAAATCCTTGCTTAATTGAAATCTGGAGAGTTCTGGTGGTGTTTTGGAAGCATTGGTGGCTTCATCTATTGCATCTTGTACTGCTAGCTCAAATGATGATAGGTAGAGTCTACCAGTAGTACCATAGGAGAAAATCTATTGTTTTATAACCTCAGAAACTTACTGAAAGTTGTTATGAGTGAAATTTACTGTTTGATAATAGGTTATATCTATGTATATGTGTGTATATATGTCTACATGTGTGTGCAGTGTGTATATATGTCTACATGTGTGTGCATACTTATAGATTATATATTATTTAAATATGAATAACAAAGTTGATTTCTAAAAGCTTAACGTCAAATTTGAAAATTTTCTTTAAAAAATATTTTTTAAAATAATAACTTAAAAATACATTAGAGAAGTAAGATTGGTAGAGGATAGTGTAGGGTTTAGGGCTGTAGTTCATAGGGTTGCTATGAATTGCAGGTGACTTAACAGCACATAATTTAGATTTTTCATTCCTTACAGATTTATAACAATGTATTATTTAAGTTTATTGTACAATCTGTTTCATATAACTGACATTTGATTTTATGGCTTTTAACCTTTGAAAAAGTAATGGTTGTGTGACACCTACTGTTCTTAGGGCAAATCAAAGGTTTCTGTCCTTTAGACAACAACCCTGTGATGTTTCCAGAATGATATTTAATATCTCGGGGTTTTTTTGAGAATTGTGGGTTTTGTGAATACCAGACATCATTATGATAATGCTGTAGGCTCTACTGTACTTTAAGCACTCCAGTTGTAAAAACTGAAAATTAGTGCATCGATCATGCCATTAAAAGCACTGGTCTTTTGCTACTTGGTCAATATTATTTTCCAGTGAATTAGCTCTATGGCTGAAATGTCTCTTATACTTTATTGGCTAGTTTTTGAGAGTAGACATTGGGATGCTGGCATGAAACACATTTTAGAAATTATCCTGTCCAACCCCTTCAATTTTCAGATGAGTACATTGAGGTGCAGAGAGTTTAGCAAAGGGAGCTCATTATGTGTAGATTTTTTTTTATCCAGACTTCATTGCTCTGACTCCCAGATGTGTCCTTTATATTAAAGATTCACATTAAAAAACAGTTTTCTGTCTTTATTTTATAAAGCACACATTTTGTTTCATAAATTTGATTCTTTTCTAAATTGGCATCAATAGAGAAAAGCTTAGATTTCCCCCTCTCTCTTTCTTTCCTCACTTCTCTTTTTCTCAAGTTCTTGGTTTATTGAACTGGCACTCCATACACCACAGAAAGTTGGTTTACAGATCTATCAGTCTTAATTCCTTCAACCAGCATTTATTGAGTGGTTTCTATCTGCCTCCCCTGGGGAAGTTGCAAAAATAAAGAAGATTGAATTTCTGGTCTTTAGTTCATGAGGTGACTTAATATAAACAGCTAAAAGATTAGGCTGTTGTTTAAATGCTATGGGAGAAATAAAAAGAAAGTTTTATGGAATCATGGAAGAGAAAGTTGACTTTATGTGGAAGTGGAAAGAAATACCTGAATGGCATCATAAGGTTCAGCAGGATTTGATGATACAATAAAAAGATTGAACTTTGCTGGGGGAGGAGGTATGTAAAGCAAGAAAACAGAGATGCTGAAAAGTATAAATACTTGCTGTTGTTGTTGTTATGTGCCACCAGGTCACTTGCAACTCATAGAAGCCCTTTGCAAAATAGCTCTGATCCCTGCTCTATCCTGAACCAATCTCATTGTCTCTGACATATCTACCCCATACTCCATCTTATCAAGGGTCTTCCTCTCTTACATCATCCCTCCACCCTCACAAACCTGATGTCCCTCTCCAAAGAATGGTCCCTCCTTGCAACATGCTCAAGTATGACAGATGAAGTCTCAAAATTCTTGCCTCCAAGGAGCAGCTTGGTCTTACCCTCTCTAGGTGTTGGAGAAGAGTACTGAATATACCATGGACTTATAGGAGAACAAACAAGTTCGTCCTGGAGAGGGTGAGGGATAGAGCCGAGTTTAGGGCTGTTGTACATAGGGTTACTATGAGTCACAAGCGACTCGATGGCATATAACAACAACAGCAACAGGATGAAATTGTTAGTTCTCCTAGCAGTCCATGGTATGTTCAATACCCTTCTCCAATACCACAGTTTAAAGGCATTATTCCTTCTATCATCCCTAATCATTGTCCAGCTCACTAATGCATAGCAAGTAATTGTGAAGACTAAAGACTGGACCAGGCACACCTTAGTCTCTAGACTGGCATCATTGCTCTTTAATACTTTAGAGAGGTCTCTGACAGCCGATTTTCCCATCTTTTGATATCCTGGCTGCTGTTACCAAGAATGCTGAATGTGGAGCCAAGCAAGCTGAAGGTGTTAACAATAAATATTTGGGGAATAGTTCATCTTTTGCAGAACCATAGCAAAAATATTAAGGGAGGATAATATGGGGGAGGGGGGAAGGAACTTTGGGTACATGTGTGTTTGGAGCTGCACTGCTAACCCAAAGGTGGTGTCTCTGACAGTTTGAATCTACCAGGGGCTCCCAGGGAGAAAGATGGACAATCTCTCATATGATTTACAGTCTCTGAATATGCACTGGAGGGTAAGTTATTACTTGATGGTAATGAGTTTTACTTTTTGAAGACTAAAATTCTGTAAAATGTAAAATTGATTAATGTTACATAAGTGATAAAATATGAACTATATAACATATGATGCTGAGTTTTATTCTGAAGAAAATGGTTTCTTTGGTAAAGGAAAAGGTAGAAAATAAATATTTATTGAATTAATATTTTTTCCCAGGGAGTGTGAAATCATGCTGTCAACACAGTGATAATTACAATGGACAATTGCAGAGTAGCAATGGTGAAGGGGATGCAGGACCAAGCAGCATTTGGTTCTGTTTTATGTTGAGTCACTATAAACTCAACAAACTGAACTCTTTGCCATCAAGTTTACTGACTCACAGCTTACCCTTTAGCAGGTTTCCAGAGGCTATAAATCATAAGAACGAGGATTTCCCATCTTTTTCCCCAGGAACATTTGGTCAATTCAAACTATGAGCCTTTGATTGGCAAAACAACTCAACATCCACTAGACAACCAGAGCTCAAGTTCACTGACTTGGAGCCAATTCACTGGCTCTTAACAACAACAAATACTATCCACAAAGATCATTAATCTTTAGGTTTATTTGTTGACTTCCTTTTCACTCAATTTTATGACTCAGATTATTTTACATGTACATAATATTTTCTTAAGCCGCCAATAGTCAGCTATTATCATTTTCATAACTTGAGGAAGTTCAGTACCATTAACAAAGAATTTAATACCTGGAATATGATAAGTGTTCATAAAATATTCATCAAATTTAATAATTATTATTCAGCTTTTTCATCTACTGTCAGGTCTATCTTCTTTGCCTGTTGCTATCATTTTACACATTAGCAATTTGTGGAATAAATTTGTGTATGAATGCATGATTTAATAACTAGATAAATGGATCTTCTTTGTTTTCAAACAATTTACTTTGACTAACAAGATTATAAATATTTTGGCATAATTCCTTGGCTCTACAATTGCATAGACACTAAGGCCTCTAGAGATTCTGAAATCTGTTGCACTTGAAATTCTCAGCTTCTAGAAAATTATGGACATGGTAACAGTAATTTTCTTGTCACGTGATTATCCATCCGTGCCATTCACTTTGAAGATCACAATGTTTATTTTAGATATAATATGAACCTTCCCTATCCTACCAACTGCATATTTTGCTTCTGTTTCTGTTTTATTGATTCTTAATTTAAGAAACTACAATAATGTAATCCTGACAGGGCCAATGTTCAAACTAAATAGCAAGCTTGCTTTTAGTATTAAAAGGGAATTTAAGCTAATGCTTTTATGGAAACACACGTAACATAGACATTCAAAAACTAAAAACCTTTTAAAAAGTTTCCTTTTCAAAAAGTACCATGTTTGCTGTAGGTAGATGAACTAATACTAAACCAAACCTGAAGTACCTTGCTGTGTTTCCTAAGGAAACAGTTTTTCTGGTGGCTTTCTGAATTATGGCCAATCTTTTCTGCCAAAATATCAGTTTCTTGAGAATAAAAATAGTACACTTCTAGAGAGTAAAATGTCATTTCCCACTACAATTGATCACTCTCACAGAAAATGTAAACTACTCACTATTAATGTTTGAAACACAGCAAGCAGTCCAATGCTTTCTTAAGAGATTGCAATTTCCACCCAAAAATACCTTGTCAGAAACACAAAAGCAAATGGAAGTCAATTGAATGTAGTTCATTATAGACAGTTCTGTCTTCAGAAAAGAATATCAAGAAGACATGGAGAGCAATATGTTATATATACAGAGAGTTGGAAAGAACATGATGAAAGAGGAGATGCATAAAAGAACAATGCAGAACAGAAAGGAGAAGTGAAGATGTTAAGAACTTGCTACAAGAATAGCAAAAGCTTACTTGTAAGTGTGTGGTAACTAGGAAATTCCCACGGGCCATTTTTGTGTATTTTTTTAAATATTTAAGTAAGGGGAGAGGAAATATCACATTAAAGCACCTAGTCCTCCAAAAGAGTAGTAAGCCACATTACAAGGCAAAATGTAAGCAGTAACTTCTGTGAGTTTTGTTTTTTCACTAGTCATTTAATACAAATTTACCTAATACATAATTAGATCATTTCAAAGTACTTTATTTTGTGTTCAAATTCTGCTTGAGAAACTCTGACCTGCTATTATCTGTAGGAGAATTACATGAATCCAGGTAGATTGTCATGGCCATCTGGTCATTGGATGTATGCCCAGAATAGGACAAATTTGCTCATTTCTAGCTGCACCAACACCTTCTCTGTCTTTATAAGAAGCACAAATGAACAGGGCTTACATAACTGGAAACTTCAACAGAGATAAAGTACCAATAAAAATACTAGAATCTTAAATAGAACTAGATATTTTTGGTTATAACATATATGAGTATCTTTTAGGTCTCTCTGTGTTTCTGGGTTCCAGATACATTTCCTATAGCAATTGAACAAGATTTTACGCCAATTTTAAAATCTTAACCATTTTACCTCTGAAATCACATATTAACTTGTTGAGGCTTGCAGCCTCAATTTCTGAAATAATTTCTGAAGATACACAGCAATTGAGCAGAATCTCTTGATCACACTCAAATCTGTATTTCAAGTTTTAACTACAATAAACAAAATAAAACCACTTAAATAAGATATGGGAAAATGAAAATGTTGACATATACTGGACCTCAGAAAATAATTATTCTAGTCTTCTTCCCATGTTTATTGAGAAAATATACGGCTGTACACCTTTACAAATACCGACGGTCTCTCTTTGCTTTGTGTGGCAATTTCAAACTGCCAACATTTCAGTTAACCATTTAATGATTAATCACTACATAACTAAGGGTTCTCAATCTTTTTTTAAGGACACAAATATTTATATATTCATTCACAGGTTACTTGGCCTTAAAATAAGGTATACTCCAAACCAAACCAAAACAAAACAAAACCATCTTTGAGTGGGTAATCACCCAGTGAGTATCTGAAACTACAAATCTTAAAAGGAGCAGACTTTTTTATCCTTCTTACAGAGTGTTTAGGGGATGTAAAGGACCAATATTTCAAAATGTATGTTCCCAGGAGGGCTTTTTTAGTAGGAACAACAAATTCAGTTTAGTGAGAGCTAGGGAAGCATTGCTAACAGCTAACTGCTGACAATTTTGGTCTGATGTGTTATATTTAAACAGCATTCAATGAATAATTTGCTGTCAGTAAGTCTTCCAATAAAATCTCAATGGTAGTTACACAAACTATTCATTTAAAAATTTTAAATTGTAAAAATTGAATAAGTATCCTTTATTGAAATGGACTGACTCAAAATTATTTGAGATTCAAGAATATTTCCTTAGGGATTTCACCCAATCTATTTCTCATTTTAACATGTTCACTGTAACAATTAGAAAAAGTTCTCTGATGATCTGTTAACTAATTTTATGTTACTATGAACATCTTTAATTAATGATTTTTGAGATCTTTAAGTTATTCCACTTTGCTAAAGAACTGGGACCAAGTAAATGGAAATTTAGATCTGTCTGTATTCACTTTTCCCTAAAGGTGTACTGAGATTCTGAAAAAATATAAAATAGGATATGAATAGAAAGGGAACAACCAGAATTAGAGAATTAGGAAAAAATTAAAGTTACAGTATCTGGGAGACCTGTATGAACATGTGCTCAGAAAAATATTCATTGACTTGAAATACATCTTAGAATTGGAAAGGATCTTAGGAATTACAGTCATCCAATTTTATGCAGAAGTGTATTCAATATCACTAACTGTTTTAAAAGAGTTCAGGGATGATCTGTAAGTGGATGATCTGAAATTTTAAAATTGCTTCCTTTTATTTGTTATTTGTCAACACTGATGACAAATCATCCTTGTGACCAGGAGGCAGTCATCAGAACAGAGCAGGGTAACACTGCATGGTTCAAAATTGGAAAGGGTGTATGCCAGGGATGTGTCCTGTCTCCATACCTTTTCAACATGTATGCAGAGCAGATTATTCGGGAGGCTGGGCTCTTTGAGGAGAAGTGTAGTATCAGGATTGGTGGAAGATCTATTAACAATCTGCGTTATGCAGATGACACAACCCTGCTTGCTGAAACCGAGGAGGACCTCATGCACTTGCTGCAGAGGGTCAAGGACTACAGACTTCAGTATGGACTGAGGCTCAAAGCCAAGAAGACAAAGATTCTCACCACTGGACCAATTGGTAGCATCAGGATCGATGGCAAAGAGATTGAGATTGTTCACAGCTTCAGTTTGCTCGGCTCCACG
>NW_006399770.1:17105198-17106313 GCF_000299155.1 Elephantulus edwardii
CCTTTTTAACAAATGGTGCTGGAAAAATTGGAAAACTATCTGCAGAAAACTCAAGAAAGATCCACATCTCACTCCATACATAAAAACCAACTTAAGGCAGGTCATGGACCTAGGACTAAAACTTCATTAAAGAAAAGCTTGGAAGAACTCTAGACGTTCCAATCCACAACATAAACAGTCTTCCAAGCATCCTGAAAAATCTACAACCAGGAGAGGTTAAAATAAATAAACGGGACCTTCTATGAATCAAATCACTATGCACATCCACAAACTTCTCCAACAGAGTAAAAAGGGAAGCCACAGACTTGGAAAAAGTATTTAGGAATGACATGTCATATAAGGCACTTATATCTAGAATTTATAAAATACTTGAGCAGCACAACAAGATAAACAAGGAAAACAACCCAATTGAAAAGGGGCACAAGATATGAACTGACACTTCACCAAAGAGGACATTCAGTTGGCCAACAAACACATGAAGAAATGTTCAAAATCTCTAGCTCTAAGAGAGATGCAAATCAAAACAACTATGAGATATCATCTCACCCCAGTAATAATAGCAAAATTTAACAGAACAGAAAACAGCAAATTCTAGCGAGGTTGTGGAGAAACTGGAACCCTATTCACTGCTGGAGGGAGTGTAAAATGGTCCAACCAGTATGGAAGGCTGTATGGCACTTTCTCAAAAAGTTGCAAGTAGAAATACCATTTGACCCAATAATTACAGTACTGGGAATATACCCCAAAGAAACCATAAGCACAACCCAAGCAGATACATGCAAACCCATGTTTATCATGGCTTTGTTCACAACAGCAAAGAGTTGGAAACAACCTACGTGACTATCAACAAACAAATGGAGAGAGAAGCTGTGGTATATTCACATAATGGAATACTACAATGCAATGATAAACAAGGAACTCATGAAATATTATATAAAATGGGTGGCCATAGAGGACATTATGCTGAGTGAAATATCTCAGTCACAAAAGAAGAAATACTGCACAATGCCACTGTTGCTAAATGGGACTAACATCATGGTTGGGGGATACTGAAAAGATGGGATAAATTACGTATATTGAATTGAAACAGATGAGGAAGAGAACTGTTTAAAAGG
>NW_006399770.1:17107347-17118948 GCF_000299155.1 Elephantulus edwardii
CAAGAGGGGAAGACCCTCTATGAGATGGATTGATTCAGTGACTGGGGTAATCGGGATGGGTGTGTCAGAGGCAGTGCGATTGGCACAGGATAGAGCCGGGTTTAGGGCTGTTGTACATAGGGTCTGTATGAGTCGCAAACGACTTGATGGCACATAACAACAACAACAACAATATGCACAGAAGGGGAAGACCCTCTATGAGATGGATTCCTTCAGTGACTGGGGTAATTGGGATGAGTGTGTTGGAGGCAGTGAGATTGGCACAGTATAGAGCAGTGTTTAGGGCTATGAGTCGCAAGTGATTCGACGGCACATAACAACAACAACAATATGATGTTTGTTGTTATCTGCTGTCTGTTGTCTGCAATTCATAGCAAACCTTTGTACAACAGCCCTAAACACTGCTCTATCCTTTGTCAATCTTTCTTGATTTCTTACTTAAAACAATGTCTCCAAAAGCAGGTGAAGAATTTATGAAAGGGAAAAATATGTCTTTATATGCTCTTTTTTTCTGCAAAATATATTAAGAATAATCATGAATCAGATATGATGAACTGAGTTGAACAATGACAGACTGTAGATTTTGCTTAAATGGTTTAAGAAACAGGACCTACATCACACATAACTTTTTAGCAATACTTTACTTAAAATTAATATGTCATCTATTTTTTATTGTTAGGTGTGAATAACTTGAGTCAACTTTAACTCAGCAACTTGTGTATAAGAGAAAGAGACATTATCTGATCCTGTACAACCCTCACAATGGCTGCTGTGCTTGAATTATTGTCACAGATACTCTGTCCTAAGATCTTGTTGAGGGTCTTCTTTTTCACTGACCCTCTGCTTTACCAAGCATAGTGCTGTTCTCTAGATTTAAATCCCTTCTGATTACATGCTTGAAGTATATTAGTCTCAACATTCTTCTTTTTTCATTTGTTATGGTACAGTGCAAATGACCTTTATTTTCAGAAGGATAAAATTGATGAATATGGCCTTCTAAAGATCAAATCCCTGTGTGCATCAAAAATTTTTCCAATAGAGTGAAAAGGAAACCTACAGACTTGGAAAAAAATCATTTGGCAATATCATCTCAGACAACCAAAGTTTATAGAATACTACTAGGCCCTCAGAAAAAAAAAAAACAACAAAAAAAACCCACTGATAACCCAATTGCAAGAGGGGCAAAAAACATGGAAAATATTTTCATAGAGGATGATATTCAGATGGCAATACATATATACATAAATGCTGTGATAGGGTACATAGGAAACCTCAAGGACGGAACAAAAAAAAAACTGTTAAAGTATGTGGACCAATTTAGTAGGGTGGCAGTATCAATATAAAAAGATCAGTATAAAAAGACTGAGATTTCTCTACTGTAATAGGAGAACTTAGAGAAGGAAACCAAGAAAGCAATACCATTTGCAATAGCCAACCACAAACTGACATACTTGGGAATGAATCTAACTAGAGACACAAAAGACCTGCACAAAGAAAACTACAGAACTCTTCTAAGAGAAACAATAAAAGATCTAAAATGGGAAAATGTTCCCTATACATGGATAGGAAGATTCAATATGGTGAAAATGACAATCCTGCCAAAAGTCATCCACATATTCAAAACAATCCCAAAACAGATACCAAATTCATTTTTTAAAGAATTCAAAAGGAGATTGTTAATTTTAGTTTGTGAGGAAAGAGACTCTGAATAAGCAAAGAATTTCTGAAAAACCATTCTTACTTCTAATGCTGTGGGCATTTATTTCAAGACAGATTTGTTTGTAGTTTTGGCAGTCTAAGTATGATGAATATTCACCCCTAACACCACAATTTAAAGACATCAATTCTTCTTCAATGTCCCTTATTCATTGTTTAAGTTTCACATGCATGAATCCACAGAAAAAACAAACATGGCTTTGGCCAGGTGCATCTTAGTCCTAAAAGGGCATTTTACCATGTATTTAGCAATGTTTCAAATTTGATATAAAACTTTTATGCAGATATTATTTTCCCCCACTATGTTACGAGGAAAATGAGACTCAAGGAGAAATAATATACTTAAAAAAGAAAAGTTAATTATTGTGGTTTTACTTCATTTGAAATGTAAAGTCATTGTGACAGGGGCAATGATACTTTTTTTTTGTGCTGTAGGAAAAAAAAGTCAAAAAGTGTAAAGGGGATTGATTATTTCTTCTTTTAAAGTGATGCAAACAGAATTTTCAGATAATTTTAAATGAGAGCAAAAGAATTTTAAGTCTCATATGTATATTATATAATAAAACCATCTGCAAAAATGAGTTCTAAAATTTCTATTATGTAACAGCTTAGATAAAACTTGTAGAATTTTATTATTATGCTGTTTGGAAATAATAACATTGAAATTAACTTACTGGACATTATATATTGATCACTTATTTTTCTTTTAATTTTGACTTACTTCTTTATCTTGTGTAAACAAATCAAACCTCTTGGATGTTTTTTACACAACACACATAAGCACATGCTCTTATTTTGCCATTCCTGACTGTTAGTTCAACATCATATTGTTGTTGTTGTTAGGGGCCATAGAGTCCCCGGCAACCCATAATGACCCTATATACAGCAGCTCTGAACCCTGCCCTGTCCTGGGCCAGTCTCACTGATTCCAATACAAATAGCTCCATTGCACCAATTACTTTAACAATCTATCTCATCTGGAGTCTTCCTCTCTTGCACTCTCTCTCCACTCTTCTGAGCATGATGTTTTTCTCCAAGGACCAGTCCCTCCTGGTCATGTACCCAAAGTAGATGAGACAGAACTTCAAAATCCTAGACTCCAAGGAGAAACTTAGTTTCACTCTCTCCAGGAAAGACCTATTTGATTTCCTGGTGGTCCATGTTATGTTCAAGACTCTTCTCCAGCACCACAATTCAAAGACTTCAATAATTCTTCCTTAGTCATTGTCCAGTTCTCTGAAGCATAACAAGTAATTGTGAATACCATGACTAGATTAGGTGCAGCTTAGTCTCTAGACTGATATCTTTGCTTTTCAACTCTCTGGAGAGGTCCCTGACAGCAGATTTTCCCAAAGCAATTCATCTTTTGATTTCCTTACTGCTAGTGTTAAGAGGGTTGATTGTGGATCCATGCAAGCTACAACCATTAACAACCTCATTCTCTTCTCGATCCATCATGGTGATCCATCATGGTGCTGCCAATTGGCCCAACTGATAAGAATATTTGTCTTCTTGATGTTGGACTTCAATCCATATTGAAGACTACAGTCCTTGACCTTTTGCAGCAAGGGCTTCAGGTCTTCCTTAGTTTCAGCAAGGTTATGTCATCTGTATAATGTAAATTGTTGATAAATCTTTCTCCAACCCTGCTGCCTCATTCCTCCTCATAAAGCTCTGCTTCTTGAATGATCTGTTTTGCATACAGATTGAAAAGGTATGGAGACAGGATACATCCTTGACACACTCCTTCCGTATTTTGAACCATGCAGTGTTTTCTTGCTCTGTTCTGAGGACTGCTTCTTGGTCCAAGTATAGGTTTCACATAAACACAGTCAGGCGTTCTGGTACTCCCATTTTCCTCAATGTCAGATACAATTTGTTGTGATTCACACAGTCAGATGCCTTTACATAGTCAATAAACACAGATAGACATTCTTCTAGTACTCTCTACTTTCTGCCAAAATCCATCTGACATTGGCAATAATGTCTCTTGTAACCAGGACATTTTCTAAACCCAGCCTGTATTTCTGGTAGTTCTCTGCCAATGTATTGTTCTAGTTGTTTCTGGATAATCTTCAGCAGGTTTTTCTTGCATGTGATATTAGTGATATTGTTTGATAATTTCCATACTCTGCTGGGTCACCTTTTTGGGGGGGGATGGGAATAAATCTAAATCTCTTTCAGCCTGTTGGCCATGCAGTTGTCCTCCAGATTTCTTGGCACAACCCGATAAGCACGTCCAGAGAAGCAGTTGTTCGTTGAAATATTTCAATTGGTATTCTATTAATTCCTGAGGCTTTAGTTTTTGCCAAGTCCTTCACAGCTGCGTGAACTTCCTCCTTTATCACCATTGCCTCTTCATCATACGCTGTTTCTTGAAATTTTTCTGTGTCAGACAGTTCCTTTTGGTATGGTGACCTGGTGACCCTCTGTATAATCCTTCAATCTCCTTTTATCGCTTTCTTAATCATTCAATATTATGCCTATAGCAACCATAAGCATTACAACTCATGGCTTTAATTTATCTCTTTCTTTGTAACAATCTTTTGCATTCTTCATGGACTCTATCCTTGATTTTTTTCCCATAGCTCATCCAGTTTTCATCAATTAGTGTTCAAGGCCTCAAACCTGTTCATGAGTTGGTGTTTAACTCAGGCTGATAGGCTCGAGATAGAATTTTTATCCCTGTGGATATGATTTGACCTTCTTTAGCTTTAATTTGAGCTTACATATTGAGTACTTGATGGTCTGTTCCATAATCAGCACCTTTCCAACTACTTCATTATTTTGTAGGTTTTTATACCATCAGGAGAAAATTGAAGTGATTCAATGTTTCATCTCTGATAAATTGGTCAATCACTTTCCATGTGATTTACAGTCTCTGAAATCGTGTTGGAGGGTCAGGAGAAATCGGTTCTGATTTGAGTTAAAAATCTTCAATATCGTTGAGGGAAATAAAGATGATTTTTTTGTTTGTTCTTTAGGACTATATCAATTCAAGTTTCCTCTTCGTTACTTTCTTCTTTATTAGTATCTCATCTTTTAGCTTTAACTATTAGAGGCTTAATATTCAGACAATAACAACACATGCAAGTATACTCTTGATGATCTTACCCAGTTTCATGCAGTTAATTAATTTCTATATGCAGATGACTCTCAAAAATGGTGACCCATCAGGGTGTGGAAATTATTGAACAATATCACTAATATTCCACACTAGCAAAATCCTGCTGAATATTATCCAGAAATGACTAGAACAGTACACTTATAGAGAACTACCAGAAATACAAGCTGGGTGTAGATGAGGTCATGGTACAAAAGGCATTATTGCCAATGTTAGACAGAGCTTGGCAGAAAGCAAAGAGTACTAGCAGAACTTGTTAGTCAAATTTGTGTCTTCTAGGTTGCAACACCCCCATGATACATCTTCAAGGATATGTACATGTACAGCCAAGCACAATCAATAAGAGTGCATCTGAATTCCAAAATCAATCGCCATAATAGTCTATGTGTTTTCTACTGCCAAATGGGCCCTTTAGAGTAGTGAGAGAAGATCTTCACCCTGAAACCCACAGCGTCCCTTTTCAGCAGGAAGTAGCTAAGAGAATACGCCATCCCCTTTTCCTTATGACTCAGGGTGAAGTCTCTCTCAGGGAGGAGTGATAGGGAATGGCAAAGGACACACTGACAAAGAAGATTAATCAGAACTGGCTTTGACAAGCACTGTGGCATTTGGACAAGAACAAACTGGGAGGAGGGTAGAGAGAATAGTGCAACAATGAATGAGTGGAAGCCCAAAATCTCTGTAAATGTTTATGAAAATTAATAAAATATAATTATGGAAAAAAAAAGAATGTCTATCTGTGTCTCATTGACTATGCAAAATCATTTGATTATATGAATCACAACAAATTTTGACTAACCTTGAGGAAAATGGGAATCCCAGAACATTTGATTGTGCTTATGTGAAACCTGTACTTGGACCAAGAAGCAGTTCTCAGAACAATCAGGGAAACACTGGATAGGTCAAAACTGGTAAGGGAGTACATCGGGGATGTGTCCTGTCTCTATACCACCTTTTCAATCTATATGCAGTACAAGTCATTCAGGAAGCAGGATTTTATGAGGAGGAACGTAGCATCAAGATTGGAGGAAGAGTCATCAACAATTTTCATTATGCAGGTGACAAATCTTGCTTGCTGAGACTGAAGAAGATCCGAAGTGCTTGCTGCAGAAGGTCAAGGACTGTAGTCTTCAATATGGATTGAAGCTCAACATCAAGAAGACAAAGATTCTTACCACTGGGCCAACTGGCAGCACCATGATAGATGGAGAAGAAATTGAGGTTGTTAACAATTACAGCTTGCTTGTCTCTACCATCAATACTCTTAACACTAGCAGTAAGGAAATCAAAAGACAAATTGCATAGGCAAAATCTGTCAGGGACCTCTCCAGAGTGCTGAAAAAAAGGATGTCAATCTAGAAACTAGGGTGTGCCTATCAAGGCCTTGATATTCATAATTATTTGTTATGCTTCAGAGAACTGGAAAATGACTAAGGATGACAGAAGAATTGATACCTTTGGTTTCTAGTGCAGGAGAAAAGTCTTGAACATACTATGATCTGCCAAGAAAACAAATGGGTTTATCTTGGAGAGGGTGAAATGAAGTTTTCCCTTAGAGTCTAGGATTTTGAAGTTCTGTCTCACATAATTTGAGCACATAGCCAGAGGGAGTGATCCTTGGAGAAAGACATCCTGCTTGGAAGGTTCGAGGGAAAGCACAGAAGAGGAAGAACCCAGATGAGATGGATTGATAAAGTAACTGAGGCAATGGGGATTGGTGTGTCAGAATCAGTGAGACTGGCTCATGACAGGGTAGGGTTCAGAGCTGATATACAGAGGGAGGGTCTCTATGGGTCACAGGTGACTCTATGGCACACACCACCAACAACAACAATTCAAAACTATATATATTAAAGTCTTATTACTGAATTCTTGATACCAAGTGCATAACTGAAAATTTCTTCCAAAAATCTAATATCTATTTAAACTAATGGTGTCCACTTTTAATACTATGAAGAAAATGAAAGCAACTCAACCAGAAGGAAAACACCACCTTCAGAATACCCTGTCTTAATTTCAAAACCATCTCAAGATTGTATTTGACGGATTGAGCCCTACTGATAGAAGGCCAGGACAGTAGTGGGATGTCATCAAGCATATAATCAATGAAAAAAGAAAAAAACATTGCAAAGACAGGTATAAAAGAAAAAAACTAAAATGGATGTCAAAGGAGATTCTGAAACTTAACAATAGAATGTAGAGTGACCAAAATAACGAGAAGAAATGTTCAAGTAAGAAATATGAGCAGATTTCAAAGGACAACTCAAGAAGATAAAATAAAGTTCTATTGAGTTTTAAAAGTGCAAAGAGCTAGAGTTAGAAAACTGAAATAGGAGACTATGTATTTCTCAAGTTGAAAGAACTGGAGAACAAACTCAAGTCTTGAATTGCAATATTAAGTGATTCTACAGACAAACCTTGAATGGCACAGGAAATATTAAAAGAAGATTGAAGGACTACACAGAGTTCCTGAAGTAAAATAAATGGCCAACATAGAAACATTTCACGAAATAGCATATAATCAAGAACCAACTGTAACGAAGGGAAAATTCTAAGCAGCATTGAAAGTGATTGGCAAAAAATAAAGTTCCAGGAATTGATGGAATACCAATGAGATGTTTCAGAAAACAGATGCTGCTCTGGATGTGCTCTCTAATCTATGCCAAGAACTTTGAAAGAGAGCCTCCTAC
Organism: Elephantulus edwardii; assembly: GCF_000299155.1. Lineage (NCBI taxonomy): Eukaryota > Metazoa > Chordata > Mammalia > Macroscelidea > Macroscelididae > Elephantulus > Elephantulus edwardii. Next base: position 17,114,878 of record NW_006399770.1, read on the forward strand.
TCATTAGACTGGAAAATATACAAATTTGTTCTCATTAAAAGAAAAAAAGTGATTTAACATGATGTGGAAATAATTGATCAATGTTAGTCATTAATACCACATATAAGTAAAAACTTGCTGATTATTAAAAAACAGCTGCGGGGGGGGGGGAAGCAACTGGAAGAATTATATTGACAATGGACTTCCAGAGATTCAAGCTGAAATTAGAAGAAACCTTGTGACAAGGGATATAATTTTTAATGTCAGAAGAATCTTAATTGTAAATAAAGAATATCAGAAATATATTTAATTGTGTTTTACTTACTCTGCAAAGGATTTATAAGTTTCATCATAAATTATGTCTAACATTGAGAAAAATGAGAATCCCAGAACACTCAAATATTTTCATGTGAAACCTACATGAAGCATACACAAGAAAATATTGCATGATTTAAAATCAAGATAGAAGTGTAACAAGGACATATTCCTTCTCCATACCCATTCATGTTGAAGGATCATGTGTGAAGTGGTTGGATTCTAAAAGATGGTTCTCTTGTCTTGGTGAGGGCTGGGTGTGGATTGTTTCATTGTTTGGGGTTTATTTTTGTGGTTTTGTTTGTGGGTTGTTTTTTCCTTTTTGTGTTTTGGTTTTGGTTTTTTTGTGGGTTTTTTGTTTGTTAGTTTTTCCCATTCACAATCAAGTGTGAACTGACTGGATTTGCCAGATTTAGCTAACAATGAGCTGTAGGCTGGAAGCATCGTGGTTTAGAGTCAACCAGGACCTGGTGTAAGGCCCTCCTTTTAAAAGGATAATCTTTTAAAAAAAGTCTTTATTTTATTACATGTGGATATTATTGATAAAATGATTATAATATTAATATCAGTAACCCATTCTATTACATATTATAGTCAAGATCATTGAAAATCATTCGCTTGTGATTTCTTCACAATATGTTTTCTTAAAACTTAAAACAAATCTCAACTATTTAAAGTTAAATAAGCAAATCAACCAACAAGGATTCTTTTTCTTGTATATAAATGAAGCATTCTGCTTTTTTATATTATTTTTACTAGTGGATGGTCACTGAAATTGGTAATCTTATGTCTTCATCATAGTACATGTATTGGTTTTCTAAATAAAGCCAATTTCATAAGAAAATGTTAAAATATCTCCATTACTGTTATTACTATTAATCTACAATTACTGTCAAGCTACTCATATATTACTCTCCCTTGGATTGTCAGAGGTAGTATATCACATGAGACGTCACTGCTCATCTTTACCCCATGATTATAGTTCTTCAGTGCCACTGAATACAATTTATAGCAACTCTAGGAACAGCAAATCTGAACCCTGTCATATCCTGTGCCATCCTCCCTCACAAACTCCAACATAGTTTAGCCCAAGGCTGAAGTTACTGTGTCAATCCATCTCCTTGAGAGTCTTATTATATTTTCAGTCCCTCTACCTTGCCCAGCATGATACCCCTTTCCCACCATTTGCAAAAATAGCCTCTCCTGAAAACATGCTCAAAATATATGCGTGAAGTTTTATCATCATTGCCTCCAAGGAGTAGTCTGGCTACACTTTTTTTAAGCTTTTTTTTTTTAAATTTCTTTTATACTGATTTATTTGCAAAGTTGGAATACATTGTTTTCCCCAAAGGATCCTTCCCATTTCCTTCATCCCCCACTCATTGAATTGTGCAACACTATGATTAATGTCCCACCCACACCGACCCACCGCTGTCCATCCTTACCCCTCTGCTTCTACCCTCTCTCCCTCCCTTGAATCCTCATACTCATTGTACAATAATGGTTTATACAGTATTTGTCCTTGTGGGACTGAGTTAGTTCACTCAGCATAATGCTCTCCAGTCCCTCCAAAGTTGGGTAGTAATTTACAAAATCATTGCTCCTCTGTGTGTTGCATAGTATGCTGTTGTGTGAAAGTACCACAATGTCTCAATCCATTCATTTGTGGTTAGATATCTGGGCTGTTTTCATGCCCTTGCAATGGTGAATAATGCTGCTATGAACACTGGTGTGCAAGTCTTCATTTGATGGCTACCCTTTATTAAAGATGTATCTGCCTATTCTTTTGTCAGTCTATAAGACATTTAGTACTGTTCTCCAACACTACCACTCAAAGACAGCTGCTTCTTCTTTCATCCTTATTCAATGTTCAGCTCTCAGGTATATAATGCATTAGTCATCAAATTGACATAATTATGCCTCAGTAATTTGGAGAGGTCCCTGACAGCAAACTTTCCCAAAGTAATACATCTCCCAATCTCCTGTCACTCTTACCAAGTGTATTGAATGTGGATCCAAGTAAGATAAAGTTGTCGACAGCTCCAATCTTTTCTCCATCCATCATGATGTTGTCTATTATTATTTTTTGTTGTTAACAAATGACCCTTTCTTGAAATATTTCCATCTGTAGTCCTTAATTATCTGGGCATTTCACAACACCATTGCTCTCTTTTATGATGTCATGAGGGTGGTAGCGATCAACTTTTGGTTCAGTGGTGAGTACTTTTGTTTTCTTGACATTGAGATGCAATCTATACTGAAGGTGGTAGTCTTTGATATTCTGAAGTAAGAGCTTCATATAATTACATTTATTATAGTTCAACTTCAAATGTTTTTAGAAGTTCAGTAGTGGTGTGATGTGAAATCACTCAGCTACTAAACAGAAGATTGGTAGTTTTAACCCACACAATTGCTCTGCAGGAAAAAGATTACTATCTGCTGCCTTAAAAAAAAATACAGCCTAGAAAACCCTATTCAACAGTTTTGCTCTCTTATATGTGGTTGAGATGAGGCAAAACTTTTTTTTTAACTTAACAACACACTAGTAAAGAAATAAAAGTTTTATATTCTGATGTTGAGATTATATAGACAGATTTTTCCCTATGGCCTAGTGGTAAGAAGATGCACTGCAATCTGTAAGGCACAATGTTGGAATCCACCAGCTGCTTTGCAAGAGAAGGATGGCCAATCTCCTCCCCTGTGATTTACTCCCTTTGAAAACCTGCTGTAATATCAGCTATGAGCCATGTCTAACCCAATGACACACAATACACACACACACACACACACACACACACACACATACACAAAAGAAAAAACAAATAACAAGGAAAACAATGTGTCAATGATACTCGATTTGAACATATTCATCTAATTGAACCATTCTTCAATAAGTAATTTTCATTTCTAAATTTGTTAGCTCAATTTATAGTTCTCTGGATTCTTTGCAAATTCATGTCTGAAATCTTTCTAATCTTAATTCTCACAGGTATATTCTATAAGATTTTCTGACCTACATTTTGTTTTATTTTTACAGTCTTGACTATCATGCAGGGCAAGCATTACTTTTCTATTGCAAATCTAATAAATCACCTTATAGTTAGTAACTGAGAGAAATTAAAAAAAATTTTTTTCTTACAATGCTGAAGTGAAAAATAAAAAATGAGTCTGACAAAGCTAAAATGGCACTACCGGCAATTGTGCAGGGCACTCTGTTCCCGTAATCTCGAGGGAGTGGTGCTGCAAACCCAAAATTTGTGGCTTTTCAAAGAATTAAAATCCACTGGAGACTCCCCAGGAAAAAGATGGAAATTTTACATTTATTATCTATAGCCCTTGAAACCCATTGGGGGAAAAAATCTGAGTTAATGACCATTGAAAGGCAGTGAGTGAGTAAGGAATTTCTGCAGTCAATAGGACTGAACCTCTTTTCCTTGCTTTCTGGTTCGGAGCTATTTCACACTTCTTGATTTGCAGCTTCTTTCTCCACTCTGAAACAGTTGACTCCACCTCTGTTTTGTCACCATATTTTTTACCTGGCTTCAAGCTTCCGACGTCTCCCCACAAACATAACATTAGCCTCATATGACTATCTTTCTACTTCTAGATCCTTAATTCAGTTATATCTATTAGTTCCAAATAACTATGTATGGTAGTATATCCAAACGTTTAGGAATTAACATATGAACATTTTTGGGAATTCTGGTCAGGAAACGTTTTCTTTTCTTTCTTTTTCCTATTTTTATTTTCTTATTTTAGTTAATGAAATAAAACTAT
>NW_006399770.1:17119373-17135909 GCF_000299155.1 Elephantulus edwardii
TTTTTTTTTTTTTTGCTTTCAAAAACTCTAGCATTTGGACATATTATTAGAAAAAGACTTGGAAAAAATACATTATTCTTGGAAAAGTAGAATAGAGTCAGAAAAAGAAAGGGTGACCCTTCATAAGATGAACTGACATGGTGACTGCAATGAATCCTAGATAATTGGAAGGTACCTACCAGCAACAACTATTAGTTTGACTCTTGGAAAAAACAACGTAAAATGAACTTTTTTGTCAAAAGGAAGCTCTGGTGGCAAAGTGCATAAGGTGGTTATGCTCTTCCAAAAGTGGTTGCCACAGTTAAATGCACCCGCTGTGGATTCTGTGGGATAAAGATAGTCTCTCCTGTGCAATTTACATGTCCTGAAAACCTGCTGGAGGGTCATCTGTGAGTCCATTTGGAATTGATGGCAATAAGTTTGAGTTTAAACTGTGTAAAACAAGTATAATTAAAAAATAATGTTGCTGACTCATATATCTTTCAAAAATCTTCAAAAGTTAATGAATGGGAAGACGACAAAATAACTGTGGTAATACTGCTTGGAATATGAAATGAGCTCCCTATTTTTACATTTATCTTATGTTTGACTATCGATATGTTACTAAATGGTTATAATTTTCTTGCTAACATCAACTCTAATTAGCAACAGCAAAGTAAAAGAAGCCCTAGATTTTATCATGTATTTAACAATTTGGGAGATTGTGGGAAAGGGATGGAGAGTGACATAGAGGAAACTACATTTTTAGTGTTAACATACTTCAGTTTTTAATCCCTCATTAGAATGAACATTGAGTTCAACATAATCATATAAAAGACAGTGAGATTTGGAAAAAAAACAAAAGTAAATTACCCAGTGGCATAAAATAGTTACAAAGCTGGAATTAGGTTCAAATATTTTCTAATTTCTAATTTAGTACTGTATTCAAAAATCCATGAACATTGTAATTAATAAATAATATATGATTTATCTCTATTGATCCAGAGTATCTCTTTCTCTCTTCTGATGTTATGTTTTAAAATGATATTTTATTTTCATTTGAATTTTTTAACAAAGAGAAATTATTTTTCCAATGGCCATGATTTTGTACAACTGGCCAAAATAAAGTCAAATTTTTATTGCTTCTCTCTCTGCAAACTGATGATGAAATTAAAGGAAAAGGTTAAGAATGTTTTCTCCCTTTAATTTCTTCTTCTAAGATTGATCTGAAAAGCCAGCTGAACTAAGACTTAAACAACAACAAAGAACAACAAAACAAAAATTCAAATAATATAAATTACTAGAAATATTAGAGTAACTAGTTCTGAAATTAATGAATCTAATAATCATTGTGTTGGATTGTCTATATATGTTGTTGTTGTTGTTGTTGTTATGTGTTGTCAAGTCACTTGTGACTTATAGCGACTCTATGTTCAATAGCCCTGAAACCTGTACTATCCTGTGCCAACTTTATTATTTCTTACACATCTACCCTGATTATTCCAGTCACTGAATCAAACCAGCTCATTGATGGTCTCCTTCTCTCTGTGCCTCCACCCTTCCAAGCATGTTGCCCCTCTCCAGGAACTCGTCTGTCCTGTCACATGCCCAGAGTATGTCAGACTAAGCCTCAGAATCCTTGCCTCCAAAGATCAGTCTGGTTTCACCCTCTCCAGGATGAATCTGTTTGTTCTCCTGGCAAATATATGGTATATTCAATACTCTCCTCCAGCACTACAGCTCAAAGGAATCAATTCTCTTTCTATCATCCCTGGTAATTGTTCAGCTATCTGATGCACAGCAAGCAATTAATGAAGAGTATGGCCTGGACCAGGTGCACCTCAGTCTCCAGACTGATTACAATTCATTGCTCTTCAGTACTCTGGAGAGGTCCCTGACAGCAGATTTTCCCTATGAAATTTGTCTCGATTTCCTGGCTGCTGGTATACACTATTGATAGCGAACAATAAATTCCATGTGGAGTATTTTCTCCTCCTGTACAATTAACTGCCTCTGAAAACCCACAGGAATATGAGGTATGATTCAGTTCTGCCTCAACAGCACACAACAACAGCAAACACATATTTAAATATATTTAACATCATACTACATACAAACTCATAACTTCGTTCTCATTTTTTTTTCATTTTTATTGTGAGTTGAGTTGAAATTTACACAGATTGTTGATTTTCCTTCAACCACTTGCATGCATTTCATTTTCTGACACAAGATTATAACCACATATTAAAGCAGCATTTTCTCTGTAATTCTTGCTTCATTAATCCTTCTGTCCTCTCTCTTCCTGAAACCTGAGCAAGCTTTGTCCATATGTAAATATATACCTTTTAATCTAGTGTGGTTGATTGTTCTAAGGCACAAATACCTGGTATTATTGTCTGTTGTTTGACTGAACTATAGCACAGAGGAGAGATCAATTACAAAATAAAAAAATGGTAAAGTAAGGCCCTTGGGATTTCACCAATCTATTAAACCTATTTCTATTAATACTTTCTGAAGTTATATACTGTTGTGTGTGTGTTTTTTTTTTTAAAGTTGTTATGTGTTTTTGTTTTGTTTTGTTTTATTCAGGGCAAATATTTAATCTTTCTTGCTTTGTTGGACATGAAAATAATGATATTTAGTACCAAAGACACTATGAATTATTGATTTGTTTCATCCAATTGATTCTCAAATATCTTCTGTCTAGTTTTGAGTCATATTGTTACAGCTACCTCTTGGTGTAAACTTTATAACTTTAAATCATTCCTCCTGCATTTCCCTATATCCCCAGAGTGCTTTAAAATGTATTGTGATCAAACTAGAGTTATTTATTATCTTTACCTAAACCTAGAGTAAAATGTAGAACATGCACATAGTCTTATAAATAATAGATACAATAAAAAGTCTCTAGTTGTTCTTGGCCAGATAATATTTTACTTTGTTTCTCACAGAAGTGATACGCACTAAAATAGTCACTAAAATGACACAGAATATACTGAGATGTAAAAATTACTCACTACTGGTGCTAATTTTTTAGAAAAATTCCCTAAGCAACCATAGTCACAGATCATTCCCAGAAGTGATGTAGCCTTTTGTAAGGCAATATTTCAATAATGACATTTTGGTGCCAGTGAATCAACATTTCTAATACAGATCCTCTCTCTGAAGGAATCCAGCCATCTGGAGTTGGTCCCTTTAGTAATTCTGTTTAAATTATCATGAGACAATGCTTCTCAATCACCTTCAACTTAGTTGGAAAAATAAAAGAGAACGTCTATTCAATTTAAAACCTCCTTTGGAACTATCTAGCTAGTTGTTTATTGCTGCTGTTTAAACAACTTTATCATTGACATTTCTTTTCAGAGTATTCAAACCTAGAAAGGCAATTATAAAAATTATCTTTGTAAGATATTTGGAAGTTACCTCATCAGAAATTATTCTGTTTGATGATGATGTTGTGGCTATTGTTGTTGTGTACCATGGAGTCAGAACTGACCCATAGCTAATCCTCAGAGGGTTTTCAGAGGCAGATAATCTCATAGGAGGAGACTGCCTATACTTCTCCAGCTTTTTGATGATGATATGCTCTTATTTTAATGTTGTACATATATGAAGACAAATATTCTCACCATTGGGCCAATTTGTAACACCAGAATAGATGAAGAAGAGATTTAGGTTGTTAACAATTACAGCTTTCTCACCTTCACAATAAACACTCTTGGCACCAGCAGTTAGGAAATAAAAAGACATATTATTTGGGGAAATGTTCTGTAAAGGTCTCTCCAGAGTGCTGAAAAGCAACAATGTTAGTCTAGAGACAAAAGTGCACCTAATGCAAGCCATGGTCTTTGCAGTTACTTGCTATGTGTCAGAGAGCTGGACAATTATTTAAGAATGACAGAAGAAGAATTGATACCTTTGAGTTGTAGTGCTGGAGGAGAGTCTTGAACATACAATGAACTGCCAAGAAAACAAATAAGTCTGTCTTGCAGAGGGTGAAACTGAGTTTCTCCTTGAAGGCTAGGATTTTGAAGCTTTGTCTCACATACTTTGGACACGTGGTCAGGTGAGACTGGTCCTTGGAGAGGGTCATCATGCTTGAAAGGGTGGAGGGACAGCACAGGAGAGGAAGACCCCAGATAAGATGGATTGATACAGTAACTGGTGTCATGGGGGTGGATGTGTCAGAATTAGTGAGACTGGCTCAGGACAAGGCAGGCTTCAGAGGGTCTCTATGGGTTGTAGGTGACTAAATGGCACATAACAACAACAACAACAATAACACTTATGATGTAAATCAAACTTTTATTTCAATATTTCTACTTAAGCCATATATATAAGTAATAACTTCAATATAGCCATTACAAATTACTGTTTCCAAAATGACATAAAGAAGTAGAGAAAATTAACTTATTTATCAAATAGTTGTTATTTGTATGTGCCTCAAGTCAGAAGTGATTCATAGCTGACCTTCCAGAGGATTTTCAGAGACAGTAAATCCCATGGGAAGAGATTACCTATTTTTCTCCTGAGGAGGAGTTGATAGATGTGAACTGCATATCCTTGGGAAAGCAGTTCAACTCCTCACCATTAAGCCATCAGGACTCCTTTATCAAATAAGGCAGTCTTCTAGCCATAATGAAAACACTACAACCAGGACAGAATAAAATAGATGAATGGACTATTCTAAGAATCAAATCTTTATGCACATCAAAAAAGTTCTCCAAAAGGTTAAGAATGAAACTCATAGACTAGGAAAAATATTTGGTAATGACATATCTGATAAGGGATTAAGATTTAAAATTTGTAGAATACTTCAGCACTTTAACAAGAAAATGGTAAACAACTCAATCACAAAATGTACACAAGATATGAATAAACACTTCACCAAAGAAGAAATTCAGATGGCAAACAAACACATGAATAAAAATATTCAAAATCCCTAGTTAACAGAGATGCAAATCAAAACAAGTATGAGATATCCTCTTACCCCAGCAATAATAGCAAAGTTCAACAGGGCAGCAAACAACAAATGCTGGTAAGGTTGTGGAGAGATTGGAACTCTTATTTGCTGCTGCTAGAAGTGTAAAATGGTAAGCCACTATGAAAAACTGCTGCTTTCTCAAAAAGTTGGAAATGGAAATACCATTTGGACCAGTAATAATATATCCTAAAGAAATCACAGCCATGATACAGAAAACGAATGTAAGATGTACACCCATATTTATTACTGTATTATTCATAATAGCAAAGGGATGGAAGTGACCCAAGTTCCCATCAACAAATGAATAGATATAAAAACTATGGTACAATCACACATGTGTTATGACTCAGCATTGAAAAAATCAATGAACTCATAAAACATTACATAACATGGGAAACATAGAGGACATAATGCTGAGTGAAAAATGTTAGTCACAAAATATACAGACAAATAGGGCAGACATGAGAGGTTGGGGAGAGAATTAAAAAATAGCGGATAGATAAAGAACACTACATTAGATGAGATGAAGGGAAGAACTGTCCAAAGGGATTTATGATTAGGCATTATATATATGACAACAATCTGGGACCAAGGGGTGTATCTAGGAGAAGGCTGGGAGAGTGAGGAAGGACGGTGGAAGAAAATGTACAAGAATGGAAAAAAAAGATATTGAATAAAATGTATCAAAACAAAACATGTCTTAGTAAAATAGTAATAATTTTAATATTGTGCAAATAGGTTGGAAAATTTATAAAGGAAAAACCATGTGTCACAAAACACAAAGTAGTTCACATGTGTGTTAAAATTGTAGCATCCTAGATTGTTAAACTTAAAACACCAGTACAGATGAGAAGGGGTGGAATGGAGAAGGAAGAATTAATCAACAAATAAAAAAGATATAATCTTGAAATATTTCTCAAAATAAGCAAGCATGTTCCTTCTGTATAGCACTTATAATTTTATTGGGCTTATTTCTTTCTTCCTGGCTTGGGAGAAGTAAAAAGAAGGTTTTATGAAGGAAATGACATTTGAGTTGCATCTTAAAAATACAGGTAAGGTAAGGGCATATGGGAAAAAGGAAAGAGCTTTCCAGGAAAATGCAGAAAAAATATGCATAACAGCATCTGTGATCATCTCTCGGATTTTATTTCTATTTCTCTGAAAGCTTGGTATGAGACAGTGGGGATAATTCTGTGATATATATTTTGCAAGAATTTGTTTTTAAAATAAAAATTTAAAAAATGTTCTTAGAAAACCTTATCTTTTATTACTTCAATACTATTTTTTAAAAACGTAGTTTTCTTCAAAGTGCTTAGCACTATGGGCAAAATAGTCTAATAGAATTCCTAACTCGATTGTTCCCCATCACCAAAGAATTTGAACTACTTCTTATATCTAATACTACAGGCAAATTTAATTCTTTTTGATATGCTGTGTAAAAGTTTATGAAATATAATGGTATGTTCTAAAAATTTGTATTAGCTTTATAGAATGAATTGAGAAAATTCACTCATGTGTTACAAGGTACACTTGCTTTTCAATAACCAACATATGCAAAAAAATGTTATTACAGTAGCTAATAGAGTTTTAGAGCTTTGCTCTTGAGATGAAGAGGAAAACCAGGATAAGCAGAGTGACCAAGAGAGTAACCAACAAAGTTTTGCAATTATTTTGCTGGTGATGGACTATCCGTAAGTTTCAGCCCTGAACATGATTGTTGTTCTTGTTATATGCTGTGGAGTTGCCTGTGACTGACTCATAGTGACCCTATGTACAAAGCCCTAAACCTTGCTCTATCCCTTGCCAATTTTATTGTCTCTGATACACCTACCTCTATTACTCTAGTCACTGAATCAATCCATCTCATCAAAAATCTTCCTCTCTTGTACTGTACCTTCATCCTCCCAAGCATGATGTCCCTCTCTAAAGACTGATCCCACCTTGCAACATGTCCAAAGTATGTCAGATGAAGCTTCAGAATCCTTCCCTCCAAGGAGCAGCCTGGCTTCATCCTCTGTAGGACGAATTTGTTTGTTCAATACTTTCCAATACCACAGCTCAAAGGCATCAATTCTCCTTCTATCATCCCTAGTCATTGTCCAGCTTAGCAAGTAATTGCAAAGATCATGGCCTGTATCAGGCGCACTTTAATCTCCAGACCGACATCATTGCTCTTCAGTACTTTGGAGAAGTCTCTGACAGCAGACTTTCCCAATGCTATTCATCTTTTAATTTCCTGGCTGCTGGTACCAAGAGTGTTGATTTTAGAGCCAAGCAAACGGAAGCTGTTAACAATCTCAATCTCTTAACCATCCATCCATCATGATGTTGTCAATCAGTCCAGTGTTGAGAAACTTTGTTTTCTTGATGTTGAGCTTCAAACTATATTTATGGCTACCATCCTTGACTTTCTGCAGCAAGTGCTTCAAGTCCTCCTCAGTTTCAGCAAGCAGGGTTGTGTCATCTACATAATGTAGATTGTCATTAAAATTGAACATGATTAGACTGTGTAATTTAAGGGAATCTCATCTCAGTAAGGTATTTTATTTGGTGACAAATTCTTTAAATCTATTTCTCTTTATACAATTCTTCCCCCATAATGAGTTTAAAAGTTCTTTTATTGATGTGGGTTAGCTCGAATATTATAGGATCACTCAGTATCTTTAATATTATTTTCCCTAATCAATTATGAGGATTTTTTTAATGTAGTATTTGGTCTTCTTTGTTAAGTGCTTTAAATCTTCTTTATTTTGTGCAAGCAAGGTTGTGTCATCTGCGTAATACAGGTTGCTGACGAGTCTTCCTCCAATCATGTTGCCACATTCTTCTTCATATAGTTTGTCTTGTCAAATGATTTTCTCAGTATACAGACTTAATAGGTATGGAGAAAGGATACAGTGCCTTGATGCACACTGCTCCTGATTTTTTTAAGCAGCCCTCCTAAATAGCTCTGTCATCTCTTCAGTACATCTGGCAAGGGATGTCAATTGCTTTGATATAGCAAATAACTATTCATTAGAGAACTGTGCATTAAATAAAAGACATAGTTGAAGTAGGCTATGGATTGACTTGCAGTCTCACTAGGCTGCTAATTGTCTTTTCAAGTGAAGCAAATTTGATACTTGAATGGATAGAGGTCTGGACAGATGGAACATATGTGTAGAGACAGAAAGGGAGGTAGCAAGTCGACGAGAGGCTTCAGAATGCTAAACAGAGTTGATAAATTCATGTCATCTTCCAAGCAGACTTATCTTCAAGTCTCAAAGAGTTTAATATCTTTAAGTTACATCAGGTTCATAAAGAATTTCCCAATTTTAGAGGAATGGTTAGATAATTAAAAAAGAATCACTCACCCCCATCACTTTAAAGATGAGGACACTTAGTTTAGGAGAGGTTAAATGTCATATAAATGTACCAAGGTAGCCTGTAGGTGTTGCGACTTTGGCTTTAGATCAGGACAATAAAGTAAACATTGAAACATAGCCAGTAACATGCCATTTTTCTGTTTCCCAGTAAAACCAAAAATTACATTTACAACACACTGCAAGGAGCTCTGGTGGTATAGTATATACAGTAGACAGTTACACTGCAAACCCATAGACTCGATATTGCCATTCCTTTGCGACTCAGAGTTCTAGCAGTTGGAATCCAATGGGGTGCTCCTCGAGAAAGACAGGCAATCTCCTTCTTTTACGATTTCAGCATCACAAACCTAACGGATGGTTGCTATAACTTGGAACTCACTGACTGGCAGTGCATATTAAGGACATGATGATATCCTGATGAAGTTTGAAATGCAGTGACAATTATCAAAAAGTGACATTAAGACAAGAAGTGAGCACATGTTTTTAAAAAATGGCCCCAGCAGATTCATTCTATACAGGGTTGTCACAAACTTTCAATTCATAAGAAACATTCAACAGAAAAAAAATGTATGCATATTTGGTCAGTGGCAAAGGAAAGACTGGATAGGTGAGCCTCTGACTCTTGCCTGTGCTTCTTTCACTCTTGTGTTACTTTCACCCCTAGCAGAACATTCACTATCATAATATTCTTGTTGTTATGAACCATCGAGTTGGAACTGACATATAGCTAGCAGACCCTCCAGTGGATTTTCAGAGGCAATTAATTGCACAGGAGGAAATTAAATTGCCTGTCTTTCTCCTTTGGGTTGGCAGCACAACTCCTTACTACTAAGCCACCAAAGCTCATCATCATAATAGTCACTATTATAAAGGAAAGAGCTTCAGTGTTAGAGGGAAGATACATTTTAAAAGAAATATGAAGGAAGTAGTATTTTAATTTTTCAAGTTTCTAAAAGAATATTTACTTTCTGCATAATAAAAGTTTGAATGAATGAGAATGAAATGAAAAATATATCAGAAGTCATTTGCTTTTACTGTACTGGAGGGTGGGGGTAATGAGGAAATTGTACAACAATAAAAGAAACTTTTTAAAGGCAAAAGCAAAGTAGGGGGGTGTTAGGGAGGAAAATGGTCAACAACGAGTGAATGGAAATCCAAGCTTTCTGTAAACTTGCATTAAATAGCAACAAAAAAATTAAAAAAAAAAGTCATTTGCTTTCAAATCATGAAGAGGATTCCTTGAATCTTTCACTTTTATATAATATTGAAGTTCATGGGTACAGAATTTCAGGCCCATGACAAACTGAACTTGATCCTGATAAGTAAAAGATGTCTCCAGAATACAAGAAATGTAGGTGAATTTTAGGAAAATTGGAAAAAAATCATGTAGAGACTTGGTACTGCTGGATTTTTCTTAATTTATTTTGAATACTATAAAAACAAAGACTTTTAACTAAATTCATTGTGTATAAATCTATTCTATGCAAGCTTTTTCAGCATTTAATAATATTCTAACAGATTTTGATAGCCGAGAATACTTGATGTACATATATGAGTATATATCTATCATAAAACATTTAAAAGTATTATTACTGAAAGACTCAAAATTCCCATTATGCTTATATTGCTTTAAGGCAACTGCCCTATTTAGGGCAAGAGTTCCAATTGGCTGAGCTGTTTTGGACAAAAGAGCAGTTTGGTGTTGAAGATTATTGCTGAGTCATTGTTATTTTTATGGCTATAGTGTAAGAAAGTACTAGGGTAATAAATTCCTCAGCCGATTTCTCAGTAAGAAGACACAGGATGATTCTTCAGTTTAAGCATTATTTCCTTTGATAAGATATTTTTCCATTGCATTGATTATACAAGTATAATAGCTTTTAAATTTAGTAGTGACTGTAAAGTATGGATATGCCTATGTCACTTTTTTATATGATTCCCAAGTGTTTAACTTCAATCAATGTACAGGTTTGATCTGAAATGGTAAATTTGCATCCTCCTTTCTTCATAGATCAGTATTGTAGAGTTGAGAAATTTATAATTTCTATTCACCGGGATCTACTATTTTGTTAGAATGCTCACATAATGTCTGTTAAATATTTTATTGTAAATGAAAAAGGAATCTACTCTTTGTACCATCAAGGTCATTACCGAACTCAGTGCTTCAGTTTAAAAGCACAGAGATGCCATCTAGCAGCCACCTTTAGGAACTTCCTACACAGAAAAAGTAGTTCCCTATGAAACTGAGAAATAATTGAATTGCCACAAGCTTTCAGTCTCTTCTTTTTAATTTACTTATTAAATGACAATTTGGTATAATTCAGACTCTATTACAAATGAAGATAATTGATATCCCTTAACAGAGTCAAAGTGATACAATGACGAATTGTTTTATTTTTTTCCCCTGAAAAATAACTGAGAACTTTTTCATTAGACTCTAATTAAGAAAACATGATTCTAGTAATTTTCCTGAGAGGAATATTGATAATCTGTCTATACAAAACAACAGATAACTAGTTAGTGGTGAATTGCCTTTTTTTAGTGGAAGAAAAGAAAGTGGGTACATGTTGAAAGTAAGTTCATTCTATAAATATGGAAACTTGAGCATTTCTCTTCTACTATAAAAGTAGAAGTGATTGTCAAGTAACTTACTATACTATGATATGATGATACTTAAGCAATTTGTAAAACAATTTACAAATTTTGTAAGTTTTAACTACACAAAATATAAAGCATAAATATAAATGCTTCAGGATCTTCCATGAAATAGCATTGACATTTTGCAAAAATCTCTTTTTTGTTCAAGTAAATTAACACTTGGGAAACTCATATAAGATTTTAGTTTCCAACATTAAAAAAAAAATCTATTCCATTTTAAGAGCTCTGATATTTTTCCATGTCATGTGTATATATGTATGATTATACATGTGCTTGCTATAAAAATGACATTTGGTAATATAGAAGACTACTTCGGGATAAGAAAAAAAGGGCTTGAATGTGATGGTGAAATACAACTGTCCTGTAATGTTAATAACAACATCATGCTAGTTTGTAAACATTAAGTTATTTAGAATTTCTGCATTAAGTGTAATATCCTCATTTAAATTCCTTATTTTTTCCCTAAACTGGCTTTTATGCTACTTTCTTACTAGGTATTCACTGCCTAAATATAGAAGTAATAAGTAACAAAATTTAAGAAAAGTAATACTGTTTTTTAACTAATTGGCAATGCTGCTTTTTATAATTTGAGAAAGGCAGTAGGTAAGGGTGGACAGGAATATCATTTAGTACTCAGCAATAGTTCTATAAAACATATAATGATAGCTTCCAGTAATTTTTTCTTTCTAATTATATTTTGTATAAAAGTTAAAAAAAATCATTCATAGTATTAAAATAACTTGCTATGAAACTCTTATAATTCTCTATAATATCATCTGTGGTGTAGAATAAATTATCATAGTCTTTTCTTTGCTCGTTGTACTGCAGGGTCCAGAAGATGTGGAGGATAGTTTGAAAAGTTAATGCTTGCTGGTCCTTGCCTGGATTTTTCAGTCAGCTCTACCCATCAGTCACAGCTGTGTCTGAAGAAAAGTTTTATACTACTGAATACACAGAAATAAACCCATTAAACCTAGAAAGGATCCCAGTGGTAAAAATATTTCATTTATTTGGGAGATTTCTCTTTGTATTTAGAAAAGATCTGCTGTGTTTATATATCTAATTTTGAAAAGAATGTGACACAAAGATAGTGAAGATATTTATATATTAAAAAGCCCAAACAAATCAATCACATGTTATTGTTACTACATTAAGTTAGTAGATCAACATTTCCATATTTAATTTAATGAATGAGAATTGAAACTTTTAGTCAAATGGTTTTTCAGTAAATTAGTTATTAACTTTATTTCTTATAGAGCTTTTATAAAAAGTGTTTTAGACTAGATATATAGTAAAACCTAATTTTTTAAACCAAATTGGTGGTGGAACATGTCAATATGAAAGCAGAGAGAAATTTTTTTTTAAAATATGCAAAGTGAACTCTTTTTACTTAAGTATAAATTATTATAAAGATACCAGTTAATACGTAAATGATGTAATTAAAATCATTAAGATGGCATTCACATACTGTGTGAAACATTCCCAGTGACAGTAACAGAACAACCATAGCTCTAAAATAAAGTGAATTCATTCTCATCAGTTCTCCTCACATATGAAAACTGAACAGAAATAATTATGAGTATATATGACATGATTCTAAGTTGTCACTATCTACTATATCAAACCTAGAAATAACCAACCAACCACATAATGGGGTATGCTTAGACCTTAGTTCTACTGAATTGTAAAAGGAAACTTAATTTCTACACACTACACAGAGAATGTGAAGCTGCAAAAAATAACTTCTCAACATTCCAAATACAGCTTTAACCGTGTTGTTTTGTCTTTTAACACAACACCATTTTTCTGTAGTATAAATTGCTCTTGTTGGTGGTTTAAGTAAAATGAAAATTTTTATCTTTTACTCTTTTTTTTATCCAAGTGTTTTATTTCTTACTCCAGATAATTATGATTCACTTAGAACGCTGAAGCTCTCAAATTACTACACTTTTTCAAGACTGCCCCACTGAAAATATTTCTCCTTATTTTCCTACCTTTACATCAAAAGAGCTTGGCTTTCACTTGAATTGTCAGTACTGGATAATTTTCAGAGTTCAGCAGCTAGGAGACAACTCATCTTTCCTATTGCCCTCATTAGTTTGATAGGGTTCTCACTTCCTGTTTCTTTACACTGGTAATCAGAACTTCCTCAGTGGCCCCTAATTTCCTTAATGAAAAGAAAGAAGCAAACAAACACGAGCCCCTTTCAGCAACCGCCTCTCAGCCATAGCAGAGAATATAGCTCAGCCGTGTGTGTTACAAGCTGCATCCCAAACGATTTGGACACAAACCGCAGCACGTCTGAAATGGGAGTATTATTGAACAGAATCAGCTGGAAAATGCTTTCCTGCTTTCAACAAAGAAGCGTTTCACCATGTCTTAATACACGTTTGCAAATGACATTGTTTCAACTGCAAACTCCTTTACATGACCCGTCCGACTTGAGAAGAGCACAAAAAGCAGTTTGACATCAAATTAGCTAAATTCCCCGGAGAGCCGCATTGCCCGCTGCCCATACACATTATGGTTCCTCCCCCCAGGAGCCAGGACTCTACATTAAGGAGCTGTTCCTCTGGTAGTTCACCTTGTTATCTTTCAAATAGTGGGAATAAGCCAGGCACCTCAAGGTAGCTGGAAGATATTTTTTCCATGCCTTTTTTGTCATGTTTACTAAGATTTTTGGCCGGCTAGTAACATATTGCACATTTATTTCAAACAAGAGTTAAAATAGTGCCCATACCTTGGAAGGATCTAATCCAGCCAGCAAAGTAAGCAGCAGGAGGTTGAGAAGGTTGGACGTCGCCTGCATTCTGATCTGGGTTTTTGCCCCTCTTTACTCTCCTTTATGCCACTCTCACTGCAGAGACCTTTCTCTTGTCAGTTGCACTTTCTGCCTGCCAGTCAGAGCAGAGTGGAGGCTGAGGTGGTGGCAGCAGCATTAACTGAAACGGTAGCAGTAGCGGCGGCGGCAGCAGTAGCCGCCCTGGGGGGCGATCATTCCGCAGGCATTCTCAGAGCTGGGAGTCTGGGAGCTGAAGAGAGGGTGGGTTGGGCTGCAGTGGGCGCTGACCGAGGTGCTGAAGCTGCTCCAACCAGCGCACCTAATATTGCACTTACTTCCCCTCTGCTTTTAAGCCAGCCCACCTCAAAAGTTTTGACCCAAGAAAAAGAGAAAGGGGTAACTGCTGGGAAAGGTGTAGAGACCTGGACAACGGATATGACATCACTACAGCTCTTGGGGGGGGGGGCTTAGGGGAGGATATTTTGCAGGGATTTTGTTACCCAAACAAGGAATCGACCCTCTTGTCCAGTTCAGCATTTACTGGCAATTTGAACTGCTGAGAAGTAAAGACTCAGCTAGATACAAGATAATTAAACAGTTCCTTGAGAGCTGGAACCTTCTGCTGTCATTGACAGAGGACTTGTTTAGTGCTTCAAAGTTTCCAGTGCAGACTGTCAGTGTATATTTGCTACCTAAGGTACACAATATTGAGCTACTGTTTGGGCATGTGTGCACTGTATTTTTAAGCAATCTATTAAAATAGACTATTTTGTCAGCTATGAATCTATTTATCTACATAAGACCTTTGAGGACCTCAAGGTACAGTACTCAAATAACTAACCAAAAATCAAACGTATTGCTATCAAGTAAATCATAGGGACTGTCTTGTAGAGGTTCTGATGTTGTAATCTTTATGAAAGGGGACTGCTATATCTTTCTCCCACTGAATGTCTGCTGGATTTCAACCAATTATATTTAACTGCTTAATCACTTAATTATATTTAAGTGCTTAATCACTGTACCACCAAAACTCCTTAAATAAATAGGATTTCTTTATTTACTTTAGTTATTACAGAATATGCAATTAGAGCACCTCACAAAGTATGTGCACATACATTCAATGCGTGCACACACCCACATACATACTCACATAAGGAAGTTCCTAAGTTGGTCTGGAGAAAAGTGATTATTTCCAAGTTTCCAAATGCTTCTATTTTCTAGAGCTCAAGCAAAATAACAGAATAGCTCCCTCATTAGAATAATTTGGGTGTACTGCAATGACTTCATCTCCATGAAACTGAGAAAGCAAGGATTCTTTTTAAGATAAAATAGGGGCAGGAGAGCAGTTGGCAACCACTAAGGAATCTTCCCTCTTATTCAATTATGAGTTCATATTCCCCTGAGTTATGTTAATTATTTATGTGAATTGGTATTTCTGAAGAATTAAAAGAATCTGCACAGGAACTGCATACTTTGACTTTTTTATACTTCTAAATGAAAAAAATATAAATTGATAAATCAGACATCTTTTGGTATAAATTTCAAGTAGAAAATATTCAGCAAACTTTCATTCTATAGGATTAAAATACTTTTAAAGATTATAATTCCCAATCATTTGCATATTGTCTAGTGAGCTGTGCTGCTAGCTCAAAGGTTTTGAGTCTCTGTTGATTTAAATAGAGAAACAGGTCTTTGAGGAAAAGATGGGCAATCTCCCTTGTTGCCTTTTACAGCCTAGGAAATTCACAGAGGGTGGGAATGGGCTGGAAAAAAACTGGATAACTGTGAGAATGAATGAAACGAACCATGTTTTTATCCTGGTATCATAAATAAGTGTATTTGTGTCAGAGTCCATATTAATTTTTAAATAAAACATAAATAATGGGATATAAAAATAAATATGGAAGTTTCCTGTTGAATAGATAAATCAAGCATAGGAAAAATATTAAATAATAACCAAAAGAAAGTTGCATTACTGAAAAGTGTAATTTATTTCATTATAATAACAAAATAAAAATATAATTTCTAAAATCCTTATTATTTTCTATCAGTAACAGACAGCAATTTTTTTAAAAGTAATACACACAACTGTGGATTTATGTCAGGCATTTTTTTGGTAACTACCTAGAGAATATTTATAGTTAAACATTTTTTCTTTAAAATGTGTTTCTTAAAGCATCTCTCTCTCTCTCTCTCTCCTTGTTTGTATGTGTGTTTCTTAAATAAGATCAACAGAGTAAATTTTTAAGGAATCCATATAAAATAATTGAAAATTACGTTCTTCATCTACTTTTTAAACCTTTCCTGTGACTGACTGCACAATTAGAAAATAAATTTGCAGCACTTTATATTTGTATGAATATAGTCATTTGTTTTATCCTCTAATTTCTGAATCGGGAGCTCGAATGACCTAATGACAAGCGGCTCCACTGCAATGTCAAAGGCACATGGTTCGAAAATACTAGATGCTCCACAGGAAAAGGATGGACACTATCCTTCTATGGGAATAATTACCTGCGTCTGAAAACTTGCCTGAAGTTCAACTATAGGTCGGTTCCAACTCAGTGGTATACAAAACAATAATAACAATCAGTTAATATGCATATTTTTATAAGTTCTTTTTAGCACATGTATTTCTCTTTTATTAAAAAATATAATCTTTCTTCATATTTATTTCTCCTTTTCTAAGGTCTTACTCAATATTATTTACAAAGTCTTTTCAGGGTCAAAATGCTACTCATATGCTTTGCTCTCATACTTCTTACTTT
>NW_006399770.1:17137310-17154321 GCF_000299155.1 Elephantulus edwardii
CATGAGGACTTCCGAGTTGTAAAACAACTCAGTTGTAAATGGAATTTGCTCCAGGACTTAAGAACAATAAATTACATAGTTGAGCCTCTAAAAAAAAAAATCAGGTACCCGCTCCTGGAGTATTTTTGTTTACAGAGTTTATCATAAGGTCTGTTGTATTTAGAAGTTTTAAAAATCCACCTTTATATTTATTTAAATTTTCTTCCTCCTTCTCTTTAGAGTTGATCATATATAATTGTTGTTGTTGTGTAGTGCAGAGTCAGAACCAACCCATAGCTGACCCTTTGGTGGGTTTTCAGAGGCAGTTAATTGCATGGGAGGAGACTGTCCATCCTTTTTACATAGAGCATCTGATGGCCTCAACCCCGTGCCTTCAGGATTGCAGTGCAGCTTCTTACCACTAAGTCACCATAATTTCTCTCACATATAATTAGGAGTTTTAAAAGGTTTAATAAAATGATGTAAAAATAAATCATGATATGTTGTCAAACGATGTCTTTTTATTCTAATGCAAATGATGTACAGTTGAAACGTTATCTAGTTCACTACTAAATATTAAGATATTAAGACTACAATAGAGTCCATTACTCTATTTACAACATCTAAAACAGAAAATGACACATTAATAAATAGACATATCTGGTGGACTCGTGGCAAGAAGCTGTGCTACAATCCTAAAGGTTGAGGCCACTAGCTGCTTCACAAGAAAAGGATATGTAATCTCCTCCCATGCAATTAACTGACTCTGAGAACCTGCTAGTGGGTTAGCTGTGGGTCAGTTCTGATGCTATGGTAGACAACAATAACAATCTCAGGAGAGAGTATAGAATATTTGAGTACAGAAGCTGTGGTTAAAATATATGAAAAGGTAATATAGAGTGAATAAGTATGCTGAAAGGATACAACATTTACACATATCTTTTTTTATTTTAAGCCACACAAGTATTCATTCCCTCTGCTTGAACAACTGTTTTCTTGGTCTATGTACAAGTTCCATATAATTATTATTAAGTGTTCAATTGCTTGCATCATTGTTTGCAATGTTATCCATTATTTATTATGACTCATACATTCGGACATTTTGTGTAAGGATTTTGGAGAGTATAGTACGTAGAATGTGACAGTACTACCTAAAAGTTTAATGGTTGGAGGCCACCATTTACTTAGTGGGAAAAAGATGAGCAGTCTTCTCCCATAAGATACGATATTCTTGAAAACCTGATGGAGTTTCTATGAATCTGGAAAGAACTGAATAGCAACAGATTCTTCTTTAGATAAGTTTGCATTACATTATAGCATTATATATGAATATTTATGTGATAAGTAAATACTTTTCTAGGTATTATTTTTATTTATTTATCTATATATTATATGCTATCAGTTAAGGAGTTCCTGCATGGCAAAAATGGTTATACTTTCATTTATTAATCAAAAAGTTAGTGGTTTGAACTCACCCAGAGATAGTTCAAAAGGCAGCCATGCTAAGATATTTATGAAAACTCACAGCCTTGCAACCCTATGAAGTTGTTTTACTCTGTTCACAATGGATCTCTATTAGTTGAAATCAACTGGATGGCAATTAAGACCAGTTGGTTATCAGACAATAAATTTGGAATGATTTGATCTTGCTTTAATATGCATAATTCAAAACTTTTAATTTCTGAAGACATGTTAATTGTTTCTAGGTGCTATCAAGTTGATTATGGCTCATAGAGACCCCACCACCCTGCCCTATTCTGCACCATTCTTATCATTCTCAAGATACTTGAACCCTTTGCCACACTCATTGTATTAGAATATCTCATTAGTGTTCTTCCTCTCTTTCACTGACCTTCTACCTTTCCCAGCATAACTTTCATTTACAAAGGATAGCCTCTCTTAGCAACATACTCAAGATGAAGCTTTCTCATCCTTGTATTTAAGGAGTACTCTGGTTGCACTTTCTCCAAGGCATAGATTTTTATTATTTCAAAATTTTAAAAGTATAAGACTGCTAAAGACAGTAAGAATAATGTTATTCTTTTTAGATATCTTTGAGTTGAATATGATCTGCAGTAACCTTATGAACAACAGATATGAATCTGTCCAATCCAGTAACATCCACATACTTCCTGACACACTAGAGCTCATTGCCACAGTCGCTGTTTCAATCCAACTGATTCAGAGTCTTCCTCTCCTTTGCTGATCCTCTGCCTTTTTAAGCATCATGCCTATCTACAAGGAATAGCCGTTCCTAGCAACATGCGTAAAGTATGTCAGGCAAAGCTTTATTGTATTTGACTCCAAGGGTCACTCTGGCTGCACTTTCTCCAAGACACATTTGTTTGTTCTTTTAGCAATCCATAGGATGTTCATTACTCTTCTCCAACACAACAGCTTAAAGGCACCAATTCTTCTGTCATCTTTCTTCATTGTCCAGTTCTCAGATGCTTAACAAATGATAGGGAAGACTATGGCCTGACTTCTGGTATAAAAGGTGTTGATTGGGGATCCAAGTAAGATGAAGTTGTTGACAACATCAATCTTTTCTCCATCTGTTATGATATTGCCTATCAGTCCATTGGTAAGAATTTTTGTTTTCTTGATGGTGTGAGATGCAATGCATAATGAAGGCATATTTTTCGATCTTCTGAAACAAGTGCTTCAACTCTTCCTCGCTTTCAGAAAACAAGGTTATGTAATCTGAATTACACAAGTTATTGATGAGTCTTCCTCCAATTTTGATTCCATTCTTTTTCATAGAGTCCAGCTTCTATAATTATTTCAGCATGAAGATTGAGTAGGTATGGAGAGAGAATGCAACCCTCAAACACTCCCTTCTACATTTAAAACCAAGTAGTGCTATTCCCTTGCTCAGTTCCAACAATAGCCTCTTGGTCTGTTAAATTCACACTTATATAGTATAGTAAGTATTTAATAAAGTAATATGTAACTACAATGGGCTAGTTAAAGCCATACTTAAATTTTACGCTAATGTCTCCATTTATGGAATCTCTCAGTATACTTCCTACTTACTATAAATCTAGATATTAATCAATCTTAGTCTTTTTCTCTCCTCCCATTTCATGTTAAAGAACTTTAGTACAAGTCTGTGTTCTATCTCTTCTTATTTACTTATATTCATGGGAAAAGGAGTCTATTAATTGATTAGCAAGGTTAGGAGAAGCCATTTATCATGATAATTAAAAACCCTTATGTCCTTCTTTTTGAGATATGCTTCAGTGTTTATTGTACATATTCACTGTTTATTCAAAGCTCAGAAGATGTAAAAACTTAACTATCAACAAGATCAATTGAAGATGATATGCAAACTCTAAATCTGCCTGGGGGGTATATAGTTACGGGACCTTGAAGTGGTAGAATAATTTTGTTTTATTACATTACTTAGCTCAATGAGGAAAGCACATTTATGCTAACTGAACTAAGAAGATAATCTCTCAACCTCATAGCCAAATCTTTGCAGAAAAAAGAGATCAAAGATAGTGACAAAGAGAGGTAGAAATAAAAACTAGATAAGGAAAATTTTCCTACATAATAGTTTACAATTAATTTAAAGATGTTATTGTTGTTGGGAGCTGTCCAATAAAGACAACCTGAAAAACATGTAGGAAACACTAAAAAGGTGAACAATACTAATCAGCTGATTTCAGTCACCTCCTCTATGTAATCCCTTTTGTTAAGCCTTTTGGAAGTATTGTATTACATCATCCTCATAAACATCTTCTAGAAGCGGGTCTCTTCTATTTTCTATCTTGTATTTTGTATTTGACTCCAAGGGTCACTCTGGCTGCACTTTCTCCAAGACACATTTGTTTGTTCTTTTAGCAATCCATAGGATGTTCATTACTCTTCTCCAACACAACAGCTTAAAGGCACCAATTCTTCTGTCATCTTTTTAAAAAATAATATTTTTTAATGTAACCATAGCAATATTTATTTCTGTCTGACTTTGCTTCATTTCACACACGCTGTGGACACACATACACACTCACACACATACACACAAACACAATGTTCTTTTTATGTGAGGGACTTTTCTTTCCCCGCTAATTTTCCTATAAATTCTACAAAAAGAACCAGCCTGAGAGTAAATATCTGTCTTATTCTTGCACATTTTTACTTTTCCTCATTGATGCTACAGGAAAAGAAAAATTACACATAGATGTTAATGGGCTATATCTTTTAAAAAAAAGGTCATATGTGAAAGTCATCTGTATTTTAGGGAAAAATATTATGTAAAATATTTTATGAAAAGTGTTGAGATGAGAAATAGTATAGAAGCTCTGCTTGAAAAGGAGGTAATATAACAGCAGGTGCTTTGAAATTCAATGATGATCAGGCATTTCTAAAACCTAACTCCCTTTCTTTTGTTTCTTTTCTTACAGCTGCTATTTCTGCATTTAAAATCGGCCACCCCCAATCAATACATAATAATGTGTAAGATCATGTGTGTGTGTGTGTGTGTGTGTGTGTGTGTGTGTGTGTGTGTGTAGAGCAGCAAGTCAAGATTAAAGAGAAAAAATTCTCTACCACTATGAGTGGCTATATTGTCATTATGTGCCATCAAACTACCACTTATAGGAACTCTAGAATAACAGATTAAAGTGTTGCATTGTCCTACACCATTCTCATGATTTCCATCATGCCCAAGCTCATTGTTTAAATCCATATGGTAACTCATCTTGTTGAGAATTTGTCTCTCATTTCCTGACCCTCTATTTTTCCCAAAATATGGTCTTCTTTTAAAGGACCATGTCTCCTGACAACAATCCAAAGTATTTGTGATGAAATCTCCCCATCTTTGCTCTTAACTAAGGGGCACTATTGCTTTTGTGTGTTGTGAAGTCCTAACTAACTCACAGGTGAACCTCCAGCAGGATTTCAGAGGCAGTAAATCATACAGAAGGAGATTGTCATCCTTCTCCCACAGAGCCGGTACTGGATCCAAACTGTGTGACTTTGGGAATGCAGGGAGGTTCCTTACAGCTAGGCCGACAGAGTCAGAAAACATTTTTCACTGGGCTGGTTCACTATCAGGTACCTCTTCTACATGCTGCAAAGCATTAATGTCAGTTTGAAGACTAAGGTGCACCTTAGTCAAGCCATGGTCTTCTCAATGGCTTGCTACACATCAGAGAGCCGGACAGTGAATAAAGATTATAGAAGAAGAATTAGTGACTTTGAAATGTGGTGCTGGAAAGGAGTACTAAATATCACATAGACTGCCAAAAGAGTAAACTGATATGTCTTGGAGAAAGGACAGCCAGAGAGTTCCTTAGAGGTGAGGATGGTAAAACTTCATCTTTCATTGGACATGAAGCTAAGAGAGGCTAGTCCTTGGAAAGGGAAATTAAATTATGCATGGAAAAATGGCAGGTCGATGATGAAGAGGAATATCCTTAAGGAGATAGATTGACACAGTGAGTTCAGCAATGGGCTCCAATGTCAGAAAATATGAGGATGGTACAGGATAGGGCAGGGTCTAGGTCAGCTGTTTATATGGTCACTATGAGCTGTACTTGATGGCACCTAACAACAACAAAGAACACTCTAATGATACCTTCTACAAAGGCAGATTTGTTCATCCTTTTAGCAGTCCATGATACATTCAATACTCTTTTCCAAAATCACAATTCAAAGACATTAATTTTTACAGCTTTGCACTTTAGCACTCTAGCACTTTGTTGTTATTGTTGTTATATGCCATCGAGTCGTCTGCGACTCATAGCGACCCCATATACAAAAGCCCTAAACTGTTCTCTATCCTGTGCCAATCTCATTGCCTCTGACAAACCCATCCTGAGTACCCCAGTCACTGAATCAATCCACCTCATAGAGGGTCTTCCCCTCCTGCGCTGTCCCTCCACTCTACCCAGCATGATGTCCCTCTCTAAAGACCTGTCTCTCCTTACAACATGTCCAAAGTATGTCAGGCGAAGCCCCAGAATCCTTGCCTCCAAGGAGCAGCCTGGTTTAATCCTCTCTACGATGAATCTGTTTGTTTTCTTGGCAGTCCATGGTACATTCAATACTCTACTCCAGCACCACAGGTCAAAGGCGTCAATTCTCCTTCTATCCTTCCGAGTCATTGTCCAACTCTCTAGGACATTAGCACTTTTAAAAGGCCCTTAACAATATATGATTAGATATTATTGTCATGACATGAGTTCAGAATGAAGGCTGCTCACTGAACGTACTTGGGGTATTATATAACAATGAAATAATTTTTCTTTCACTTTTCAAAGACAAGAGCTAATTGGTGGGGGAGAGAGTGGGAAGGGAGATAAGTACAACAATGAATAATGGGAAAACCTAAGTCTATAAATGTTCATTAAAATGAATTAATTTTTTTAAAGGCCCTTAAAAAGGGGCGTGCCCACTTTCTGTCTTCTTATTTCTTCTCTGCTTCTTCTATTTTGAGTGTGATTTTGGATCCAAGTAAAATTAAGACATTAGCAACTTCAACATTTTATCCTTTTATAATGATCCTAACTCTATTTATTGGTCCCAGCTGTGATAATTTTTTGGGGGGGATGCTGAGGTATAATCTACACAGAGATTTTCTTTTTTAAGTCTCCTCTTTCTGCTAGCAAGGTTGTGTTATTTGCATACCATAGTTTATTAATGAGTCTTCATCCAATCCTGATGTTATTCATATTTTTCTAAATATAATCTAGTTTCTCAAATGATTTTTCTCAACATTCAAATTAAATAGATATGGAGAAAGGATAAAAGCCTGATGCAAATGTTTCCTGATTTTACTATGCAATATCCCATTGCTTCCTGGCATATTTATGGGTTTTGCAAGAGTAGAATTAAATAGTTTTGGATTCCCATTCTTCTCAAAGTTATCTGTAATTTGCTATAATCCAACAGTTGAATGACTTTGTATGGTCCATAAAACACAAGTAAATATTCTTTGTGTCATTCTCTACTTTTAATCAAGGTCCATCTGACTTCTGAAACAATAATTCTCATTCTAAGGTCTGTTCTAATTTATTTGAACCACATATTTTTTTTTTCTCCTGTGTGATTAAACTGCCTCTGAAGACTTTCTGGAAGGTCAAGGTTCTGACTCGACAGTACACACAACAACAACAGTACAGTGCATTAATGATAAGAAGTTGTGCTGCCAACCCAAAGGCATGTGATTCAAATCTACATCTGCTCCAAGAAAGAAAGATGGGAAATCTCCTCTGGTACCATTTACTTCCTCTAAAAACCCACTGGAGGGTCATCTATGAGCTGGTACCATCTTTATATTAGAGAATGACATCAACAATTTTTAATTTGGTATGAATTTCTGTCAATTCTCTGTCAACATAATGCTTGAAACATGTTTAATAGTTTTTGACAAGATTTTTCTTATGGTTATTGTGTACTGTTGAGTCATTACCAACTCATAATTGACCCTCTGACTGGTTTTCAGAGGCAGTTAATAACACAGGAGGAGATTGCCCATCCTTTTCCTACAGAGCACCTGCTGGATTTGAACCCTGGACCGTTGGGATTGCAGCACAGCTTCTTGCCACTAGTCCACCCATCAATTTACTATTCCAAATATGTTTAATAGTTTTCAGCAAGATTTGCTTACATATGATAGTATTTAAATTGTTTGATAATTTCTATACTGTGTTGCATAACCTTGTTTAAAATTAAAAAATAAAATGAGATAGCTGTTTTCCAAGTCTGTTGGCATAGACTAGTGATCATGTCCAGGGCTGCATCTGTTTGCTGGTACCTCCAATGGCATTCATTTAATCCCTGGGCCTTTGCTTTTTGCCAATCTTCAGTGAAACTTGGAATTCATCTGTCTGTACCATACATTTTTTGTCATATAATTCCATTTGAGATACTTCCTTGTCAATCCTTTTTGGTACAATGACTCAGTGAATTCCTTCCATCTTCTTTTTTTAATGTAATATTGATTTATGTACAAAGTTCATAACATTAATATACATTGTTTCTCACACCAGGCCTTTTGCCTTTCCTCCACCACTACCTCCCTAAACCCAACAAATCGTGCAACCCTATGTTTAAACCCACCCCTCCTTTGAATCCTCACACAAACTCTACAATAATGGTGCTATACAGTATTTGTCTTTGTGAGACTGAGTTAGTTCACTTAGCATAATGCTCTACAGTCCCTTCTATGTTAGCTAGTAATTTACAAAATCATCACGCCTTGTGCTGCACAGTATTCCATTGCATGAATGTACCATAATTCCTCAATCTAATCCACTGTGGCTGGGCATTTGGTATTTAAATCCTAGCCAATAGAATCCAAAATCAAATAAAAAATAATAATTCATCATGACCAAATGGGATTCATAAGAGATATGCAAGGATGGTTCAACATAAGAAAAACAATTAACATAATGTACCACATTAACAAAACAAATAGCAAGAATCATATGATCCTAGAAATTGATGCAGAAAAGGCATTTGATAAAAACCAAGACCCTTTCTGATTAAGACATTCAGTAAAATTTGAATAGAAGAGGATTTCCTAAACATGGTCAAGAGCATATATGCAAAACCAAGAGCCAATATCATTCTCAATGAAAAAAGGCTTCTATCTTCTTTGTATGCTTCCTAGATCATACATTGTTTCCCTTATTGAATATTTCAGTATTGCAAGTCAAGATTTTGGTTTGTTCTTTCAGCTTCATAAATGCTGAGCATGTTATTTCCTTTTGTTTTACAAGGTCCAGGTCTTCGCATATTTTGTTACAGTGCTTTCCTTTGTATTTTCAAGCTGCTCTTTCATATCTCTTACTTCACTATTTTCCACTCTCTTACTTTATTACTTTTCCCTTTATATCAGTTTGTCTAAAATGGCTGAAAATACCATTCTAATCAACAGTTCTTTGGTGTCTGGAGCTTCTTATTTAGACCATCTTCAATCCAGGAGGTGGACCTTTTGATCAACATCCCTTTGATGGCTGAGACATCTTATTTACAGCATCTTTGCCACAGATGTTGAGTTTTTTTTTTATCAACAGCCCTTTGGCAGCAGGAACATCTTATTTAAAACATCAAAGATTTTGCAGATACTTCCACGTGAACTTAATAGTCAAATCTGGGATTTTATTCAGCATGCCAGTGTCTAAAGAGAAGAATATAGGACATAGAGACACCGGGCAATGAAAGTCTCTCTGAACAGGCCAGAGGGAGTAAAAATAGTACAACCCCTCATCACCCTAGAGCAGAAAGCAGATGGAGACTCTGTAGTCCAGTTTCATGGTAGCTCTAGAGCCACAGGAACAGGAAGAGGTTCATTTATTTGTTGCTGACTCACAGACTCACAGTTGTGGTACCAAAAATGGAGTTTATTAATGAAGCAAGTTTGAGAGTAGGGGAGTTAAGGAATATCACCCAGATCAAGTACTGGTTTTAGCTCAAGTTCTAAAGCACAATTCCTCAATTAGTCCTGCTCTAATTTCAGTTCAGCTGTCAAATAAATCCTCCAGTAAAGTATGCTTTGGATCAGTCATAAGTCACCTTCTCCTTCAAGCATCTGGCAAGAACAACAAAAACCTTTAGCTGTCACCGCACAAATGCAAGAAGTCTCTGGTTACAGCTTGCCATAGTTTCTTCACAGTAACAACACAGTCTCTCCACAACCATCACCAGGGTTTCGCTCTCATTAGGGTCTTTCTCCAATCTCTCTCAAGTCTTGAGACCACAAGTCTTGCACACCTGAAGTTTTGCTGTCCCATGTTGGAGGTACTCTTTCTCTTATCTTAGTCCCACAGCTACTGATGATTTGTAAGAAAGCCCTGATTTGCAAGACTGTGTGTCTGTAGTTAAGGTATCAAGAGACCAGAGTGGGCTAACAGTAATGGCTTAAAAAAAAAAGCCAACTTTTAGGCTAACACCACACCAGGCATGACTGTGTAACATGATATTTGCATGCCTAATTTGCAATTAGAAGTACAACACTAAATTGCCAGTTTATTTTGTTTTGTTTTTTTGTATCGGGGAAATTAATTGTTCTAATTAGTAAAGCACTTCACTATCATTTTGCTAAACTGAGGTAACTTGTGGGTTGCTGTGATGATGAAACCTATGGCTCCAGTATAACAAATGTCACAAGAGTCACCCACTGTGGACAGGTTTTAGTAGACCTCTCAGGTTGAGACAGACTAGGAAGTAGGATTAATTATCCACTTACTTAAATGCAGACCTCTGAAAATCCTATGAAGAGTAGAGGAATACAGATAGTTACAATACTAGAGGTATAGCCCAGATTAGAAACCAATCAAAATGAGTAAAATATTAGCAAATGTCCTTTATTAATTGAAGCATGGAATGTACAAAGCATGAATGTTGGAAAACTAGAAGTTCTAAAAACTGAAATGGAACACACGGACACTGGCATTCTAAGCAGTGAGATGAAAAGGACTGGCTTTGGTCACTTTAAATCAGATAATCACAGGACATATTGTACTGGAAATTAAAAGCAGAAGAATGGTTGTATTCAGAGTAAAAATGAAAATTTCAAGTTCTATACTGAAATATAATGCTTTGAGTGATAGGATATTACCCATACATATACAAGGAATACCTATAATATAAATAACATTCAAATATATGGTACTATAGAGAAAGGCAAAGAGGAGAAAATTGAAAGTTTTTACCAAATCTTGCAGTCTGAAATAGATCAAACATACAAAAAAGGTGCATTGATATTAATTTGTCACTGGAATGTGAAAAGGTGAAAATAATGAAGAAGGACTGCTGTTGTTGATTCCTTTTGAGTCAAGCACCACACATAGTGCTCCTATGAACAAAAGTCCTGAAGCCCCCCCCCCCACAACTATTGACATTTATCAAAGTTCATAGAGTTTTCTGAGGCATGTTGTTCAGGAAGTGGAGGCCACTCCTACTTCCAAACCTGTCATAGAATGCTATTGGTTGTGTAGCCTCCGACGCCTAACATCTCTGAACTCTTTCTTGTCCTGAGCCAGTCTCACTAATTCTGACATACAAACCTTTGTTGACCCAGTTACTGTATTGAATCCATCTCATCTGGGTCTTCCTCTCCCTTCTGAGCATGATGTCTTTCTCCAACGATTGATCTCTCCTGGATACATGCCCCAAATAGGTGGTTTCATCCTCTCCAAGACAGACCTATTTGTTTGTGGTGGTTTTTGTTTGTTTGTTTTGGGGGATTTTTTTTGGCATGTTCAAGACTTTTCTCCAGCATGACAACTCAGAGACATCTATACTTTTTCTGTAATCCAACTCTCTGAAGCATAAAAAGTAGTTGAGAAGACCATGGCCTGGATTAGGGGCACATTTGTATCTAGACTGACATTATTGCTCTTCAGCCTTCTGGAAATACAGCAGATTTTCCCAATGCAATATGTCTTTTGATTTCCTGACTGCTGGCATTAAGAGTGTTGATTGTGGATTTGAAATAACAAACTCAATCTCTTCTCCATCTATCATGGTACTGCTAATTGGCCCAGTGGTGAGAATCTTTGTCTCCTTGATGTTGAGCTTCAATCCATATTGAAGACTACAGTCCTTGACCTTTTGCAGCAAGTGCTTCAAATCTTCTTCAGTTTCAACAAGCAAGGCTGTGTCATCTGTATATCATAGGTTGTTAACGAGTCTTCCTTCAATTTTGATGCCACACTTCTCCTCATAAAGCCTTGCTTCCCGAATGATCTGTTCTGCAGACAGATTGAAAAGGAATAGGACAGGATGATGCATTCCTTTCTTGATTTTATTACATGCAGTGTTTCTTTGCTCTGTTTTGAGGACTGCTTCTTGATGAAAGTCTAGTTTCGTATAAGCACGATCAAAGGTATTGAGGTTCCCTTTTCCCTCAAGGTTATCCACAATTTATTATGATTCACACAGTCAAATGCCTCTGCATAGTCAATGAAACACAGATAGACATTCTTCTGGTACCCTGCTTTCTGCCAAGATCTATCTGACATTGACAATAATCTCCCTAGTGTCACAAACTCTTCTAAACCCAGCTTTTATTTCTAGTAAATCTCTGTTAATGTACTGTTCAAGTCTTTTCTGGATAATCTTCAGCTGGATTTTGCTAGTGTGTGATATCAGTGATATTGTTTGATAATTTCCACACTCTATCAAGTCACTTTTTTTTAAAAATGGGAATAAATATAGATCTCTTCCAGTTAGTTGGTCAAGTTGTTGTCCTCCAGATTTCTTGGCACAACTTGGTGAGTGTTGCTGTCAGTTCTCCAGCAACTTAACAGTGGCACCCTGATGGGGGTAAGCATGACAGAGATACACCACTCGAGGAGAGGATCAGAGAGTCAATCTAGCTCAATTTAATTTGGATCTGCAGTGTGTTTATATACAACCAGGTAAACAGAAAAACAAGATAGAGTGGGCTTACAGACGTGGGACATGTGGATTGGTTAGAAGAACCTCGGCCTCATGTGGACCACTCCCAGTTCAACAGATGAGGCAGCCGTCTTCCCAGGTGGCAAGTTTTCTTAAGCCTGTATAGTCAAACACAAGGGAGCTTTCTCTACCTAACATTAAAGGACATTGAGAGGCTTGCACTTTTCTGGAGCTTAGGTGATGTGTCTTGGCCAGAGGCCCTCTCTTCCTACCCAAAATTCCTCAATAGGTGAGCACATTCAGGTCAGCATCTGTTTGCTGAAATATGTCAGTTGGTATTCCATCATTTCCTGGGGCTTTATTTTTTGCCAAGTCCTTCAGAGCAGCCTGAACTTCCTCCTTCATCACCATTATTTCTTGATCAGAAAATACGGAATGAAATTAGTATGGAAATAGAATAATCAAATTTTATATTTTCAATGATTTACTCATTGCAAATACCCTTTTTTGGAAAAAATACACAAAGGATTACTTTACACATGGGCCTTACCTGATGGACTGCACAGAAATCAGATTGAATACCTCTGTGGAAGAAATTAAAACCAGGCCATTGACAGACTGTAAAACAGACCATCAATTACTCATGTGGAAGTTAATTTGAGGCTGAAGAAAATTAAAACAATAGCATAAGAACCAAAATATGACCTTCAGTCTATCCCACCTGGTTTTAAAATAATCTTAAGAATAGATTTGTAGCACTGAACACAAATGAACAAAGACCAAAAGGGTTTTGGTTGAGATTGAGAACGTTATCCATGAAGTGAGCAAAAGACATAGAAGAAAGAAAAAAATAGAAATGGATGTCAGGAAAGTTCTGGGAATTGCACTAAAGAATTGAGAAGTCAACACAAAAGGAAAAGATGCTGGCGTAAAAGAGCTGAAAAACATATTTTAAAGGGCAGCACCAGAAGACAGGGTAATGTTTTATAATCGACTGTCTAGAGAGCTGGAATCAGAGAATAAAAAGGGAAAAAATTAGCTATGCATTTCTCAAGCAGAGAGAATGGAAAACAAAAATTAAGTCTCAAGTTGCAATATTAAAGGATGCTATGAGCAATATGTTGAATTATCCAAGAAGCATCAAAGAAGATGGAGGGAATTCAGTCACTGTACCAAAAAGGGTTGACTGACACTGAAAAGTTTCAGGAAGTACTATATGAATAAGAGCCAATGGTAATAAAGAGAGAATTTCAAGCTGCACCGAAGACAGTGGCAAACAAAACAAAACAAAAACACCTTAGGAATTGAGGGGTAACTGATTGACATGTTTCATCTAATAGATGCAGCCCTGGATATACTCACCATTTTACCCTAGGATGTTTGGATGGCAGCATCTGATAAACTGAGGGTGAGAGATAGATATTTGCACCCATTTCCAAGAAAGGTGATGCAACAGAATGTGGAAATTATTAAACAATACCATTAACATCACATTAAAGCAAAATACTACTTTTAATGTTGTTGTTATATGCCATTGAGTTGCTTGCAACTCATAGCGACCCTGTGTACAAGAGCCCTAAACTAACAAGAGCCGTTCTATCCTGTGCCAACCTTGCCATCTCAAATGCACTCATTACCACCACTCCAGTCACAGAATAGATCCATCTCATCGAAGGTCTTCCTCTCCTTTGCCTCCCCTCCACTCTGCCAAACATGATGTCTCTCTCCAAGGACCAGTCCCTCCTTGCAACATTCCCAAAGTATGTCAGATGAAGCTTCAGAATCCTTGACTCTAAGGAACATTCTGGCTTCACCCTCTCCAGGACAGACCTGTTTGTTCTCCTAGCAGTTCATGGTATATTCAACACTCTTCTCCAGCACCACAGCTCAAAGGCATCAATTCTCTTTCTATTATCCCTATTCACTGTCCAACTCTGATGCATAGCACGTAATTTCAAAGACTATAGGCTGGATCAGGCGCATCTTAGTCTCCAGCCTGATGTCGTTGCTCTTCAGTACTCTTGAGCGGTCCCTCGCAGCTGACTTTCCCAGTGCAATTCATCTTTTGATTTCCTGGCTACTGTTACCAAGAGTGTGGACTGTGGATACAAGTAAACTAAAACTGTTAATATCACATTAAAGCAAAATACTACTGAAGATCATTAAAAAATAGCTAAAATAGCGCATAGATAGCGAACTGCCAGAAATTCAGGCAGGATTTAGAAGAAGCCCTTGAACCAGTGATATTATTGCTGATGTAAGATGATTCTTGGCTAAAAGTAGAAAGATGACTATTTATTCTTTCTTGATTGTGCAAAGGCATTTGACTGTGAGGATTATAACAAATTGTGGCTAATATTAAGAAGAAAGAATTCCAGGACATTTAATTGTATTCATGAGAAACTAACACCGTAACCAAAAGACTGTGGTATGCACAGAGAAAGGAAACATTATATGGTTTAAAATTAAGGAAGGTGTGCATCAGAGGCATATACTTTCTCTATACCTATTTAAACTGTATGATGAACAAATTATTTGAGGAGCTGGGCTAAATGAAGAAGAAGAGTGTGGCATCAGGACTGGACGAAGACTCATCAATTACTTGTGTTATACAAATGATACAACCTTGCTTGCTCAAAATGAGGACTTGGTGTACTTGTTACAGAAGATAAAAGAATACAGCCTTTCAAAATAAAAGATAAAGATAGAATATTGAAAGCAGCATGGGGAAAAACAAAGGGACACATACAAAGGAAAAGAAATAAGATTAAGTTCTGATATTTAGGTGTGACCCCAGCCCGTCCTCCCATCCCGGTCACCATTCCCTCCGTGGGGGTGGTGAACTCCATCCTTGCCAGCCCCCCCGACCTTTGGTCTCCTGGAGCCTAAGAAGAAGGAGGAGGAGGAGCTGTTCCCCGAGTCTGAGCGGCCGAAGATGCTGAGTGAGCAGGAGCACATGAGCATCTCCGGCAGCAGCGCCCGCCACATGGTCATGCAGAAGCTGCTCCGCAAGCAGGAGTCCACAGTGATGGTTCTTCGCAACATGGTGGACCCCAAGGACATTGATGATGACCTGGAGGGGGAGGTGACCGAGGAGTGCGGCAAGTTTGGGCTTGTCAACCGCGTCATCATCTACCAGGAGAAGCAGGGGAAGGAGGAGGATGCGGACATCATTGTCAAGATCTTTGTGGAGTTCTCCATGGCTGCAGAGATGCACAAGGCCATCCAGGCCCTGAACAGGCGCTGGTTTGCTGGCCGCAAGGTGGTGGCCGAAGTGTATGACCAGGAGCGATTTGATAACAGTGACCTTTCTGCGTGACCTCGGCCCTTCCCGGACTCTTCCTTGTTCTTGTCTGTGTTTTATATGACTCTGCTGGCATCCTAAGCCTGCTCACTGGGCCCCGCCCGCTGCTTTACGGATAAAAGTACAGATGCTGCTCAAAAAAAAAAAAAAAAGAAAAGAAAAAAGAAATAAGATTAAGTTTGATTTTTCAGCAGAATTCATATGAGCAAGAAGACAACGTGATGGCACATACAAAATTAAAAGAAAACAATTGCCAACCACGTATCCTGAACCCAGCAAAGCTTTCCACTAAATATGAAGGAGAAAACACATCCTGTGCACAAAGAAGGAACTGAAGGAATTGTGAAAATGAGACCAAATATACAAGAAATTTTAGGGAAGCCTTTTATGCAGAAACATCAAAGAAAAGTGGATGGACTATAGTAACAAGAGAAAATAAAAAAGAAAAACACCAATAATCACACTTAATATGAATGGACTAAATGCATCAATCAAGAGAAAAAGTGTAGAACAATGACTTTTTAAAAAAAAAAAAAAGCTCAATATGTTGTGTACAAGAAAGACAGCTAAGAAATGAAGAGATATAAACTCAAAATCAAAGACTGAAAAGAGAAATACCAAACAAATGGTATTAAAAAAAACCACACACCTAAAAAACCAAACCAAAACAAAACAGTAGGAGTGGCAATACTGATATTCTGATAAAATAGACTTCAGCAAGAAAACCACCATAAAAGATAAAGAAGGGCACTATATAATGATTAAAGTCATAGTAGTAGATTAAGAAGAGAATGAGTTCTTTTTATCATAATTAAAAAGTAAATTTCATCTTAATTTGGCATCTTTCGGGGGATGCTTTTAGAAGAAACCAATTTGTAAAGCATAGTGAACTAAATAATGCTTAGTAATTTTTAAAAAAGCCAAATCCCGTATTTTACTGTAAAAAGTGTGTGTGGGGAGGGGAGAGGGAGAGTGAGACTTGCGCAAGAGAGAGCACGTGAGAGAGTGAGCACACACACATTGGTCAATATCTATGCATCAAATGATAGACCTGCGAAATACATAAAATAACTGTTAAAAGATTTGAGGAATTAAATAGACAGCACCTTAATAGTAGTTGTTGCTCTTGTTAGTTGCCATCAGGTCTAGTAGGACTCCTAGCAGCTTTATTAACAAAAGATCTGAACCCTGCTCTATCCTGTGCCATCCTCACAGTTCACAACACAAAAGAGCCGGATACTGTGGTAACTGTCAGTACACGTGGTTGAGTGTCTTCCTCTCCTTTGCCAACCCTGCATCCTTCCCAGCATCATGTCCCTCTCCAAGGAATAGTCCTTCTTAACGATATCCCCAAGGTATGTGAGGTGAAATCAC
>NW_006399770.1:17163482-17164235 GCF_000299155.1 Elephantulus edwardii
AGAGAAATAATTGAAGATCATTACAATACTCCTTTACTTTTAAACAAAAAAATCAACAAAGCTAATGCACGAAATTTTCTTCTTATAAATAAATACATAATTTTATTTGCTTGTTTGTTAGACCACTTTTATTTTTAATACATGAAAAAATACTGATAAAAATGCTAATGAACTTTGAAAAGGCTTTTATGAACCTAAGTATCTAGTTAATAATTAAGCTTGTTTTATGCAATTCAAATCTTGATGCTGTACCAGTTTGAGGAAATAAGAGAAATAAATTTTGATTTAGCATTGATTTTTATTTATGTTTGAATGAAAAAGTCATCAACTTAGAAAATATAGTCCAAGTTAGACCTAAGGCAGAAAAAAATAAGTCCATGGACACCATTCATAATTTATTTTTCATCTACTTACTCTGATCCATCGAACTTCCACATACTCCAATAATTAATAAGAGCCCCTTGACACAGGTTTTTTAATGAAATTTACTACTTGAAAATTTATAAGTGCTGAAATAAGATAAAATATACTGCAATGGTATATAGATCATGTAGCTTGCCATAGAGATGCCATGAAAATGGATTGATCTTTTTTGGTTTATGTACCTTATGTCCAGTATATTAGTATTTCATCAGAGATGTTAAAAATGTGCCAGGCAAGTTTTTAGGTTAAAGGGTTTGTGTCATGTATCCAATCTTTAATTAACTTTAATATTTTCCAAACTTATAAAGTTCAACAAAGAAAACTTACTTA
>NW_006399770.1:17165902-17174353 GCF_000299155.1 Elephantulus edwardii
GAAAAGAATGGCAATCTCAGAACACTTGATTGTGCTCATGTGAAACCTATACTTGAACAAAGAATCAGTCGTCAGAATAGAGTAAGAAAATGCTGTATGATTCAAAATCAGGAAAGGAGTATGTCAGGGATTTTTCCTGTCTCTATACTTTTCCCATCTATATGTGAAAAGGATTATTCAGGAGGCTGAACTTTATGAGGAGGAATGTGGCATCAGGATTAAAGGATGACTCTTCAATAACCTTTAATGACACAACCTTGCTCATCAAAAATGAAGAGGCCCACCTGAAGTGTCTGCTACAGAATGCCAAGGACTGTAGTCTTCAATATGGATTGAACTTCAATGTGAAGAAAACAAAGATTCTCAACAAAAGGTCAATTGGCTGCACCATGATGCATGGAGAAGAGAAGGAGATTGTTAACAGTTTCTGCCTACTTGATTCCACAATCAACATTCCTGGCACCAGCAGACAGAAAATCAAAGATTAATCACATTAGAAAAATCTGCTGTCAGGGACCTATCCAGGGTTCTAAATAGCTATGATGTCAATCTAGAGATTAAAGTGTGCCTGATCCAAGCCATTGTCTTCACTTTTGTTTGTTTTTTTTTTGTTTTTGTTTGTTTGTTTGTTTTTGTTTTTGTTATGCACCAGAGAGCTGGACAATGACATAGGATAGAAGATGGATCCGACACCTTTGAATTGTGGTGTTGGGAAAGAATACTGAACACACCATGGATTGCCAAGAAAACGAACAAAATCTGTTCTGGAGTGGGTGAAACCAAGTTGTTCCTTAGAGACAAGGATTTTGAGGATTTGTCCCCCATACTTTAGGTATGTTGCCAGGACAGACCGATCCTGGGATAAGGGTAGGAACAGCGTAGGAAAGGAAGATGTTGGATAAATGGATTGACAAGGTAACTGGTGAAACAGGGGTAAATGTGTTGTAGAAAGTGATATTGGCTCAGGATAAGTCAGGGTTCTGAGCTTTTGTGCAAATGATTGCTATGATTTGTAGTTGTCTTGATGACACATAACAGTAACAACAACATATTTATGATATTGGTGGCTTAGCAGTAAGAATATACACTGATGCACAGTTCCCTCCAGTATAATTTACTGTCTCTGAAACCCCCCTGGAGGTTTAGCTATGGGTCAATTCAGACTCAAAAGCACACAACGGTAATACTTAAGATGGAACTCTCATGGTTTTGTGGAAAGGAATTGTGTCTCCAATGCAAAGGTATGCTGTTTAAAATCCATCGCTGCTCTAATGGAGAAAGACGGGAAATCTCCTTTCATGTGGTTTACTGCTTCTGAAAACCAACTGCAGAGTCAGTTATGAGTCAGCTCCCACTGGATGGTATACAACAACAAAAACAACATCCTTATGACTGAAGAAAAATCAATGGCTTTGAGTTGTGGTGTTGGATAAGTGTACTGAGTATCCCATAGGCTGCCAAAAGAACAAATAAAAAAGTGTGATCAGGGTACTCTTTGGAGACAAGGAGGGTGAAACTTCATTTTCCCTACATTGAGCTTGCTCTTAGTAGGGGCAGGTCCTTGGAAAAGGACATCATGCTTTGGACTTTAAAGGGTCAAAAAAAGAGAGGAAGATTCTCAACAAAAGGGCTTAACACATGTCTGCTGCAATGTAATCAAGTATATTAGGGATGATGAGATTGGCACAGGATAGTGCAAGGATCAGAAACATTGCTCCTACGGTCATTAAAAGTCATAGGTGACTCAATACTACCTAACAACAGCAACAAGCCTTATGCTGAAGAATGTGACATTGAGATCAAAGGAAAATTCATCACAAACTTGAGACATCTAGATGATACAACCTTGCTTGTTGAAAGTGAGGAGGACTTAAATAACTTGATGCAAAAGATCAAAGACTACAGACTTCAATATGGATTATATCTTTGCATCAAGAAAACAAAAATCCTCTCTACTGGGCCAGAAGACAACATGGTGATAGATGGAGGGAAAAAAAAATGAAGTTGTCCACGAGTTCACCATACTTGGATCCAAAATTAACACCTTTGATATCAGCAGTCAAGAAATGAAAGATGTGTTGCATTGGAAAATCTGCTGTTAAAGACCTTTTAAAAGTGTCAAAAGCTAGGATATCAGTTTAAATAAAGACTAAGATGAAAAACTTGACCCAAGACATGATGATGGTCTTGTTTGGTCATCCCCCGCTCCCCCACAATTACCTGTTGCACATCTGAAAATTGGAAATAGGATAGCAAAGAAAGAATCAACAACTAGTTGTGGTGTTGGAAATCAGTACTGACTATTCCATGGACACCAAAAAAATAACAAAATATGTCTTGGAGAAAGTATAACCAGAGTGCTCTTTAAAGGTAAAGATGGTGAAACTTCTTTGGGCTAGTTCAGGAAAGGGTGCTTAGAACAGTGGAGCTCAGAGAAGGAGAGAAAGACCCTTAACAAGATGAATTTACACAGTTACTGTAACCATGGACTCAAATATTTCAAAGATGATAAGAATGACACAATATAGAGCAGGATTCAGATCTATTGACCATAGGATCTCTACGAGACATAGTTGAGTTGATAGCAACTAACAATAACAAAACATCTCCTCCAGGGTATTTTAGGCTCCTCTCTAGCTTTCTTCTATATCTTGTATTTGCTTTTTCCATAGGATTTATATGGATTGGTATAATGTTTTTGTGTCCCTTTTGAGGCTTTGTCTGACATACTTTGGACATGTTGCAAGGAGGAACCAGTCCTTGGAGAAGGACATCATGCTTGGGTAGGTGGAGGGACGGCACAGGAGGTGAAGACCCTCTATGAGGTGGATTGATTCAGTGACTGCGGTAAGCAGGGTAGGTGTGTCAGGGACAATGAGATTGGCACAGAACAGAGCAGGGTTTAGGGTTGTTGTACATAGGGTTGCTAGGAGTCGCAGATTACTATACAGCACATAATGACAACAACATATTTCTTATGCCACACTTCCAGACCTGTAATTATATTTTATTTGTGTTTCTTTACACAACATTTAGCACAGCATTAAGAGTTGTAGTTGTTATGTGTCTCACTGTCTCTGTCATATCTACTCACAGTACCCCAGCCATTGAATCAATCTCATAGAGGTTCTTCCTCTCCTGCGCTGTCCCTTCACTTTCCCAAGCATGATGTCCTTCTCCAAGGATTGGTCCTTCCTTGCAACATGTTCAAAGTATGTAATATGAAGCTTCTGAATCCTTGCCTATAAGGAGTAGCCTGATTTAACCCTCTCTAGGACAAACCTGTTCATTCTCTTAGTAATCCATGGTATATTCAAAACTCTTCTCCAACACCGCACCTCAAAGACATAAATTCGCCTTCTATATATATCATCCCTAGTCATTTTTCAGCTCTCTGATGCATAGCAAGTGATTTCAAAGACCATGGCCCATATCAGGTGCTCCTTAGTCTCCAAACTGACATCATTGCTCTTTAATACTTTGGAGGGTCTCTGACAGCAGACTTTTCCAACATACTACATCTTTTAATTTCCAGCATATATATTTAACAAAAGAATAATGACTGAATGTTTTCTCATTTGTGCCTTGTAACACCCAGCAGATTTGGGTGTGTTATATTTGAAGTAATTAAAGTACCTAATTCTCAGTACCTCTATTCAAATAACCCTTGTCCAGTATGTGCTCAGGTGAAATCTTTATTTTTCTACTCCATTTCTGCATTTCAAATAGTAGTTATGTATTGAGAAAAAGTTGATACTATTATATTTCTCTAGTGAAAAGAAGCCATTATTATATAAGGTTTATTGTTTAACACTTTCATCAACTTTGACCACACAGCTGCATAGGTTTATTACTTTTCTCTTTCTTTTATGTTGTGTTAGATTCCATCAAGTTTTTCACTACTAAAGCATCCCAATTAACCACATATCAAAAACATACTCCATCCTGCCCCATCCTCAAAATTTCCTGCATGTATAAGCCCTGTAATCACTATGTTAATTCATATGTTTGAGGTCACTTCCCCTCTTTTACTAATGCTCTATATTTCCCAGCATGTCTCTTCTACAAATACTGGCCCTTCCTGAAAGTGTGCTCAAAGTAGGTGAGATGAAGTTTCACCAGGTTTGTTTTGAATAAGGACCCTGGGTTGAACTTCCTCTATGAAGATGTTTTGTGTTTGGATTTGTTTTTTGGTTTGTTTGTTGTTTTGTGGAGAGTTTTTTTGTGTGTGTGTTTGTTTTTAAATTCCTTTGACAATCTATGTTGTAGTTGATGTTATATGCCACAGGGTCTACTGCAACTCAAAGTTATAGTATAGACAGTACTCTTTTTCAACATGACAATTTAAAATCCTCAGTTCCTCAGTCATCCTTACTAATTGCCCAACTTTCATTACGCAAGTAAATAAATTGTAAACATTATAGCTGAGGTTAGGTGCACTTTCTCTTTAGCTCTTTGGAAAGGTCTTTTGTAGCAGATTTTCTCAATGCAAAACATGTTTTGAGTTTTTTGTTTCCATAGGTGTTATTTGTGGATCCAAATCAAATGAAGGCATTGACAACTTCAGTCTTTTCTCCATCTATCTTGATGCTATTTACTGGTCTAGTGGCAAGAAGTTTTGCTCCTTTCATGTTGATATATAATACATATTGGAGACTGTATTTTTTTGATCTGCAGATTCTTTGAAATAAATGTGCTTGGAGAGCAAGTTTTTAAGAACATAAATAGTGGTTATATACATAGAACTCATTTGATAAACTGCATAAGAATCAAATGGAATACATCTGTGGAAAGAATTTATGAAGAAGCTCAATATCAACAGTCAAAACTACATCAGGGACTAACTGTTAATTATTGGCATGTAAGTTAAAATTGAAGATGAAGAAAGTGAAAGCAAGTTCTAGAGAACCAAAATATGACCTTCAGTCTAGTCTACTTTTTAAAAAAAAATCTCAATAATATATTTGTTGAGTTCAACACAAATGACCAAAGACCAGAAAAGTAATGAGATGACAGAAAGGATGTTGTCCATGAAGAATGTAAAAGATCACTTCAAAAACAGAAAATAAATATTCATCAGAAGACTCTGACTCTTGCATTGGAAATAAAGGATCCAATACATGTGAAAGAAATACTGAAGTTAAAAGAGAAGAACAGAAAATATCAAAGGGTAGTGTGAGAAGGGAAGGAGGAGTGGCATCCACTTCCATAATAGCTTGCCTCCGGAAAACCTATTAACGTGGAGAGAGGATGAAAGGCACGCAAGCGTCAAGGACTCTCCTCCATAGGGTAGCTATGAGTCTCCTGCGACTCTACGGCACTTAACAAGTGTGAGAAGACACATAAAAATATAATGAAATATGTAAAATGTTAGAAAGCCAAAGAAAAGAATATGCTTGACATTTCTCTGAGAAATAATTGAAGAACAAATTAATGCCTGAAATTGTCTTACTTAAAAATTCTATTGGTAATACATTGAATGACTCAGGAGCATCAAAAGAAGATGGAATAAGGGAGCTCTGGTGGCTTAGTGACAAGAAGCTGCACTGCAATCCTGAAGGTACATGGCTTGAATCCACCAGATGCTCTGCTGGAGAAAGAGGGACAATCTTTTCCTGTACCAGTCGTATCCAATTCAATGGTACACAACAATAAAATTATATATTAAAAATATAGGTGGAAGGAATGCAGAGTCATTGTACCATTAAAAATAGTTTCAAATATTAGCATCTGATCAAGGACAAATAGTGATAATAGAA
This sequence comes from Elephantulus edwardii, assembly GCF_000299155.1. NCBI lineage: Eukaryota > Metazoa > Chordata > Mammalia > Macroscelidea > Macroscelididae > Elephantulus > Elephantulus edwardii. The sequence goes on from NW_006399770.1 coordinate 17,171,662, forward strand.
GAACTTCAAGTTGCATTGAAGGCATTGGAAAAAAGTAACACCTCAAAGAATTGACGGAATTATCAAATGAGATAGTCCAACATACAGATGCAACCCTGGGTGCATTTACTATGCCAAGAGATTTGGAAGACAGATACCTGGTACTAGTATATGTTGCTGTTGTTTTTGTATTTCCTTGAGTCAACTACATTTAAACGACAACTACTGAGCCTATAAGTTACAAATCTGAAACTTGCCCTATCCTGCAAATCCTCACCATTTCTAAAATTATTGAACCAATTGTTACAGGCTTCTCTTGATAACATGCACAAAATGTGTGAGAAAATGTTATTTCTGTATGGCAATGCACAGACGAGTGCTCTACGTGAGATAATTGGCAGGTCAGATTTTATCACCGCCATTTTTTTATGTTTTGTTTTGTTGGTTTTTTTCCCCTCCCTGTTGTTTCTGGTTATGGTGGTCCGTTAATCTCCCTTTTATGAAGGACTTTTCTTAGAACTTCTTTTAGAGCTGCTCTTGTTTTTGCAAACTCCTCAGATTCCTGTTCTTTTGCAAATGACCTTATTTCTCCTTCATATTTGATGGACAGCTTTGTTGAGAACAGGATCCTAGGCTGTCATTTGTTTTCTTTTAAAGTTTTGTATATGCCGTCTCATTGTCTTCTTTCTTGTATGGTTTCTGCTGATAAATCAGAACTTAATCTAATTAGTTTTCCCTAGTAGGTGACTCTGTTTTTCCTAGTGCTGATTTTAGTATTCTTGTTTATTTTTTTATTTGACCTTGTTGAGTTTGAGTACGATATGTTTTGTTTTTCTTTGGATATCTAGTCTATTTGAGATTTATTGAGCTTCTTGAATGTGGAGTTCCTCATTCTTCTCAATGTCTAGGAAGTTTTCTTTTAGCACTTCTTCCACAATTTTCTCAGTGCTTCCCCTGGCCAACCTCATGTCTTGGAATTTCAATCATGCACATACTGTTGCTTTTGATGTTTTCCCATATGGTTATAATATTTTCTTCATTTTCCTTCCATCTTTTCTCTGATTTCTTTTTTTTTTGTTTTGTTTTTTAATCTATAATGTTTGTATCCCAGGTTTAAATTCCTCATAAGCAAGCACAATCAAATGCTCTGGGATTCCCATTTTCTCAATGTCAGCCACAGTTTGTCAGGTTCCACACAGTTAAGTGCCTTTGCATAGTCAATAAAGCACAAATAGTAATTTTGCTGGTATTCCTTACTTTCAGCCAGGATCCATCTGACATCTGTATGGATATCACTGGTACCATGGACTCTTCTAAATCCCACTTGAACTTCTGGCAATTCCTGATCTATGTACTGTTCCAGCTATTTTTGAATGATATTCAGCTGTATTTTGCATGCATGTGTTACCAATTGTTGTTGTTGATTGCTGTCGAGTTGAGTATGACTCATAGCAACCCTATGAACAAAAGGCCTGAAACCCTTCCACAATCATTACCATTTATCCAAGTTCACAGAGCTTCCAGAGGCAGGCTGTTTAGGAAGTGATGCCACTCTTTGCTTCCAAACCTGTCTTAAACTGGGAGCGCCATCAAACACTGTCCACCATGGGTAATTGTTATGGCATATGACACCACAATTTCACAAGGTTCAGCACCACAGCATGATTCAGGCCATGTTTTTCGTGATTAATAACTATGCATCCGAAACCTGGACAATGAATACAGATGATAGAAAAAGAATTAATGTCTTTGAGCTGTGGTGTTGGAGAAAAGCACCAAACACCCCTTGGGTGGCCAAGAGAATGAATAGATATGTCTTGGAGAGAATGCAGTGGAGTGCTCTTTGGAGACAAAAATGATGAAGCTTTGCCTCATATACTTTGGACATATTACTAGGTGGTTCTCTTCATTGGAGAGGGACATGCTGTTGGCAAGGGTGTAGAGTTGGCAAAGGAGAGGAAGAGCCTCAATCAAGCAGGTAGATAGACAGGTGACTGCTGCAATGGGCTCTTATGTGCTAGGAAGTGTGAGTATGGTGCAGGAGATAATTAGGTTCAGATCTTTTGTTTATAGGGTTCTTATGGGTGATACTCGACTGAGTAATACCTAACAACAACTATAACATGTTCATATTGAGATGCTTGTCTTTCAGCTCATTTACTCTCTGTTACATCTTCTATCCTGCTTTTTTGACCCTCTAGAGTGTTGGAAACTTCTGCCATTTTGATATTGATATTTTACATTTCACTTTCATGTATTTCTTTTATTTCCAGTATTGTGTTGGTTGTATTTTCCTTGTCTTGTGATAATTTCTTAAGTGTTTGTACCCATTTATTATAGTTTCAATTATTTTTCATCTTTTCTTTCCTATTTCTTCTATACCTGTTTATATTCCTCCACATCAATATTTTCTCTGAAGTATTCACTTAATTTTTGGTTTTCATTCTTTCATCCATCATTTGTACCTTCTTCCATCGCTGTTCATATGACTCCATGTTAATATATATATATTTTTTTTTCTGCATCTCTTTCTCTGAGGTGTTCATTGACTCTAGAATATGCTATTTTTTATTTTTTTCCCAGAGAAGGTTTTTTTTATCTTTCATGGTGTTTTACTCTGTCTACTGATTTCTTGACATTATATAAAGTTTTTCTTGGTGTAGGTTAGAATGAAAAGACAAGCAAAAATGGGGTTGCCTTTATAGTAAAAAAA
>NW_006399770.1:17176867-17198262 GCF_000299155.1 Elephantulus edwardii
CAGTTCTTTACCTTTATGACATTAACAATTAGACACAGACATAAATTGTTCCCTTTATCAAGGTGATTTGCTATACCAGGAGTCATTTCTTGTCTTGTGAAGTGAGAAACTTCACCTTTTGTAACGCATTTCCATTACCATCTGGTCTGCTGTGCAGTCTTATGGGAATCTTGCCTGAATGCTACTCGCCTCTTCTAAAGTTTGCAATTTTTTCTTGGTGGACCACAATTTGGTCTGAGGCTAACTTCCCCTGGCTCCTGTTCTCTATATATCTGGGAAGGTGTGAGTGGGGCAGGACCCCAGCTTCTCTATCTAGCTACCTTTTCAGGTCTCCAGTTGCCTAGTAGGAATATCTTTTATCTACAATACTTCTTCTAAAGTTTCTAATTGTGGTATTAATGCATAGGGTAGCTGGAAACCTCCTTCCTCTGGCTACTCTACTCTTTCTATCTGGTTTGGAGGCAATGGAGGCAGGGCCACCTCGTATCTCTATGTAGTTGATCTGTCAGATCTCCAGTAGCCTTCTGAGAATCTCTCCTGCATGTGCATGCCCCTTCTAAATTTTTAAATTATTTTTGGTTATACTGAAGTGCCAGGCAGTCAGAGATCACAGTCACCTGGCTGCTGCACTCTCACTATCCAGCGTGAAAATGATTGGGCAGAGTCACCTGCACCTCTGTCCAGCTGTCCCCTCAGGTCTCCAGCAGTCTCTCCTGCCTTTATTCACCTTTTCTAAAGCTTGTAATTGTACTTGGTCATGCTGGAGCACAAAGCAGCTTGAGACCACTTTCTGCCTGGCTGCTGCACTCTCTCTATCTGGTGTATAATGGTGGAGGCAGGGCCACAATGCATCTCTGTTCAGCTCAATATTTTTTTAAAGAAGTTAATCACATAGAGAATAAATGTGTAATATAGGATATCCCTAAGCTCAAATAATCATCTAGGAAAAGATTAATAAAATTTATCTTACTTATCACTCATTCAAAATTGATAAAAATGAAGAAAGAAAAACAGTAAGTTTTTATATTAGAAATTTGAAAAAGTACCAATGTAATTTCTTCCTTAAAATCATCATTGAGAAGTAATATATGCAACTTTACACCAACACATTTTAAAATTTATGTGAGACAGACTAATCTGTCAAAACCTTTCATTCTTTTGGCAGTCAATTCAGTACTCTTCTCCAAAACCATAACACAAAGGCAACAGTTCTTCTTTGTCATCCTTATTCATTTTCCCGATCTCAAATGGATAGTAAGTGATTGAAGAAGACCATGGCCTGTACCAGGTACATATTAGTTTTCAAACTGATATAATTGCTCTTCAGTGTTTTGGTGAGGTGACTTACAGTGGAGTTGCCCAAAGCAAGATACCTCCTGATCTCCTGACTATAGGTACCAAGGAATTGTCTATCCAAGGAAGAAGACATTATTGACAATTTCAATCCTTTCTCCATCTATTGACCAAGTGGTGGGGACCTTTATTTTATTTATGTTGAGATGTAATCCATACTGAAGACTGTAGTCTTTGATCTTCAGCACCAAGCATTTCAAGTTTTCCTCACTGTAGCAATCAATTATATGTAATCTGCATAACAAAGTCGGTTGATGATTTCTCTTTTAAACCTAACCTGATACCAGATTCTTCTTCACAGAGTCTAGATTTAGAAATAGTTTGCTCAACGTACAGATGAATAGGTATGGGGAAAGAATATTCTATTATGCATACCCGTTCTGATAATAAACCATGCAGTATTCCCTGATTTAATTCAGACAAGGGTTTATTAGTATAAGTGATGTTAAGGGTTTATTGTTTAACATGTCTTTCCTATCCATTGAGTTTGACTTTGCCACAGAGATGGATTTGAGTAGGCAATTTTGATGATCTATTTACAAGGGGATTGCCTAGTCTTGCCCTAAAATGGCCAGAATGAGCAACATAAATTAGAAATATTATTACCACAACTTAGTCCTATAAGGACAAACATTGTATAAAACCATTATTGTAGAACGTGTAAGAGGATCAAAGGAGGGGAGAGGAGAAAAAGTGTAAGGATGGGGAGGCGACCCTTAATCAAATGGTCACACAATTTGATGGGTGGAGGGAGGGGTGTGTAAAAGAAAGGGGAAAGACCCAGTGTGACAAACAATGTGTCTGTACTTTGTAAGTAGACCTGTATAAAATATGAATTTTATTTAAAAGAAAGAAAATTTTAAAAAAGAATACAGAATGCAGAGTGTGTATCTTTGTGGGACATAGATTTCTGTACCACTCATACTGGGGCCTACAGAAACAGCAGGATTTACAGTAGAGTACCAGAAACTCAACAATAGACAGAGCTGACCTTGGGACTGCTATCCCATGGAATCAGAGCTAAGAGCCTTTGTCCAAGCTTATTGGAGGACTAAGGAAGAGAATTATAATTGGAATGATTAAGACAAAACAAAGTATTATAATGAAATGGGCAAAGAAGGGTATTCAGAAAATCAAAAAGGCCACATTCATTCAGCAACTCATAAGATGAAAGAACTAAAGAACAAATTCAAGTCTTGACTAGCAATAGTTAAGGATGCCAGGGGTAGAATATTGAATGATCCAGGAAATACTAAAAGAAGATGGAAGGAATATACATAGTCACTTTTCTTTCCTTCTCTTGTTGCATTGCCCTAGCAAGCACTTCCAATACAATATTGAAAAGAAGTGGTGACAAGTGGGCATCCTTGTCTGGTCCCTGTTTGCAAGGAAAATGTTTTTAGTCTTTATCTACTGAAAATGATTCTGGGCTTGGTTTTGCATATATGCTTTTCACTATGTTGAGGAAATTTCCTTCTGTTCCAATTTTGCTGAGTGTATTTATCAGACAGATACGTTGGATTTTGCTAAATGCCTTTTCTGTATCAATTGCTAAGATCATATGGTTCTTGTTATTTACATTGTTAATATAGTGAATTATGTTGATTGTTTTTCTTATGTTGAACCATCCTTGCATACCTGTTATGAAACCCACTTGGTCATGGTGATTTTTCTTAATGTGCTTTTGCATTCTATTGGCTAAGATTTTGTTAAGGATTCTTACATCTATACTAATGAGAGATATTGATCTGTAGTTTTCTTTCTTGGTAATATTTTTTCCTGATTTTGGTATTAAGGTTATGCTTCTTTCATAGAATTATTCTGCAAGTGATCCTTCTTTTCAATTTTTTGAAATAATTTAAATAGAACGGGTGCTAATTCCTCTCTGAACATTTGGTAGAATTCAGCTGTGAAGCCATCTGGCCCAGGACTTTTCTTACAGGGAAGTCTTTTTATAATCTTTTCAATTTCTTCTCTTATGATGGGTCTGTTCAAGTGTTCTATATCTGACCTTCTGTCAATCTGGGCAGGGCAATGCATTTCAAGGAATTTGACCATTTCCTTTAGGTTTTTTTAATTTATCAGAGTATAGCTTTTTGTAGTATTCTGATATTATAAATTTAATTTCCTCTGGTTCTGTGGTGATGTCACATCTGTCATTTCTTAACCGAGTTATCTCTGTCTTCTCTTTTTTTTTTTCTTCTTTTGTTAAATTTTCCAGTGATTTGTCAATTTTATTGACCCTTTTGGAAAACTAGCTCCTGGTCTTATTGATGGTTTAAACTGGTTTTTCTATTCCACTGATTTCAGTTAATCCTCCATCAGGTTTCCAAGCCTTGTAATTCTTAACAGTAGAGATCTCTTTAAAGTAGCTGGTGACTTTGAAATGTCAAACTACAACTGCAGGTTCACTATGAGTCATACTTGGCTTGGAGGCAATCAACAACAGCCACAATTGTCCTGTTAACTAAAGGATTGTGTAAATAAAGTATACTATCTGGAGGTGTCCCAGTTTGACCTCTACTAACTTGAAACAGGTCAACAACTCCAATGAACAACATACATCAAACAAAACTGATTCCAGTGATTTCAGATATGCCCCATCTTTCTCCTATCAATTCTAACACCAACAGTTCCTTCCAGGACTCTCATTGATATATTTCTAATTTGGTAGGAAGTAGATGCCATTCCTGATTCCAACACTGGACAGTACTTAGCCTATTGTTTTTGTTCAATATTATTTCCCCCATTATATGCATTATAGATTTAATTTCTAATTGCTACATAACTGATAAAGAAGAACCTCTTTTTATGTACTCTAGGTTCTTGTTTATTAGGTACATAATAATTAGAAATTATGTCTATAATGCGTATAATGGGGATCTTGTATATAATGAATATATGAATATAATTAATATATGTGCATATAATGAATATAATGGGGAAAATAATGTTGAATGAAAAAATTAAGGAAAGGCATTCAGATAAACTGATGCTATCAGAAAATCTAAAGAACTGAAATATTCTCTATCCTTTAATTTTTCTATTAAAATTTATTCCCCCTTTTCAGTAACTTTTCCTTTATCTACTAGATCATTAAAATTAAAATGTAATCATCATTTTAGTTTTGAAAATAATTAAAAATTCCAATTCTTAAACCTACAAATAAAAAAGGCTTAGCCAGTTTATTCAAGTAAAGTTACATACACTTACACAGTATAGTTTTTTGGTGGTGGTGGTTGTTGTAGTTATATGCCGTCAAGTCACCTGTGATTCATAGCAACCCTATGTACAACAGCCTTAAACTCTGCTTTATCCTGTATCTTTTTTTTTTTTTGTTTCTGATACACTTACCGCCACTACCCCAGTCACTGAATCAATCCATCTTATTGAGTGTCTTCCTCTCTTGTGCTGTCCCTCTACCCTCCCAAGTATGGTGTCTCTCTCCTAGGACTGATCCAGCCTTGCAACATGTCCAAAGTATGTCAGACAAAGCTTCAGAATACTCACGTCCAAGAATCAGCTTGGCTGCAACTCCAGGACTAACTTGTTTGTTTTCTCAGCAGCCCATAGTATATTCAGTATTCTTTTCCAGCACCACAGCTCAAAGGTATCAATTTTCCTATCATCCCTAGCTTTCTGATGCATAGCAAGTAATTGCAAAGACCATGGCCTGTATCAGGTACATTATAGTCTCCAGATTGACATGGTTACTCTTCAATACTTTGGAGAGGTCTCTGACAGCAGACCTTCCCAATGCAATTCATCTTATCATTTCCTGGCTGCTGGTGCCAAGAGTGTTGATTATAGAGCCAGCAAACTGAAGCTGTTAACAATTTCAATCTTTTCACCACCTATCATGATTCTGCCAATTGTCCCAGTGGCAAGACTCTTTGTTTCCTTGATATTGAGCTTCAGTACATATTGAAGGCTACAGTCCTGGATGGTCTTCAGCAAGCGCTTCAGGTCTTCCTCAGTTTCAGCAAGTAGGGTGCTGTCATCTGAATAATGCAGAATGTTGATGAGTCTTCCCCCAATCCTGATGCCACATTTCTCCTCATAGAGCCCAGCCTACTGGATAATCTGTTCTGCATATAGATTGTAGATAACAAATCTAACTGTCGAATATACAATCACTTTAATGCTTACCGTGCTTTTAAAAATAGACTCAAGTATTAATAAAGTTATCAGAGAGGGATAGTAGTAATCATATACCAATATTGCTTCAGAAATAATTTTATTCAAACAAATAACTTATCCTTCCTTCCATTTTCCAAATTAGTATTGACTTTCATAAACCTCAGTGACAAGCAATATTTGTAGGAATTCTCAATTGACATAATAAATACCAGTGTGGAAAGACAAATATTTTAAAAATTCAGTTGGTTTGATCAGAAGTCATTGTTAAAAATGAATATGATTAGATAGCTTTCTCATTCTTTGTAGCTAGTTTGGCTGCCATGTTAATGAGTCACTTGGTGACTGTTTCCATTTAATTTCATATACTATTTGTGCATTCCAGAAAGGAAAATATATGTCTTCATATGTGTCACAAAAATTCAACATACTTCTCATTTTCTTTTTATTAACTACTAACTTTTAAATTAAGTGTAAATGTAATCCTTTACTTGTTCAACTAATTATTCATATTATGATATAGGTCATGTATAGGAAAAAATGTGGTTATATAACCTGGTAATTAAATGAAAAAGTATTACTGTCTTCAGTAAGAGAAAAAGCCCCATAATCCTGCAAACTATAAACCTCTTACTAAACATATTTTGATTCTTTAAAAGCTATTTTTAATTGTTCCTTGTAGTTTGTTTTATTAATGAATTCCACAATGTGCTCATATTTCAAAAATTAAGTAAACCATATAATATCATCACTTTATAATTTCTTTATCATGTTTCCATTGAAAACAAGTGGTTGCTTTCTAGAGGATTAAAAAAAAATTACAGGGAACCAGTAATACTCTATTATGATTTGCTTTACTTTGAAACATAACCAACTTCGATAATTGTAATTCCAAATTAAAATGAATGTTAAAAATATGTTAAATAAATAAAACCACATGATATTTGTGTAAAAAATTATGAAGCAGTGATTTTAAATAAGGTAAAAACATTGACTGCAAAAAACCATTCTGTGAAGATGGCAATAGACACATTTATCAAATGAGTGATAGATATAAATGCTTTTGAAAATCAGAGGTGGAAAACTTGTGGTATTGATATAAACAGCCCTTTTCAGGTGTGAACAATGAGAATAATTGAATGAGCAGAAAAACTGAAGGAGTGCAATCAACAGTGAAGGATATATAAATGTGTGTGTGTGTGTGTGTGTGTGTGTGTGTGTGTATACACACACACACATTTTGGAGGTGTTATGAGGTGAAAAACAAGGAATAATTTTTGTCTTTTGTCAAAAAAAGGTTTTGCTAGCTGGTATATATGAGTTTATCAGTTGATTCCAACTCAATTGTACACAGTAACACTTTGATTAGCCAGATGTTTAAGCACCACACACCACAAGTAGTGAAAATGACTGGTTAGTAGATATACAATGTTTTCATTCAATGTTCTACCTTTCCTCAGTCAGAGTAATATAATAAAAATCTTACCAATGATTAATGAGAAGGAGGATTTGCAGGTAGAACGTAAGTTCTAAAAACACATTTTTCCAAACAAAAAATTGTCTAACATTAACAATCACCTAAGTCTTCTTCTATTTACATTGATCAACTTAATTTCACAATTATGACATTTATTTCTTTTGATATTTTATTTTTTTCTTCTTCATGTTTTTCTTTTTCATTTCTTCACACACTTATTTGCTTTTTGATTTCTCAGCCAAATTTTGCTGTTGTTTCTCCTTTTTACCCTTTTGGTCTTTTCAATGTCTCATTCTTTCTGGATTTATATTTCTAGAATGTTGCTTTTTAAAATTATATATAGCAGAAATTAATGTTTGATAAAATATAAAAGTAATTGATGATAAATTGAGGGAAAATATATATCGCATTACTGTGGAAATAATTTGTTGTTGTTGATTGTCATCGAGTCAAGTGCAACTAATATCAACTCTATGAACAAAAGACCTAATGCCTTTCCTTAACTATGGTCAATTCCAATTCATAGAGTTTCTAGAAGCAAGTGCTTTAGGAAGTGGATGCCACTCGTGCTTCCAAACCTGTTTTACAATAGGGAGCTCCACCAAACACTGTCCACATTGGGAAGCCATTCTGGTATTTGATACCCCAATGGTACAAGGTTCGGCTTCACAGCAACCCAAGTTACTTTATACTGCATGTTGTTATGTGCCGTCGAGTCGTTTGCAACTCATAGCGACCCTATGAACAACAGCCCTAAACCGTGCTCTATCCTGCGCCAACCGCACTGCCTCTGACACACCCATCCCAATTACCGCAGTCAAGGAATCAATCCATCTCATAGAGGGTCTTCCCCTCCTGCGCTGTCCCTCCACCCTCCCAAGCATGATGTCCCTCTCCAAGGACCCATCTCTCCTGGCAACATGTCCAAAGTATGTTAGACGAAGCTCCAGAATCCTTGCCTCCAAGGAGTAGCTTGGTTTAATCCTCTCCAAGATGAATCTGTTTGTTTTCCTGGCAGTCCACGCATGGTACATTCAGTACTCTTCTCCAGCACCACAGCTCAAAAGCATCAACTCTCCTTCTGTCCTCCCTAGTCATTGTCCAACTCTCTGATGCATAACAAGCGATTGCAAAGACCATGGCCTGTATCAGGTGCACCTTAGTCTCCAGAGAGACACCGTTGCTCCTGAGTACTTTAGAGAGGTCCCTAACAGCAGACTTTCCCGTTGTGATATGCTTTTTGATTTCCTGACTGCTGGTGCCAAGAGTGTTGACTGTGGAGCCGAGCAAACTGAAGCTGTGAACAATCTCAATCTCTTTGCCATCCATCCTGATGCTGCCAATTGGTCCAGTGGCGAGAATCTTTGTCTTCTTGACATTGAGCCTCAGTCCATACTGAAGGCTGCAGTCCTTGACCCTTCGCAGCAAGTGCATGAGGTCCTCCTCAGTTTCAGCAAGCAGGGTTGTGTCATCTGCATAACGGAGATCGTTAATAGATCTTCCACCAATTCTGATGCCACAATTCTCCTCATGGAGCCCAGCCTCCCGGATAATCTGCTCTGCATACATGTTGAAAAGGTATGGAGACAGGATGCATCCCTGGCATACACCCTTCCCAATTTTGAACCATGCAGTGTTACCCTGCTCTGTTCTGACTACTGCCTCTTGGTCCAAGCATAGGTTTTGCATTAGCACAATTAAATGTTCTGGGATTCCCATTCTTCTCAGAGTCAGCCACAGTTTGTTATAATGCACACAGTCAAATGCCTTTGCATAATCAATGAAACACAGATAGACATTCTTCTGTATGTATACTGCATACATACTTAAATTGCAATGGATAGATGTACATATGTCTACCAGTTATTGTTATACTTTTCTTTTGGATCAGCTGTACCTTAACCCGAGACTTCAACTTTATATTCAGAAGTGTGGCTCCTAGAACACAGGTGTTTGAATTTGTCTAGAGCTAGGAGAATTCCATTTAAAAAAAAACCTTTTTATCTTGGAAGTTAAAAAACTGATACATATTCTAGATAGCTCAAATATTAACTATTTAAATTTCCAAATTCTAACATGTTATAATTTTAGTCATGTAGTAAATGCTGTTCTATAGAAAGAAGTGAGTCAGAAAGTAAAAAAGAAAAATATCCGTTAACCGCTAAAATTGAATATGTTCTAGTTTATAGTTTCCCACCATTTATGCAAATTCTTAATTTTAGGTTAAAAGACACACTCTGGCGTTTATTTTTATATCATATTTCTCTTATTTCTGTAAGCACAGTTGTTCTTATTATATGCCATCTAGTCACTTGTGACTCATAGCAACTCTGTGTACAACAACTCTGAACCTAACCTTATTGTCTCTGACACACCTACCCTCTTACTCCAGTCACTGAATCAACCCATCTCATTGAGGGTCTTCTTCTCTTACATTCTACGAAACATAGCTCTCTCCAAGGATTGGTTCCTTCTTGAAATATGCCCAAAGTATGTCAGATGAAGCCTCAGAATCCTTGCCCCCAAGGAGCACCCTGGTTTCATCCTCTCTAGGATGAACCTGTTTATTCTCCTAGCAGTTCATGGTGTATTCAATACTCTTTGCCAGCACCACAGGTCAAAAACATCAATTTTTCTTTTAGCATCCCTAGTTATTGTACAGCTTTCTAATGCATAGCAAGTTATTGTGACGACCATGGCCTAGATCAGGCACACCTTGATCTCCAGATTGACATCATTGCTCTTCAGTACTCTGGAGAGGTCTCTGACAACAAACTTTTCTAAGACAATTCATCTTTTAATTTTCTATCTGCTGGTACTAAGAGTGTTGATTGTAGAGTCAAGCAAACTGAAAATGTTTACAATATCAATCTTTTCACCATCTATCATCATACTGACATCCTGCCCAGTGGTGAGAATATTTTTTTATATTAAGTTTTAATCCATATTTAAGGCTGCAGTCTTTGAACCTCTGCAGCAAGTGCTTCAGGTCCTTTTCAGTTTCAGCAAACAGGATTGTGTCATCTGAATATCTTACCACTCCCTTAAATATGGAAGACACTTTTCTGTGCTTTTTCATAATCCTATGTTAAAAATAGCCAATTATAATATGTTTAACATGTGCTGATGTGTAAATAATATTTAGCATAGTTGGAGAAGTAAGTCCGTATGTTAGTATTCTTTAAACTCATGTATAACAAAATTGAGCCCTGACTGATCCAGTACATACCTCTTAATCTCTTCTTGCAAACAGGAAGAAACAATCTTAATCTCTTCTTGCAAACAGGAAGAAACAATTCCTGGAGAATTACATCATGTTTGGAAAAACAGAGTTAGTGAAGGACAAGAAAACTGCCTTGAAATGGATTGACAGAATGACTGCAACAATGGACTTAAGCCTAATGACAAATGTTGTGAGATTTATTCAATATACATTACCAAAACTCCAATCAAAGGCTCTATGTCTTTTTCCAGTTATCCTTTTCATAGTCAAACTTTGATATATACATGGAGAAATTTAAAATGTTATTACCATAGTCACATGTACTTTAACTTTCAAAGGATATCCTTCCTCTTTGGCACTTAGAGACTTTGTTGCCAAAAGATTTGCTTAATACAATATGATTTTTTTTTAAAATTTCTTGATGAGCTTCTCCATGTGAGTTGGCTGTGGATCAAAGTAAACCAAAGTCCTAAACAACCTCTCTTCATGGAATGAGCTAAGGTATATCAGAGATAGTGAAGAAGGCATGATGCTGTAATGGTTGGCAGCGTCATGATAGACAGAGAGAAAATTAAAAGTGTCAATGATTCCATTTTGCTTGGTCCACAAACAACATTCTTGGCACCAACAGTCAAGAGATCTAAAGAAGTATAACATAGGAAAAGTCAGCTGTCAGCAACTTCTCCAAAATCCTGTAGAGCAGTAATGGCAATCTAAAGCAAGCCTATCTACTATGCCTCTGGAAATTGAACAAAAGTAATGATAACAAGCAAAGAATCAATGCCTTTAAGTTGTAGTTTTGTAAAAGTATTCCGAATATCTCATGGGCTTCCAAAAGAACAAACAGATATGTCATAGAGAAAGTGAAATCAAAGCGCTCCTTGTAGGCTGTGGTGGCAAAGGTTTATTGCTTAAAATAGCTTTTGGATGGGTGACCCTGGAGGACATTATGCTGAGTGAAATATCTCAGTCGCAGAAGGACAAATATTGCATGGTGCCACTGTTGTAAAATGGGACTGCTATCAGGGTTGGGGTAAGACTGAGAAAAACTGGATAAATTGTGTATACTGCACTGAAACAGATGAGGGAGTGAATAATTTAGAAGCGATGTATGATAGGATATTATGGTTATCACAAGAATCCACAATTAAGGTTGCATAGTGGAGTGTACTTGGGGCGGCAAGAGGGGTGTGGGGGGATTGAGTCCCAGGGAGGGAATGAATGTTTCTTTTGCTTTTGAAGAGAGGAGCGAACTGAGGGGGTTGGGGGGCGGGGGCTGGGCGGGGAGAGAAGTGCAGCAATGAATGAATGGAAATCTCTGTAAATGCTCATTAAAATTATTTTTAAAAACAGCTTTCGGACCCATTAACTTTGACTTTGCAATGTGAATGGGTGGAGCTATGCAAATAGATGTGTTAGTCTAGCCACAAGCAGATTGGATAGTCTCCCATTGGATAGTCTCCCATTAAAACTGTACAGATTCATTCAAATTTTGTAAATAAACTAATATAATAAAAATATTTTTAAAAGAAAGGGGGGGAAGTCCATAGAAAAAAATAAACAAGGAAACAAAACCCGAGTAGAATCAGCATAAAATTTGAGAATCTCACCACTAGCAAAGAAACAGAGAATTCAGAGTGTACTTCCTTTTGGGACCAAAGATTCTTACAGGTTTAGCAGCCACAGAAAATTTTGATAGGCTTAGCAGCGGAACCAGAGACCTTAAATGAAACTGAGCTGATTTCAAGGCTACTGCGTCACAGAACCAGAGCTTAAAGCCTTCACTCAAGTTTGCCAGAGCACTCAGGAGGAGTTGCCAAATTTAACAGAACGGGCCTAAACTGAAAGCTTAAGTAGCTGGGCACACACTTTGGAAGCTGTCCTAACTGAGTGAGTCTATCTTGCTGCCAACCTGAATTATAGGCTGTTGACTTCCCTGATAAACTTCAGACAGAGTTGTAAGTATGATTCTCCGTGGTCTGTGAGGTATCATAACAGATTTTGGAACCAGTGGAGCAGTAAGATCAGTGTTGGAGCTAGTAGAGAGAGATATAGGAATGTGGGAGTCATGTATGACATCATGAGAATGGGTTTTGTGTCATGCATGTTGATTGTGGAGGTAATTCCCCTTTGTGAAGTTAGTAGAGATAAGATATGGCCAGCCTCATGTTGATTTTGCTCCATTTTCAGAGGCAGAGATGATGAAGCTTCATCTCTCATATTTTGTATATGTTGCTAGGAGAGGCTATTCCTTGAATTAAGAAACCATACTTGGAAAGATGGAGGGTCAGTGAAGTGACATGAATTGACTCAATGACTACAGGAATGAGTTCAGCTGTATCAGAGATTATGAGGATAGCAGAGATAGAATATGGTTCAAATCTGTTATCCATATGGTCTATATGAGTTGTACTAGACTCACTGGTACTTAACAACAACAAAAAACACCTTCAATCTTTTTTCATGTGTCATAATTTTGTTTATAGATTCAGTTATATTTGTTTACTTTATATTAAAATAACATCATTATTAAAATATAAATGCTTTTACCAGTCAGTAGGTTTTCTTTCACTCTGTTTTAAAATATTTTTGATGCACACAGGTATTTAATCTTTAGAAGGTCCATTCATCAATTTTATCCTCTCCAGATTGTGTATTTCTGGCTGTATTTAGTAGACTATTTATATCATTGGCTAGACCATCTAATTTGATCCCAATTTGTCTCTGATGAACTTTATGGTTTTGGCCTTTAGGCTGGGTCTCTGATCCACCTTGAGGGTTTGTTTTTTGTCTCTTGAGGGTTTTTTTTGTGTATGGTGTGATATGTGGATCCTGTTTCAGCTTTTTGTAGATAGTAGTCTGGTCTTGCCAGCACCATTTGTTGACTAGGATATCATTTCCCCATTTGATAGGTTTTATTTCTTTGACGAATATCAGTTGACCATAGATAGCTGGGTCTATTTCTGAGTTTACAATTTTGTTCCATTGGTCTATGTGCCTGTTGTACCAGTACCATCCTGTTTTATTTACTACTACTGTAAAGTAGGTTTTGAGGTTAGGTACTGCTATGCCTGTCACTTCTTTTTGTTTCTTAGAAGATATTCCTTATGACCCAGCTATTCCATGGCTTGGAATATACCCTAAGAGAATGAGAACTGAGGAACAAATGGAGACTTGCACACCAGTGTTCATAGCAGCATTATTTACCATTGCAAGAAAATGGAAACAGACCAAATATCTAAACACAACTGAATAAGATTGAGAAATTATGGTACATTCACATGATGGAATACAACACAGCATGAAGAAGCAATGATTTTATAAATTACTACCTAACTTGGGAGGAATTGGAGAGCATTATGCGAAGTGAACTCTGTCTTATAAAGACAAATATTGTATAAGACCATTATTATAAAATGAGTATGAGGTTCCAATGGGGGGGGTGGAAGCAGAGGGGCAAGGATGGGCCAGGGTGAGTGTTGATCAAAAGGTCGAACAATTTTGATCAATGGAGGGAGGGGTAATGAAAATGGGAAAGATCCAGTGTGAAAAACAATGTATTCAAACTTTATAAGTAAACCAGTATAAAATAAAAAATGTTAAAGTCTATCATCTCTGAACTTCAACCATATGTGCTTCAAGTCTTCTCTGTTTTCTGCATGTAATGTGTCATCTGCATGTAGCATGCTGCTAATAAATCCTCTCAATCCTAAGGTCATATTCCTCTCCATATAGTTCAGCTTCTTGTATTGTTTTGCTCAGCTTACATGTTGAATTGTTGCTGTTAGGTACTCTTAAGTCAAGTATAAGTCATAGTGCCACTATGAATAACAAATGTGAATTTTGCCTTTCCTGTGCCATCCTCACCATCTCTGATGCACTTGAGTCCATTTTTATAGTGACAATGTACTCTACAGTACTAATGTATCTCTCTGAGAATTTTAGTCACTCTCATTGACCCTTCACAAAGATGCCCACTGTTGAAACTTCTATTCAATAATGAATTAGAAGTACTTGCTGAGGCAATATGACAAGAGAAGGAAATAAAAGACATCCAGATTGGCAAAGAGATGGCTAAACTTTCTGTATTTGCAGATGATATAATAGTGTAAACAGAAAACCCCAAGGAGTTAACAAAAACCTGTTACAGCTAGTAGATCAATTTAGTAGAGTGACAGCATAGAAGACCAATATATAAAAATTCAGTGGGATTTCTCTACAGTAATGAACAGAACTCAGAGAAGGAAACCAACAAAACAATACAGTTTACAATAGCCAACCACAAATTAAGATACATAGGAGTGAATATAGCTAGAGGCACCAAAGACCTATACAAAGAAAACTAAGGAACATTTCTGTGAGACGCAATAAAATACCTAAATAAATGCAAAAATGTCCTTTGTTCCTGGATAGGAAGACTCAATATTGTGAAAATGACAATCCAACCAAAATAAATCATCTATTAGTTCTATGTAATCCCAATACAGGTACCAAACTGATTTTTCAAGGAGATCGAAAGAGAAATATACAAGTTTATTTGGAGAGGAAAGAGACCCCAAATAAGGATAGTACTTGTGAAAAACAAAAATGAAGTGTGAGGCATAGCACTCCTTGACCTAAAAATCTAGTACACAGTGATGGTAACTAAAACAGCATGACACTGGTAATGACAAGCACATAGACAAGTGGAATAGAATGGAGCACCCAGAAATGGAATTATCTATAGTCAACTGATATTCAACAAGGGAATAAAACCTATCAAGTGGAGAAATGAGAGCCTATTCAACAAATGATGCTGGCAAAACTGGACTGCTACCTCTAGAAAGTTGAAACAGGATCCACATCTCACATCATACACATAAATCAACTCAAGGTGGATCAGAGACCTGGGCCTAAAGTCCAAAACCATAGTTCATCAGAGACAAATTGGGATCAAGCTTAAATAGCCTAGTCTATGATACAAAGAGACTGCAAATACAGCCAGAAACGCACATTTTAGAGAGGAGAAAACTGATGGATGAGACCTTCTAAAGATGAATTCCCTGTGTGCATCCAAAATTTTTTCCAACAGAGTAAAATGAAAACCTACTGATTGGCGGGGGGGAAACATTTGGCAAAACCATTTCAAACAAGGGTCTCATATCAAAAGCTTACAGAATCCTACAGGGCCTCCACAAGAAAAGGACTGATAACACAACTAAAAAATTGGCAAAAGACACTTGTAGACCATGGACTCTGGCAGGAGGAGCTGTCCCCAGGCGGGAAAAGGGGGCACTGAGGGGACAACTGCCACTCCTCCCACAACCTTGGCCTCCTGCCTATACAGGTGTATTGAGTGCAATGAAGATGCCAAGGAGCTGCACCAAGACTATCACCACGATGTGCTCAAGATAACCATCTGCAAATCCTTCCAGAAACCTGTAGACAAATATGATCCTGTTATCATCTTAAGTAATTCAATTTTATGCAAAGCACAGGCCTACAGAGATATTCTTTTCAATCCTAAAATAAATATCCATGGAAAACTCTGCACTTTTGTTTGCTCTGTGAGTCATAACTGAGGTGGTGGCAACTTCAGGACTCGAACCAGAACACTGACGCTGGTGACTTTATCAGATATACAAAAGAGTGGGATTTCTACAGAATGTTTGCAATTGCTTCTTTAGAACAAACCGCCATTTTTATTGGCATTTTTACTTTTCTGTGGGTTGAATGACCAATGAGAGCAGTGAAAAAGCCTAACTTCCTTTTACTGCTGAAAGCATTATTACTGTCTAGCTACAAAAAACTCCTGCTGATTCTAGCTATCATTTGGGAACATGACTCCACACCGCTGTGCCTCAAACTCATCAAAGTGTTTGTCCTTCCGTCAAACTTTCAGGCAATTAGAGTGACCCTGAACACCAGCCGGAAGCTGTCCTTGTTGGCCATTTTGAGCAAATTACTGCTGGAGCGTGCCATGGTTTACCTCTTCCTCAGGATGGAGTGGGGTACTGGCAGTGACTACGCCTTCTATACGTCTCAGGACCTGTGAAGAGATTTATTCTTCTTTACCATTTATCATTTAACCAACTGCATCTGAAAAGACAATACATTACATCCAAACTGAGCTGCTTTTTTTTTCTGTTGAATGAAATGGAGCAAAGATCTGGAAATGTTTCGCACGACAAAACCAGTGATTATGGTGTTGCAAACCCCAATGCCCTGTCCCATTCATCCGCACACTCTGGAAACAATTATAGCACATGCATTCAGACAAACACAGATGCGTAGAGATCCCACGCAAGAAGGATGTTCTACGGAAGCTGCTACATACAAAAAGTAAAAGTCTATTCTTAGAGACACACAAGGTAAGCATTTGAATTTCCAGTGACATGTGAGCTCATGATTCACATATAACAAAATATCTATGTTTCATAGTATGTTTATACATTTTTAATTTCACTGTAACTTTATTGGCACTATGTATTTAAAATAATAATATATTTAATTTTTACAAAAACATTGAATAAAGATTTTAAAAATAAAAAAATTGGCAAAAGAATGGAGACTTTTCATGGAGGAAGATATTAGGATGGCCAACAG
The DNA here is from genome assembly GCF_000299155.1 of Elephantulus edwardii. Classification (NCBI taxonomy): domain Eukaryota; kingdom Metazoa; phylum Chordata; class Mammalia; order Macroscelidea; family Macroscelididae; genus Elephantulus; species Elephantulus edwardii. The sequence continues at coordinate 17,193,643 of NW_006399770.1, forward strand.
ACACACAGTGATCAAAAATCACTGGCTATAAGAGAGATTCAAATCAAAACCAAAATGAGATACCATCTCCAGCATCAATGGTAAAGTTTAACAGGACAGCAAGTAATAAATGTAGGATAGGATGTGGCAAGATAGGAACTCTTAGACATTGTTATTGAGATTGTAAAATGCTAAAACCACTCTACAAGACAGTTTGGCCTCTCCTCAAAAAGCTGAACATAGAAGTTTCATACGACCCAGCTATTCCACTGCTCAGACTCTACCCCGAGAAATGAGAACTAAGGGAAAAACATAGACTTGTACACCAATGTTCATAGCAGTTTTATCTACCATCACAAGAACATGGAAATGGCCCAAATGTCCAAGCACAATCTAATGGATTGAGAAATATGGTACATTTAGATGATGGAATGCTACACAGTAGCCAGGAACAACTAACCTGAAAATCACTACCTAGCTTGAGAGGGACTGGAGAGTATTATGCTAAGTGAACTAACTCAGTCTCACAAAGACAAATATTGTATAAAACCTTTATTATAAAAATAGAAAACTAGTAAAACATGTATGAGGATCTGGAGGGGGAAAGGGGGTGAGTATGGGTGGGAGTAATCATGGGATTACACAATTTGATGGATGGAGGTGGGTGGGTTGAGGAGGTGGGGGCAATCTGGTTTGAGGGGCAATGTACATGAACTTTGTCAGTAAACCAGGGTAAATATTTTTTTAAAAGAATTGCAATAAATTGAAAAAATCTTTTGTGTGTGATGTTAATGACATTGTTTGATAATTTTCACATTTTAAAATAGCTTTTTTTGTTTTTATTGAGCAAAAATATGAATGTTGTTGTTGTTAAGTGCCGCCAAGTCATAGATGACTCATAGTGACTCTATGAGCAAAAGACCTGAATACTTGTATAACTTTTGTCACTTCTCCAAGTTCATAGAGTTTCCGGAGGCAAGCTCTTTCAAAAGTGGATGTAACTCTTTCTTCTTAGCTTATTTAAATCACGGAGCTCTACCTCATGCTGTCTACACAGGTAACCATTATATTTTATAGTTTATTGACCTGGAAGCTTCCAATATCTTAGTATAAACAAATCACTATGCCTCATGATATGTATATATATATATTGAAATACCTAATGCCTGAAGTCTTATTTGTTTACACACACCTTCAGTAGATGCTTACATACAGTAAACACGGTAGGTGTTTACATACACCTTCATTAGACTTCTTTCTTCAATATAACTGGTTCTTAGTCACATATGTTAGCTACTATCCAATAGATCATGATTAATAACAACTCTATGAGCAACAGTTCTGAACCATGCCTTATTCCGCGGTATCCTCACGATCTTTGTTCATCTCAAGTCTATCTTGTGGTGTCAATCCATTGACAAAATCATTGAGGATCTTCTTCCTTTTGTTCACCTTGTACCATTTCCACCATAAAGTGTCTTTGCTAGGATCATTTCCTTCTGAAAATATGCCCAGAGTTAAGTGAGACAAAGTTTCAGTATCTTTTACTCTAAGTAGCACTATGGCTGTATTAATTTTTCTTTTGATAGTTCAGTCTATTTAATACTCTTTGTTGTTGTTGCTGTTATATACCATCGAGTTGCTTGCGACTCATAGCGACCCTGTGTACAAGAGCCCTAAATGCTGCTCTATTCTGTGCCAACCTCACCGTCTCCAACACACTCATTCCCACCACCCCAGTCATAGAATTGATCCATCTCATTGAAGATCTTCCTCTCCTGTCTCGTCCCTCCACTCTCTCAAACATCATATCCCTCTCCAAGGACCAGTTGCGACATGCCTAAAATATGTCAGATGAAGCTTATTAATCCTTGACTCCAAGGAGCATTCTGGCTTCACCCTCTACAGGACAAAGCTGTTTGTTCTCCTAGCAATCCATGGTATATTCAACACTTTTCTCCAGCACCACAGCTCAAAGGCATCAATTCTCTTTATATTATCCCTATTCACTCTCCAACTCTCTGATGCACAGAACGTAACTGCAAAGATTATAGCCTGGATCAGGCCCACCTTAGTCTCCAGCCTGACGTCATTGCTCTTCAGTACTCTTGAGAGGTCCCTCACAGCTGACTTTCCCAATGCAATTCATCTCTTTATTTCCTGGCTGTGGGTACCAAGAGTGTTGACTGTGGAGCCAAGTAAACTAAAACCGTTAACTATCTCAATCTCTTCACCATCCATACTGTTGCTGCCAATTGGCCCAGTAGTGAGAATCTGTTTTCTTGATGTTGAGCTACAATCCGTTTTGAAGGCTGCAGTCCTTGACCTGCAGCAAGCACTTCAGGTCTTCCTCAGTTTCAGCAAGCAGGTTTGTGTCATCTGCATTACACAGGTTGTTAATGACTCTTCCTGATGCCACATTCCTCCTTGTACAGCCCAGAGTCTCAGATGATCTGTTCTGCTTACAGATTGAAAAGGTATGGAGACAAAACACATCCCTACTTGATTTTGACCCATGTAGTTTCTCCTTGCTCTGTTCTGACGACTGCCTCTTGGTCCAAGTATAGGTTTCGCATAAGCACAATCAAATGTTCTGGGATTCCCATTCTTCTCAAAGTCAGCCACAGCTTGTTGTGATCCACACAGTCAAAAAGTCTTTGCATAGTCAATGAAGCACAGATAGGCATTTGTATGATATTCTCTGTTTTCTGCCAAGATCCATCTAACATTAGCTATAATATCCCTAGGACCACAACCTCTTCTAAATTCAGCCTACACATCTGACAGTTCTCTGTTGGCATATTGCTCCAATCATTTTGGGATAATTTTCCGCAGAATCTTGCTTGGATGTGATAGTAATGATGTTGTTTGATAATTTCCTCACTCTGTTGGGTCACCTTTCTTTGGAATGAGAACAAATATTGATCTTTTGCAGTCAGTTGGCCAGCCGGCTGTCCTCCAGATTTCTTGGCACAACATAGTGAGCACATCCAGGCCAGCGTCTGTCTGTTGAAATATGTCAATTGTTGTGCAGTCAACTCCTGGAGCCTTGTTTTTTACCAATTCCTTCAGAGCAACTTCCTACTTCATCACCACAGGCTCTTGTCCATATGTTATTTCATGAAATTCTTCTACGTCAGCCAATTCCTTCCCGTTACAGTGACTCTGTGTACTCCTTCCATCTTCTTTTAATGCTTTCTGGATCATTTAACATTCTACCCAAAGTTTAAAACAATAGTATTTTAAAATTGTCATGTTTATTCGGTGTCCACCTTTCATATGATTTTTTTTTCAGAACCAATCTTCCAGTGAATTTATGGAGGCAGTAAATTTCAGGGGGCGGGGGAGATTGCCCATACTTTTCCTGAGGGGTAGCTCATGACTTAAACCACATGCCTTTGATATTTCAGTATAGCTTTTTACTACTAGACACCAAAGGAAGAAAATGAGAAGACTATGGGTCGTATCAGGTTCATCATAGTAGTTAAACACGCATCCTTGGTTTTTGGAATTCTGAATAGATCTTTTAACAGCAGACTTCCGCACACAACACATCTTTTGATTTCTTTACTCCTGCTAACATGAGTTATGCTGCCCAACAGATCAATGAATAAAAATTGTGTAAAGCATAAAGCTGAGCAAATATAAAGAAATTAGCAACGTTGAGTAAATTATATAAATGAGTAAGCACATGTGAAAAAAGAATTTATTTGACCACAGTAAACCAAATAGCAAGTTCAGGAGAGAGAATAGTCGCTAATTTTGGCTCTAAGTTGAACATGATAATGTTTCAGTCCTATCATAGGTGGTACCCTATTTGTTCTTATATGCTCATTTGTCTTCTTCCTATAACAAAGTAATAAAATAATTTTCACTCAACTTAATTTCTAGATGGGTCTAAGTAGTCTAACATGTAGTACAGACTATACAACTAATAATCCATACAGTCATCTAGTTTAGCATTCAGAAATTCAAGAGAAGAAATACAGATTTTCCACTATAATTGAATATTTTCTTTTGGAATAAGCAAATTTTTATCTGATTAATAAGATGTATTCAAAGGAAGAAAAGTGGTCAATGGCTTTACATTTTTTTAAATTTTATTTGTAAGATATTCTCAAACGTCTAACTCAGAAAAATGATGAGCTTTCTTTTGTAACTATCGAGAAACAACAAAACAATTTTAATTTTTGTGACTAAGTCACTGACATTCTAATTGTTTAATGATTTAATGTTTTATATTAATGCCTTCCCTTTACAATCTTACATAACTTGATTCTCTATTGCATAAAGAAGTAATTAACAGAGAATTCAAACGGCAAAAAACAGGTCCTTCTTTTCTCCTTTGGAGGAAAAATGTGAGGGTGTTTTTTTGCAAATGAAAACAAGGACTAAGATATCTTTTGTTATATAACTACATTAATGAATACTAATAAAAGTAAATAAAATTATTTAGGATATAATGCAAATGTTAAGAAAATGTTGTTGTTGTTATGTGCCGTCGAGTCACTTGTGTCTCATAGCGACCCTATGTACAACAACCCTAAACTCTGCTCTGTCCTGTGCCAATAGCACTGTCTCCAATACACCCATCCCGATTACCCCAGTCACTGAATCAATCCACCTCATAGAGGGCCTTCC
>NW_006399770.1:17200942-17202034 GCF_000299155.1 Elephantulus edwardii
AGATTAAATACTTGGGAATAAATTTAACCAGAAGTACAAAGGACCTTTTCCAAGAAAATTACAAAACATTACTACAAGAAACAAAAAGAGATCTTGAAAATTATACTTCTGGTGCCAAGGAAAGCTACTCATGGGACAGGATCTCCATGGAGACACTCTACTACAAAACTATTCAAAAGATATGCTGAGGAAATTATTGGTCACAGGGTCTTGTGATCATTACACTAAGATTCAAACTCATTATCATTGAGACAAAACTGATTCATCGTCAACCCTTCATTGTTTTTCTAAGGTTTGTAAATTACAGTTGAGGTGGTTGTTCATCTGTCTCTTTCATTGCCGCTGGTGGATTTTAAACTCTAGCATGGAGAAATTTGGGGATGAATAATGATAACTCCCTCAGGACGACACCAACAGAACTCCCAGTGACCACTATGTGCTATATCATTTTACACATATCAGAGCCCAGACGTAAATTCTTTCTTTCTGTGTTGTCTTCATAGTGTCTCTTCCTCGTAAAAATTAAGATTGAGCCAAGACATTCTTATAAACTGACTCATATCTGATCTTCCAGTGACCTCTCAGAGACAATGAACAGCAAATGATGACATTACCCACCTTTTTTTCTATGGAGCAGGGGCTGGATTCGAACAACATGCCTTTGGCTTGACAGGGCAACTCCTCTGTACTATGTCACCATACTTCTGTTGAGCCAAATGTTGTTGTTGTTGTTATGTGCTGTCAAGTCGCTTGCGACTCATAGCGACCATATGTACAACAGCACTAAACCCTGCTCTATCCTGTGCCAATCTCATTGCCTCTGACACAGCCATCCTGATTATCCCAGTCACTGAATCAATCCACCTCATAGAGGGTCTGCCCCTCCTGCGCTGTCCCTCTACTCTACCTAGCATGATGGCCCTCTCCAAAGACCTGTCTTTCCTTACAAAATGTCCAGAGTATGTCAGACGAAGCCCCAGAATCCTTGCTTCCAAGGAGCAGCCTGGTTTAAACCCTCTCTACGATGAATCAGTTTGTTTTCTTGGCAGTCCATGGTACATTCAATACTCTTCTCCAGCACCACAGCTCAAA
>NW_006399770.1:17202134-17210165 GCF_000299155.1 Elephantulus edwardii
AATCGGGATGGGAGTGTCAGAGACAGTGCGATTGGCACAGGACAGAGCAGAGTTTAGGGCTGTTGTACATAGGGTTGCTATGAGTCGCAAGCAACTCGACAGCACATAATGACAACAACTGGTGCCAAGAGTGTTGATGAGTAGTTTATTCACTTATTATCTCTAAAAGATTCATGTATCTCAGGACTGACAAAATTACCATTGTTGCTATCCACCAGTGAATCTCCTGTGACTCATAGCAATTCTATATACATTAGCTCTGAAATCTGCCCAATTCTGAGCCACTTTCATGATCTCCAACAATCTATTCCCATTTATCCAGTCACTGGGTCAATCCATCTCATGCTGGATCTTCCTCTCCTGCATGGTCCCTCTACCCTACCAAACATTATAGACCTCTCCAACGACTGGTCCCTCCTGGCTATGTGCCCAACGTATGTGAGATGGAGCTTCAAAATCCTTGAGTCCAAGGAGTAGCCTGGTTTCACCCTCTCCAGTGTTTATTCTCCTGGCAGTCCATGATATATTCAACACTCATCTCCAGCATCACAACTCAAAGACATTGATCCTTTTCGATCATCCTTAGTTTTGTCCAGTTCTCAGATGCATAGTAAGTAATTACAAAGACCATGGTCTGGATCAGGTGCACCTTAGTCTCCAGATTAACATCATAGCTCTTCAGCATTCTAGAGAGAACTCTGACAGTAGACTTTCTCAATACAATTCGTCTTTAGATTTCCCAAGTTCTGGTGCTGAGAGTGTTTATTGTGGAAACAAGCAACCTGAAGTTGTTAACAATCTTAATCTTTTTTTCTGTGCATTACCACGCTGTCAATTGGCCCAGTGGTGAGAATCTTTGTTTTCTTGATGTTGAGCTTCAATCTGTATTGAAGACTATAGTCATTGACCTACTGCAGCAAACATTTCATGTCTTCTCCATTTCATAAAGTAAGGTTGTATTGTCTGCATAACATAGGTTGTTGATGAGGTTGCCTACAGTCCTGATGTCACATTCCTCGTCATAATGTCCAGCTTTCTGCATGATCTGTTCTGCATGTAATTTGAAAAGGTATGGAGATAGGATGTATCCCTGATGCTTACCTTTCCTGATCCTGAGCCACACAATGTCTCCCTACTTTTTTTGACTACTGCCTCCTGGTCCAAGTATAGGTTTTACATGGGTACAATGAATTGTTCTGGATTCCCCATTCTTCTCAAGTTAGCCACAATTTGTTGTCATCCACATAGTCAAATGCCTTGGCATAGTCAATGAAACACTGATAGACATTCCTCTGATGCTCTCTGCTTTCAGCCAAGATCCATCTAACACTGACTATTATGTCCCTAGTGTCATGGCCTCTTCTAAATCCAGCCTACATATCTGGCAGTTCTCTGCCAATGTACTGTTACAGCCATTTCTATATAATCTTCAGCAGAATCTTGTTTCTGTGTGATATTAGTTATATCATTCGATAATTTTCACTGTTGACCTTTTTAAAAAATATGAATAAATACATATCTCTTCCAGTCAGTTGGCCTGATAATCTCCAGATTTCATGGTAAAGCCTAGGGAGTGTGTCCAGGGCAGCATCTGAAATATGTCAGATGGTATTCTTTCAATTCCTGGGGCCTTGTTTTGGGTTTTTTGGTGGGTTTTTTGGGGGGTTGGTTTGTTGTTGTTGTTGTTGTTGTTGTTAATGCCAATTTTTTCGGAGCAGCTTGAACTTCCTCTTTTATCACCATTGGCTCTTGGTCATATGTTGTTTTATGAAATTCTTCTGTGTCAGCTAATACTTTTTGGTATAGTGTCTCTTTGTACTACTTCCATCTTCTTTTGATGTTTTCTGGGTCACTAAACAGTCTGCCTTCATCATACTTGAGTATCAGCTCCAGGCTTGAATTTGTTTTTCAGTTGCTTCACCTTGAGAAATATTGAATGAGTTGGTCCCTTTTGATTTTCCGACTCCAACTTCTTGCACATTTCATTGTTTTACTTTGCTTTATCTCCCTGTGCTGCCTTTTGAAATCTTCTGTTCCTTAACTTCTTGATTTCTTCCCTTTGCTTTGACTTCTCAGCATCGTCGTGCAATATTCAGAGTCTCTTCTGATATCCTTCTTGGTCTTTTCTTTTTCCTATGTCTTGTAATGATTTTTTGCATTCTTCATGAACAATATTCTTGGTATCCTCCCACAGCTCATCTGATCTTCGCTCATTAGAGCCCAAGGCTTCAACTTGTTCCAAAGATGATCTTTAAATTCTCATGGGATAGACTTGACGCCAGACTTTTTGGATTTAATTTTATTTTTATTAGCTTCGATTTGAGCCTGCATATGAGCATTTGATGATCTGTTCCACATTCTCAGCACCTGACATATTTTACAGAGCTAATATTAAACCTCTCCAGAGATTTCTTCCACAGATGTAGGGAGTCTGATTCCGACGTAGACCATCAAGTGATGTCAGTGTGTATAGTTGTTATTTATGTTTTTTTATAAAAGGTGTTTGCAATGAATAGGTCACTAATGGTACAGACTTATATCCTTCTGTCTCCAGCCTCATTTCTGTCACCAAGTCTATGCTGTCTGGCTGCTGTTCCTTTTTTCCTATTCCCAACTTTTGCATTCAAATCACCTATTATTATCAAAGTATCTTTGTTGCATGTTTGATGAATTTCTGACTGCAAAAGTTGGTAGAAGTCATATATGTCTTCCTTTTTGGCCCTGGTTGTTGGTGCATGTACTTGAATAATAGTGGTATCTTTTCACACTCCCATAGGATAAAATCATCTTTAGATCGTGAAAAGGAAGATGACTAAAATTTACAGGGGAATAGTTTACTTAGAATCATAGTTAGAAATGAACCTGGGCATCAGAGTGCTCAGCTTCATAGTGGAGGCTGCATTGATGAAAGATTTGAAACTAATTTTAAAAATAAATAAAAGAACACCTAGTTCAATATCATCTCTACTATAAACATATTTACCCTTTCCTTAGGGCATAGTGTTCATTATAACCTTAATTTGGTCTAGCTTACTTAGCTGTGGGATTTACTGAGTGCGCTGATCCAACGTAACTCAGTTGAATTGTAGGAACTTCACTGCAGTTGAATATTGAAAACCATTTCTTCATTAGCTAGAAATTGTTCTGGTCGTTATCAAGTCTCAAACTACTAGATATTTGTGTAAGTTTGGTTTATATATTTTCTCATACTCAACTGGGAAATATCAGTTTTACTTATATGCTGTTTGAAAGGCAAAAATCTTTATATAAAACAAATTATTTGAATCATCAGTTCAAATAACCAAAGCAAAGTTCTCACAATGTCTTAGTTCAGGATAAGTACCTCATAGAAAATTTTCACTAACAATGATTGCTTTGTATAGTCAGTTCTTCAAATGGCTAACAAAGGGGAGAAATAAAAAAATATACTCTGAATTTTTCACATTGATGACATAAGTCTGAGAGTCAGAAGAAGAATATAAAATTGTGAGACAAGAGTAATGTTAATTGATATTGCTATGGTATATGCCAGTGTAGACCAGATATGATTCTCAGTGGTTTGACAGTAACATAATATGGCAGTTACATAATGATATAACTTGGCAGTTATGTAATTGTGTAAATATTCTTTGCTTTATGTCTCCATCAAACTACTCTCTGATTTTGCATTACATTTATTTTTGCTGGCATCAGGCTGCTAACCAAGAGGTTGGTGGATTGAATGCACCAAAATCTTTGGGAGAAAAAAGTTTCCTGCAATAAAGATTCACAGCATCACAAGCCCAATGGAGGGTTCCGTGGAGTCAAAATCAGTTCATTGGCAGTGTTTTCTTTCATGAGGGTTGGGTTATTGTTTTTTAAAAAAATTTTCATATAATAACCTGATCTTAGGAACTTAATCATGCATAACATTGGGAAATAGGTTATGTTCTTTTTTTCCCAAATTTATATAATGTAAAAGGAGAATAAATAGCAAAGAATATGAGGTTTACATGCATCTGGGCAAGATAAGAGTTAAATAAGAGAGTGTTAAGGATGAAAACAGAGCAAACTCCAGTCTTGAAGCGAGAAAATCAGACATGAGCTTTTGTTGGCAGAAGGAGCTCTTCTGCCTGTCGGTATTTCAGCAGTGGATGAATACAAGGGGATTAATTAAAAATCCATACAGAGAATAGTCTTCTTCCTATTCCTTTCACATCTCCCCATTCCACTGAGCAAAGGAGCCGGATGATTACCCTAAGGACAAAAACAAACAAGAAAGGATGTTCTCTTAAACATTGAAAAAAGCACCTTGGGAGAATTAGAGAAGTTGATGTGAGAGTTGGCAGAAGAATTAAAACCTCTATAGTTTAGATTTCTGTCATTCCTCCTCTCCTTCCTAACACAAATACCACAACATCACTACCCATATTCTCACTCTTGGGCTACTATAAATTTATGTAATATAGTTTTCTGCACTTTCTTGTTATATTTCAAAAATTATTTCAATGTAATGAAATAGTTAATATGCACAGAGTAACAAACACAATACAGATAAGGTACAGCAATAAAAAAATACCCAAATAAACACAGTTACATATAATACCTATGTCATGATGGATAGTGAAGAGATTGAGATTGTTAACAGCTTCAGTTTGCTTGGCTCTACAATCACACTCTTGGTACCAGCAGCCAGAAAATTAAAAGACAAATTGCTTTGGGGAAAGTCTGTAGTTAGAGACCTCTCCGAGGTACTGAATTGCAACAATGTCAGTCTGGAGACTAAGTGCACCTGATACAGGCCATGATCTTTGCCATTATTTGCTATGCATCAGAGAGCTGAGCAATGACTAGGAATGAAAGGAGAGTTTATGCCTTTGAGCATTGGTACTGGAAAAGAGTTAAATATACCATGGACTACTAGGAGAACAAACAAGTTCATCCTTGAGAGGGTGAAGCCAGGCTGCTCCTTGGAGGCAAGGATTCTGAAGCTCCATTTGACATATTTTGGACATTTTTCAAGGCAAGATCAGTCCTTGGAGAGGGATGTCATACTTGAGAGGGTGGAGGGACAGTGTAGGAGAAGACAATCCTCAATGAGATGGATTGATTCAGTCACTGTAGTAATGGAGATAGGTGTGTCAGAGCCAATAAGCTTGGCAAGGGATAGAACAAGGTTTAAGGCTGTTGTACATAGGGTCACTATGAGTCGCAGGGGACTCGATGGCACATAACAACAACAACAACAATATGTTTTATAGACCAATATCTTATTCTTTTCTTCAATAGGATTCTGAATGTTGGATTGCAATTTTTCTGTTTTGTCACTTTTAATAGCAAAACAAATGTGTCAGCTATCTCTCATAATTTACCATCTTTGAAACATGCTCTGCACATATTGACATATATTCTGTTTATTATTATTTTTTAATTAATTTTAATGAAAGTTTATGGAGACAGGGTTTCCAGCCATTCAACGTTGCACTTTTCTCCCTGCCCACCCCTCCCACCAATTCACTGTTCTTCTTGAAAAAAAACCCAAAAAACTCTTTCATTGTTATGCAATCCCTCCCCCCAATTCCACTCCACTATGCAGCTTTCACTCTGGACTTCTGTAATGACAAGAATAGCCATTCTTATGTCCCTTTTAAATAGTTCTCTCCTTCATCTCTTTCAATGTAATATACATCATTCCTCCCCTGCATTTCTGTCTTCCCTCAACCCCGATGTCAGTTCCATTTTACAACAGTGACCCTATGCAATATTTGTCCTTTTGTGACTGATTTATTTAACTCAGCATAATATCCTCCAGGGTCATCTGTTGCATAATCTTTCATGTGTGCCTTGTTTTTCAATGCAGCATAGTACTCCATTGTGTGAATATACCAGAGCTTCTCTATCCATTCATCTATTGATGTACACTTAGATTGTTTTCAGCTCTTTGCTGTTGTGAACAAATCCACAATAAATATGGGTGTGCATATATCTGCTTGTGTGTCAGTTCTGGTTTCTTTAGGGTAAACTCCCAGTAGTGGAATGGCTGGGTCAAATGATATTTCTATTTGCAACTTTTTGAGAAAATGCCATACAGCCTTCCATAGTGATTGCACCATTTTACACTCCCACCAACAGTGAATAAAGGTTCCAGTTTCTCCTTAACCTCACCAGTATTTGATTTTTGCTGTTCTATTAAATTTTGCTATTCTTACTGGGGTGAGATGATGTCTTATAGGTTTTTTTTTACATATACTGTTTTTCAGATATCTTCTTCACTCATCATTACACACACATGCACACATACAGCAGTATTGATGTATTTGTTCTATGATAATTTATTTTATTTGTTTTGTGCATTCTATTGTATACACTAGCATCCTGTCATTTATGATAAGTAGTTGTGTAATTTGAAGATATTTGACTTATGAGTGGTTTTGTTCATAACTTGAAAGCATATACAAGCCCAGGTTATATATCTAAAATAGAGCCAAGTAGGATTAGCACTGTCAATTGTATTTTTACTATGTCAAAAACATATGGGCATATGCTTTATTCTCTTGTTATTTGTACTAACTTATTACTAATTACTTTTCTTGTTATTTGCTGTTGACTCAGAACCAATTCCTAGCTGACCTTCCAATGCATTTTCAGAGGTTATAAAGCACATCAGAGGAGAATGTCCATTTTTATCTTACAGAGTAGATAGTGGATTAAACTTCATGTCTTTGTATTTGCAGCATAACAACCTGAGTTCCCTTAATAGTTATTAAATATCTATTATGTGCCAAGAATTAATCTAGATCTTTAGAATAAGTGAGTGAAACAAACAAATCCCAACTATGCAGAGTTTTCATTCAATTGTCTAAAAGTAGTGTGTAAATTTCTGCTATTCTTATATTTGTTCTCAAACTTATTAAATTTAATATTGGTTTTAAAATAAATGTCTTCAAATACAGTCAACAGGCATTGTTGGTGGTGGTGCTCTTGAGTTGAGTGTAACTCATAGCAACTCTATTAACAATGGCTCTGAACGTTGCCCTATCCTGTGCCGTCTTTGTGGTCTCTAACATGCTTGAACCCATTGCTGCAGTCACTGGCTATGTTAATTCATTTTATTCAAGGGCTTTCTTTTACTCATTGACACTTTAACTTTCTAAGCATGGTGTTCCTTTCTAAGAATGGCTTCTCCTGACAACATACCCAAAGTATGTGAGATGAAGCTTCACCATCCTTGTCTCTAGGGAGCAGTAATTATGTCGCATATATTTGTTAATTCTGGTCAATTTTTACATAAATATACACTATGAAATTATATACACCATCAAGGTAGTGAACATAGCCATCACACTCCAGATTTTCGTCATGCTTATATATATACCCTTCAACTCACCTTAGTCCACCCTCCGCTGATTGTATATACAAACTATTCAAAATTTCACTCTATGAAGTAATATAATTTATCACTAAACAAATAGACTGAAGGTAGATGGATCGAATTCACCTGGAGATGCTTTGTAAAACAGGACCAGTTATCTGCTTCCTAAAGGTCACAGATTTGAAAACCCTATGGAGCCAGTTGACTTTGATTCTTCGGGGTCACCCTGTGTGGAAATCCATCCTACGTTTATAAAAAGCAACATATTCTATATTCACTCTTTGCTTTCTGTATTCTTTTACTCAGAATAACAATATTGAGATTTATATACATTGTAATATGTTTCAATAGTTCATCCTTTTTATTGCTGAGAATATTACATTGTGTAGCTAAAACATTTTGTCTATCCAGTCACTTGCTGGTAAATCATAACTGTTACTCTTAAGGATGAGTTGGTGTCCCGGGGAGAACTACTTACCCCTTCACAAAATCTCGGAATCAAACCTTGCTGGTGTGCTCCCATAGCTCAGTGAGTGGTAAAGAAATCCCTGTGCTGCCTGGTGGTAGAATTTATTGAAAATTATACTTCTTTTTTTTCTTTCTATATTTTATTAATTTTCATAAACATTTACAGAGATTTTGGGTTTCCATTCATTCATTGTTGCACTATTCTATCTACC
>NW_006399770.1:17216045-17226381 GCF_000299155.1 Elephantulus edwardii
TGTGAAATCAATGAGATTGTTCTGTAGTTTCCACACTCAGTTGGGTTGCCCTTCTTTGGGATGGGAACAAATATAGATCTCTTCCAGTCAGTTGGCCTAGTGGTTGTTATTCAGATTTCTTGGCACAACTTGGTGAGCACATCCACGGCAGCATCTGTTAGTTGAAATATGTCAATTGGTATACCATCTATTCCTGGGGCCTTATTTTTTGCTATTTCCTTCAAAGGAGCTTGAACTTCTGCCTTCATCACCATAGGCTCTGGCTCAAATGCTATTTCATTAAATTCTTCTGTATCTGCCAATTCCTTTTGATACAATGACTCAGTATATTCCTTCCATCTTCTTTTGATACCTCCTGGATCTCTCTGACAAGCTGTCAAGTCATGGGTCTGACAATGGGACATTAATTCTGAAGGCATTTGGTAGAAGTGAAGTGGTATCCTGCTGGAGGGTGAAGCTGGGAAATAAGTGGTTCAAGGCACTGGACTAAGGGCAGGGACTACACTGTAACTAACGGTCAACTCCAAAATGAGGGATTTATCTTTCACTACTCCACAAATGGTTGTCTGTCACATACTCCTCTAAGTCTAAACATTCAGATTAAGACAGACTAGGAAGAAGGATTGGCCTCTGAAAACCCTATGTACAACACAACACACGTAGACGAACAGAAAGGGTTGAGCCAAATAGCAAATAAAAAAAAAATTAAAAATCTAACGAATCAGAGCCATTTCATAGTATTTAGTGCCAAGAAGTAGAAAATAGATAACTGATGCAGTCTCTTACTTAATTTCTTCCTCTCCTTGATTTATACAATCTTTACTATTTTAGTATATATCAATGTAATATACCTCATGCTTTTTTTAAAATTAAGTAACAAAATAATAAACAAAAAATTAAAATACACAGTATTCATTATAGCTGTCAAATATTACTGCTTATTTAGTATTTTATGTTAATATTAAGAAAATAATTTTCATTTGTTAAATCTGTTATATACCAAATGCTTTACGTATATTTTAGTCTTCTAATAATTATGTGAGATAGGAATTCTTATCTTCATTTGTAGACCAGAAAATTGAGCCTCAGAAAAATGAAGTCATATTACCATAGTCAGAGTGATTTTAAGTATAATCTAGCAAAACTTGAATCTGATGAATGTTTGCTTTGAAGAGCATGGTCTTGGATGTTACACAGACAGATAACAATCTCATCAGAGTTAATTTTATCCTTTACTAGTAGACTTATTTTTTTATTTCTTATCAGATTATTAGTTTTATAAACTTAACTTTGAGATTGATTTTTAATCCTGACAAAGATCCGTTAAGGAAACATACTTTAGGGGAAAAGATATACTGAAAATAAAATTATTCTTGCCTGCTAGCATTTATGATGGATACTTAGATTACTCCCTTGAGTTCTTTATCTTCTAATAATAATGTAACCAGTTTAAGTTTCAGACATTATGGCCTATCTTCTCACTCCTGCATCTAGTCCTGGTTTCATTATTTAACTTTTACTTTTTTAATCTTCTGAAGGATTTTATTTTCTGTCTGAAGTCATCTTGACACACAATCATGTATTTATAGACACATTCTGTCTGTTTTACTAATATACAACTTTCATATGGAGTAGTATTCTTCTGTGCTCTAATCTTAGACTTGACTTTCAGACATACATAAAAAGGGAATCAATTATATCAAATTTACCTGAATTTTTTCTCTTGGTTTCATATATTAGCTCTGTATTCTGTCTATGTCCTTACAGGCAACGTTATGTGGATGGAAAAAGAGATTGAAACTGTCAACAACTTCATCTTACCTGGATCTACAATTAATGCCTTTGGTACCAGCAGTCAGGAAATATGGAGACATTACACTTGGAAAATCTACAGTTAGAGACTCCTCTAAATTACTGAGGAGTAATGATATCAGCTTACTGAATAAGGTGTGTCTGATTCAGGCTTTGCATCACTTCTGATAACTTGCTATGCATCTGAGAGCTGGGCAATGAATAAGGATGACAGAAGAATTGATGACTTTGAGCTATGGTGTTTGAGAAGAGCATTGAATATCCCATGGAAAGCCAAAAGAAAAAACAGATATGTCTTGGAGATGGTGTACCCGGAGTGCTCTTTGGAGATAAGAACGATGAGACTTTGCCTCACATACTTTGGGAATGTTGCTAGGAGGCACTATTTCTTGTGGGAGGGCTAGAGAGAGTCAGTGAAGGAGAGGAAGACCCTCGAGCATGTGGATTGGCATGGTGATGACTGCAATGGGCTCTTGCATTTTATGAAGTGGATGGCACAGGATAGAACAGGGCTCAGTTTTTTTGTTCATAGAGTTGCTACTAGTCATACTCAACTTGAAGGAGCCTAACAACAACAACAACATGGTTATGGTCAAACACAAAAGAGATAAGAACATCAAGGAGTAAAAATCAAACTGACCAAATTTATTTCTCAAAACAAAACAAAACAAAACCACACATTAACATGTGATACAAAATAACTTCCGATATTGAAAGATAAGATCTGTCAGGTGAATGGAAAGCTATTTGTCCATCAATAATTGCAATTTATTTAGGTAGACCATAGGCCTATATAATGAAACACATCCCTTTAATTAGAGTATTGTTTTCAGAACTACATTATGCTTAATTCAGACCACGGTCTTTCTAGTCACTCGCCTTGCTGCCGAAAGCTAACAGTGAATAAAGATGACAGAATTGAAATGATGCCTTAGAACTGTGATGTTTGTAGAAAGTGCTGAATATTCCATGCACTGCCAAAAGAACAGATATGGAGAAGTGGCAGGCAGAGTCAAGGTTCATCTCACATACTTTGGGCATGTTGCTACAAGAGGAAATTATGTTTGGGAAGGTGGAGGGATGGCAAAAGAGAGGAAGATTTTTGATTGACCCAGTGACTGCAGCAATGGGCTCAAGTGTGTCAGAAATTGTGAGGATGGCACAGGATAGGACAAGGTTCATATCAGTTGTTCAAAGGATCATTATGTGTCATACTAAATAGCATGTAACAACAACTAGACACACACACAATTTAGTATTGGACAAGGAAGAATTACACTATGCTGTGGCTAGATGTCATTGTATTGGCCTTGATTCAGGGACAGTATGAATAACCAAACAGAACTTTGCCTCATCCTGTATCATTGCCACTTATCATTGTCAATATCTTTGACAAGTTCATTCTCATTGCTACAGTAAGTGTGCCAATTTTTCTCATTGAGTGTCCTCCTCTCATTCACTGACCTTCTATTTTTCTCAGCATGATGTCTTTCACCGATAACTAGCCTCTGCTTAAAAAATACCCAAAATATGTGAGATGAAGTTTCATCATCCTCAACGCAGATTTTTTTGTTCTTTTGACAGTCCTTAAGGTTCAATTCATTTCCAATATTAAAATCCAAAGGTATCAATTCTTCTTCAGCATTCCTCATCCATTGTCTCTTTTTCTTTTTTTACATCACCTTTAATTATTTGCTCTTTTTAACATGTCATCATTGAAAACAGTCACTGGAATCTGCAAATGAAGGAAAACACATTTTTCTAAATTTAGAGTTTAAACTTTCTGGGTTTTGATTCTGTTCTGACCTCACCAAAAGGTCAGTAAAGACATAGGTCAAATTGCCTAAAACAATTTTGCCTTTTAATTTAAAAGATTTATATGTAAACTTGAATCTCTTTTATTTATTGTTTTTCTGCTTATTTCCTTTTGCCATTTGGAACTATATTTTTCATTCATTGTCTTTAACTTTCAAATGCACATGAAGCAACTAAAAATATCTTGGCTTTGCAACTAAAAATATCTTGGCTTTAATTAGGTGCACCTTTGCCATTAAACTGACATAGTTGCTCTTTCTCACTTTGCAAAAATCCTTGACAGTAGATTCTTCTGTTGCAACACATCTTTTGATTTCTTGTCACTGCCACCTTGGATATTGATGTGGATCTAAGTGAAATGAAATTGCTAACATCTTCAATATTTTCTCTATCTATCACAATATTTTGGAAGCAGAAGTGCCATCCTGTTCCTAAACAACACGTCTCTGGAAACTCTATGAACTTTGGTAAATGTTGGCAGTTGTAGAGGGACTTTATTCATTGGGTCATTGTAAGTCATGCTTGACTCAAAGGCAATCAGCAACAACATCATAATATTGATCAAGTGGGAGGATGTTTGTTTTCTTGGTGTGGCAGTGTAATTCTTTGATCTTCCAAAATAAATGCTTTAAGTCTTCTTCACTTTTGAAGCAAGGTTGTTTCATTTATATAACAAAGGTTGATGATGAGTCTTCCTTCAATCCCAATGCCACATCCTTCTTCAGAAATCCCAGTTTCTAGAATTATTGTATGTTACTGTCCTTTTTGGCTTTCAAAGCTGCATGTGCGGCCCTGACCCTTAGAGTAAGGGTGGGGTTGAGCCTGTGGCACCTGCTGCAGGCCCCAGCTTAAAATCCTTCATGAGGCTTGTGGATGGGAGTCTCCCTCCAATCTGGAAGTCAGCCAGTTAAGTGGGCAGGATGGCTGGCGGCTCCTCTTGGTGTAGTCAGGCAAGGGAAGTTTCTGGGGTCTTTTGTGTTGTGTGTTATTGTCTTTTTTGGCTTTCAAAGCTGCATGGGCAGCCGTGACCCTTAGAGTAAGGGTAGATAAGGGTTGGCTTGAGCCTTTCAAAGCCTGCTTTAGGCCCTTGTTGTGAAGCTGAACACTGTAACATTGATGTGTCAGATGCAAGAATGGTTACCCGTGGTGGACAGTGTTTGGTGAAGCTCCCCGATTGGAAGCAGGAGTGGCATCCACTTCCATAATAGCTTGCTTCTGGAAACCCTGTGAACCTGGAGAGAGGACGGAAGTTATACAGGAGGTGTCCAGGACTTTCGTTCATAGGGATGTTGAGTCAGTCGCCTGTGACTTAACGGCACTTAACAACAACAACAACAACAACATACCTAATTAAATGAAGTATAATTTAACTCTGGCATACACTATTCCTCATTTTAATTTCTGCATCTCCTTGTTCGGTACAAATAACTACTTGCCAGTTCATATTGAAATTCTACATGAGCACAATTACATGTTCTGAAATTTTCATTATTCTCAATATTTCATGTAATTTTTGCAATTAGCAAAGTTAACTACCTTTGCATAATCAATAAAACACAAGTAAGCATTTTTCTGATACTCTTTTCTTTCAGCAATGATCCGTCTGATATCAGCAATGATATCTCTCATTCCACAGCCTCTTCTAAATCTAATTGGACTTTCTAGTAGCTCCTTGTCAATGTTTTCATGATCTCCAGAAAGATTTTGCTACTTTGTGGTAGTAATAATATTGATTGAATATTTCCACACTGTGTTGGTCATCTTGTTTGAAATGGAAGCAAAAAATGGACTTCTTGCAGTCAGTTGGCTAGGTAGCTATCATACAAATTTCATGCTATTGGCAAATGAGCACCCAGATGTGTGTTTGTTCCCTGCAGCGCCTCAATTGGCATTACATCAATTCTTAGAGCCTTATATTAAACGATCCAGGAGGTATTAAAGGAAGATGGAAGGAATACACTGAGTCATTATATTGAAAGGAATTGGCAGATACTGAAGAATTTAATGGAATAATATTTGAGCAAGAGCCTATGATGATGGTAGAAGAAGTTCAAGCTGCTTTGAAGGAAATAGCAAAAAATAAGGCCCCCGGAATAGATGGTATGCCAATTGACATATTTCAGCTAACAGATGCTGCCCTGGATGTGCTCACCAAGTTGTGCCAAGAATCTGGAGAACAACCACTTGGCCAACGGACTGGAAGAGATCTATATTTGTTCCCATTCCAAAGAAGGGTGACCCAACTGAGTGCGGAAACTACAGAAAAATATCATTGATTTCACATGCAAGCAAGATTCTACTGAAGATTACCCAAAAACACCTGAAACAGCACAACAGCAGAGAACTGTCAGAAGTCCAGACTGGGTTTAGAAGGGGTTGTGGGACTAGGGATATCGTAGCTGATGTTAGATGAATCTTAGCTGAAAGCAGGGAATACCAGAAGGATGTCTATCTGTCTTTCATTGATTATGCAAAGGCGTTTGATAGTGTGGATCATAAAAAGCTGTGGCTGAGTCTGAGGAGAATGGAAATCCCAGAACATTTAATCATGCTAATGCGAAACCTATACTTGGACCAAGAGGCAGTCATCAGAACAGAGCAGGGCAACACTGCATGGTTCAAAATTGGGAAGGGTGTATGCCAGAGATGTGTCCTATCTCCATACCTTTTCAACCTGTATGCAGAGCAGATTATCCGAGAGGCTGGGCTCTATGAGGAGAAGTGTGGCATCAGGATTGGTGGAAGATCTATTAACAATCTCCGTTATGCAGATGACACAACCCTGCTTGCTGAAACTGAGGAGGACTTCATGCCCTTGCTGCAGAGGGTCAAGGACTGCAGCCTTCAGTATAGACTGAGGCTCACTGTCAAGAAGACAAAAATTCTCACCACTGGACCAACTGGTAGCACCAGGTTGGATGGTGAAGAGATTGAGATTGTTCACAGCTTCAGTTTTCTTGGCTCGACGGTCAACACTCTTGGCACCAGCAACCAGGAAATCAAAAAACGTATTGTGATGGGAAAGTCTACTGTTAGGAACCTCTCTAAAGTACTCAAGAACAACGGTGTCTCTCTGGAGACTAAGGTGCACCTGATACAGGCCATGGTCTTTGCAATCACTTTTTATGCATCAGAAAGTTGGACAATGACTAGGGAGGATAGAAGGAGAATTGATGCCTTTGAGCTGTGGTGCTGGAGAAGAGTATTTAATGTAACCTGCACTGCCAAGAAAACAAACAGATTCATCCTGGAGAGGGTTACATCAGGCTACTCCTTGGATGCAAGGATTCTGGGGCTTCCTCTGACATACTTTGGACATGTTGTAAGGAGAGACAGGTCTTTGGAGAGGGACAACGTGCTTGGTAGGGTGGAGGGACAGCGTAGGAGGGGAAGACCCTCTATGAGGTGGATTGATTCAGTGATTGGGGTAATCCTGATGGGTGTGTTAGAGGCAGTGCGATTGGCACAGGATAGAGCAGGGTTTAGGGCTATTATACATAGGGTCGCTAAGAGTGCAAACAACTCGATGGCACATAACAACAACAACAACATCACTAATATCACAATGACTAGAGATGATAGAACAATAATTTATGCCTTTGAGTTATGGTGCTGGAGAAAAGTTTTGGATATACCATGGACTGCTAGAAGAACAAATAGGTTCATCCTAGATAGAATGAGACCAGGTTGCTTCTTGGATGCAAGGATTCTGATGCTTCATTTGACATACTTTGAACATGTTGCAAGGCAGGACCAGTCCTTGGAGAGGGACGTCATATATGCAGGGGTAGAGGGACAGCATAGGAAAGGAAGACCCTCAGTGAGATGGATTTATTCAGTCACTGCAGTAATGGAGATAGGTGTGTCAGAGACAAGAAGATTGGTACAAGATAGAGCAGGGGTTATGCTTGTTGTACATAGGGTCCCTATGAGTTGCAGATGACTCGATTGCACATAACAATAACATCATGAATATCACATGCTAGTAAAATCCTGCTGAATATTATCCATAATTTAATTGAACAGTACATTGTCAAAGAACTACCAGAAATACAGCTTTGTTTAGAAGAAGTCGTGGCCTTAGTGACAGTATCACCAATGTCAGATGGATCTTGGTAGAAAGCAAAGAGTACCAGAGGAATGTCTATCTGTGTTTAATTGACTACGCAAAGGCATTTGTGTGTATCATCAAAAAGTGTGGCTAACTCTGAGAAGAATGGGAATCCTGGAACACTGACTATACTTATATGAAACTTATACTTGGACCAGGAGACAGTAGTCAGGAAAGAGCAAAGAAATGCTGTTGTTATGTGATGTAGAGTCATATATGACCTATTGCAACCATACGCACAGCAGCTCTAAATCCTGCCTTGTCTTGAGCCATTCTCCCTGATTCCAAAACATCAACCCCAACACCCTAGTTACTGTATAAATCCATCTCATCTGAGATCTTCCTTTCCTGAACTGTCCTTCCACTCTTCTGTGCATGATGTCCTTCTCCAAGGACTGGTCCCTTGTGACCACATGCCTAAAGTATGTGACACAGAGCTTCACAATTCTAACTTCAAAGGAGAAACTTGCCTTCATCTTCTCCAAGACAGACTCACTTGTTTTCTTGGTGGTCTTTGGTATGTACAAGACTTTTTTCTCCAGCACCACAACTAGAAAGCATCAATTCTTCTTCTATCATCTTTAGTCATTGTTCAGCTCTCTGATGTATAACAAGTAATTGTGAAGACCATGGCATGGATTGGGTGCACTTTTGCCTGACATTGTTGCTTTTCAATAATCTGGAGAGGTCCCTGGCAACACGTTTTCCTAAAGCAATTTGCCTTTTGTTTTCCTACCTGCTGGTGCCAAGGGTGTTGACTGAGGAGCTAAGCAAGCTGTAATTGTTAATTACCTTAATATCTTCTCCCTCAATCATAGTGCTGCCAATTGGCCCAGTGGTCTTCTAGATATTTGTCTTCTAGATGTTGAGTTCCAAGCCATATTGATGACTACAGTCCTTGACCTTCTGCAGCAAGTTCTTCAAGTCCTCTTCAGTTTCAGCAAGAAAGGTGTCATCTGCATTACAGGTTGATGATGAGTCTTCCTCCTTTCATAATGCCACATTCCTCCTCATAAAGTCCAGCCTTCTGAAAGATCTGTTCTGCATATAGATATGCTTGGAGACAGGATATATCCCTGATGCATTCTTCTGCTGATTTTGAGACATGCAGTATTTCCTTGTTCTGCTCTGAGGACTGCTTCCTGATCCAACTATAGATTTTGCATAAGCACAATCAAGTATTCTGGGATTCACATAGTCAAATATTTTGGGAAAGGCAATGAAACACAGATAGCCATTATTCTGTTACTCTCTGATTTTAGCCAAGATCCATCTAACATTAACTATACTATCCCTAGCACCATAGCCTGCAGTATTTATCCTTTCACTCTCTTCATGAGTGATATCCTTAATGTCATCCCACAAATCATCTGGTCTTCAATCACCGTTTTACATGGTGGTTAGGGAAAGCAAGTGGCAACAACAGAATAAAGCATTTTGTACCATGCTTTTACCATTTTACTCAGGTATAAGCCTAACCTTTCATTAGAAGCCTAGATTTTCTGCTTTCAGCCAGGCCTTACTCAAAGCTCATGAGTTTTTCATGTCTTTGACCCATTTTTTTATTTGGGTTATCAACCTTTTTCTTATAGGGGCCGTTGTTATTTTAGTTGCCGTCACCTTGAGTAGGACTCAGAGTAATTCTATGAACAAAAGATCTGAACCATGTTCTAGCCTGTGCCAACCTGACATTTCCTGATACATGAGAGCTCACTGCAAAAATCACTATGTCAATCCACCTAGTCTTCCTCTCCTTCTCTGACCTTCCACTCTTACTAGCATCTTGTACCTCTCCGAGGAATAGCCCCATCCTAGCAGCATGACTAAAGTATGTGAGGCAAGGCCTCATCATTCTTATCTCCAAAGTGCACTCCAGGTGCACCCTCTCCAAGACATATCTCCAAGTTTGTTCTTTTGGAAGTCTATAGGATATTCAGTGCTCTTCTCCAACAGCACAGCTCAAAGTCATTAATTCGTCTTCTGTAATCTTTGTATTTATTGTCCAATTCTCAGAGGTATAGCAAGTGATCAGAGATACCATGGCCTGAATCAGTCACACTTTAGTCCTAAAGCTGACATCATTAATCCTCAATAATTTGGAGTGGTCCCTAACTGCATATTTTCCCAGTGCAATGCATCCACTTATTTCCTGATCAGTGGTAGGTACCAGGGGTTTTAACTGTGCTTTGAGCAAGATTTAAACTGTTGATAGTTTCAATCTCCTCTTCATCCATGATGATGATGTCAATCGGTCCAGTGGTAAGCTTTTGCTTTCTTGACATTGAGATGAAGTCTGTACCGAAGGCTGCATTTCTTAATCTTTTGCAACAAGTGCTTCAAGCCCTCCTCACTTTCAGCAAGCAAGATTGTATCAACTACATAACACAATCTCCCTCCAATCCTGATGCCATACTCCTCTTCATGGAGTCCAGCTTCTCTAATAATTTAATTTTAAAATGGCTGTAATAAGTTTAGAAAAATTCTTCCAGTGCAACCAAAAAGGTATTAAGCATGCACTCTTGAATATGTCCAGGCTCTGTTTCTAACTTAGTGGTTTTTCTTTAACAAAATGCAGGTTTTAAAATGCATGAAATGAGA
>NW_006399770.1:17229051-17258195 GCF_000299155.1 Elephantulus edwardii
AAAAAAAATGCATGAAATGAAATAACTCTGAAATGAATTTATAGTTCTTAACAACTAAGTATAAATGATACATATAGAAAAGGTGATAATATTTTGTATATTTCTAGACTTAGACCCAATGAGTATAAAAATAAGACAGACTTTATAATACAAACATATTATGTAGACAGTTTAAAAATTGGAAAGAACAAGACATAGATAGGAAACTACCAGAAGTTCAAACAGGATTTACAATAGGCTGTGGCACATGGGATATCATTGCTGATGTCAGATGAATATTGTCTGAAAGTAAAGAATACTAGAAGAAAGTCTATTCATGCTTTATTGACTATTTGACTCTGTGGATCATAATAAATTGTGGCTGGCATTGAGAAGAATGAGAGTCCTAGAGTACTTAATTGTGTTCGTGTGAAATCTATACCTGGACCATGAGGCTGTCGTACAAATAGAGCTGGGCAACACTACATGGTTTAAAATTAAGAAGGGAGTACTCATTATGGTTGTATTCTTGTCTCCACATCTATTTCATCTGTATGTTTTTGTTGTTGTGTACCATAGAGTCATAACTGACCCACAGCTGACCCTCCAATGGGTTTTCAGAAAAGTGGCACAGGACAGGAAAAGATTGCCCATTCTTCTCCTGTGGAGCACCTGATGGCCTTGAACTGCTTTCCTTCAGGATTGCAGTGCAGCTTCTTGCCACTAGGCCCCAGAATATGTTGTTATTGTTCTGTGCCATTGAGTTGCTTGTGACTCATAGTAACCTTATATACAACAGCTTTGAACCCTGCTTTATCCTGAGCCAATCTAATTGTCTCTGACATATCTGCCTTCGTTACCCCAGTCACTGAGTCAATCTATCTCACCTTGTGTCTTTCTTTCTCACCGTCCCTCTCCTGTCCCACACATGATGTCCCTTGCCTTGGACCAGTCCTGTATGTTAAGCAAATTATTTGTGAAGCTGGATTCTATGAACAAGAAAGTGAATCCTCTGTAATTACCTTGAAACAGTTGGAAATCTTGATCCATGCAAAGATTACTCAGGAGTTATCATAAATGTGTATATTATGACCCATCCAGTGTTGTTTAGAACTATGTTGTTTTTTGCCATTGAGTTGCTTGTAACTCATAGAGACCCTATGTACAACAGCTCTGAATCCTGTTCTATCCTGAGGCAATATCACTATCTCTGACACACCTATTCCAATTACCTCAGTTACTATGTCAATCCATCTGTTCTTCTCCTGTGCAGTCCCTCCACATTTCCAAGCATGATGTCCTACTTGTCTGCACAGGTTCAAAATAGGTGAGATATAGCTTCAGAATCCCAAGAAGCAGCCTGATTTAACTGTATCCAGGACAGATCTGTTTGCTCCCTTGGCAGTCCATTGTATTTTTAATACTCCTCTCCAGCACCACAACTGAAAGGCATCAATTATTTTTCTGTCATCTTATTAATTTTCCATCTCTCTGATGCATAGTAAGTAATTGCAAAGATCATGACCTTGACAAACACACATTAATCTTCAGACTGATATCATTGCTCTTCAGCACTCTGGAGAGGATTCTGAAAGCACACTTTCTTAATCCAATCTGTTTTATTGATTTCCTGCCTACTGGTACCAAGAGGGCTGATTGTGAAGCCAAGCAAGCTGAAATTGTTAACAACCGTGAAAAGTACTCTCATTGTGAAACTTTGTCAACTATCATTGTATTGAGGAGTAAAGTTGGACTAAAATGTATTTTTTTAAAGGGACTAGGTATTGATATTAAATCATGACATATTTCTTTTTATTATTTCAATAAAAGAATAGCATATTTGAAAGACTGATTGGAACAAGAAGTAACCAGAGTAACATTTTATCATGGATTTACATAATCTAATCTTTACTCCAAGAGTAATATATATTCCATTTAATGTTGTTAATTCAGTAAACCTGGTAGGCATATCTAATAAAAATAATGAGTGACAACTTTATGTAGTAAGTCACACAATGGGGAATCAAAGCATGAACTTTAAAAAAAATATTATTTCCAGTATCTTGATATTAAAATTCTCATCTGAGCTATTACTCTATCAAAATTTGCTTTCATATTTGGCTTTTAGGAGTTCCCATAATGAGAAATTTTATTTGGGATAGAATATACTTATTTTCTTATACATATATTCAAGAGATAGGTTGAATAATGCCATAAGCTATATTAAAAATTTGATAGTTAAACTCCCAAAAGCTCATTAGAGAAATAAATATTAATTATCCTTCCACTGTATATATTTTTGTGCTTAAATTATTTATATGGTCTCTTTATTTTGTTCAGCATTTTATAACTTCAGGCATCTGATTCCAAGAAGATTTCATTATTATTGAATCATTTTCAATTCCAAGCAAATAATGTTTTGCTAAACATTCATTTAGTGCTTGGGAAACCTCTGATTGCACAAGGATTATTTGTTATTTACATTTCTGTGAGTCAATAATCAGAAATTACACGTGGGTTCATTTTCTTATCACTCTGTCAAAATGACTTCTACTTGAGTTAACATCTTTTATTAACAACTGCAAAGCTTAGAAGCACTAGTCCAAAATATAAAGAGACTGCCAAATACTGCCAGAAATGCACAATCTGAAGAGGATAAATCCATGTGTGAATCAAAAACTTTTTCCCAACAGGGTGAAAAGAAAACCTACCGACTAGGAACAAACATTTGGTATTACCATCTCAGACAAGAGTCTCATAACGAAAGTTTACAGAATACCCCTGGGCCTCCACAAGGAAATGATTGATGACCCAATTACAAAATGGTCAAAAGACATGAAAAGAATTTTTACAGAGAAAGATATTTGAATTTCAAACAGACATCTGCAGAAATACTCCAAATCACTGGCAATAAGAGAGATGCAAATCAAAACCACAATGAGGTATCATCTCACTCCAGTAACAGTGGCAAAGTTTAACAGAGAAGTAAGTAATAAACATTGGAGAGGATCTGTAGAGAAAGAAACTCTTATACCTTGTTGACAGGATTATAAAATAATACAACCATTCTGGACGGCAGTTTGGTGCTTCCTCAAAAAGCTAAACATAGAAATTCCATAAGACCCAGCTATTCCACTACTTAGAATATACCCTGAGAATATGAGAACTGAGGCACAAACTGAGATTTGTACACCAGTGTTCACAGCATCGTTATTCACCATCTCAAGGACATGGAAACAGCCCAGATATCCAACCACAAACAAATGGATTGAGAAATTATGGTACATTCACACAATAGAATACTACACAACACACAAAAGCAATGATTTTGTAAATTATTATCTAACTTGAGAGGGACTGGCAAGTATTATGCTGAGTGCCCTAACTCAGTCCCACATGGACAAATATTATATAAGACCATTAATGTAGAATAAGTGTAAGGATCTGAGGGGTGAAGAGGTTAGAAGCAGGGGGAAGAGGATATGTGTGTGTGGGGGGGTAATTAATCATGGAATTGTACAATTGGATGGGTGGGCGGTGAAGGAAATTGGAAGAATCTGTTCTGGAAAACAATGTATTTTAATTTTGTAAATAAACTAGTATAAAAAAAGAAAAAAATCATAAAAGGTATTGCATTGGGGGAAAATTACAGATCATGAATTTTTAAAATTTGTAAGCAAGTTTTTTGGTAATTTTTTCACTAGTATGTCAGTTAACCATAATTTTCTCCTGATCAAATATGAAATAGCTCTTTTTAACATTCCTAAATTTTGAAATGTTGATTTTAATGCAACTCTATCTAGACATCTATCACATGATAGATGAAAAATAGATTGAAACTGTCAGCAACTTTATCTTAGTTGGGTACCATAAACCCCTTGGTAACAGTAGTCAGGAAATCAGGAGGCATGTTGCCCTAGGAAAGTCTGCAGTTAAGGACTTCTCCAAATTATTGAGGAGCACTGATATCAGTTTGAGGGCTAAAGTGCATATGATTGAGGCCATTGTCTTTCTTATTCCGTCCTATGCATCTGGGAGAGCTGGACAATGACTAGGATGACAGAAGAAGACTTTATGTCTTTGACCTCTGTGGTTGGAGAATAGTACCAAACATTCCATTAACTGTTAAAACAATAAACAAATATGTCTTGGAGATGATGCAGCCAGATTACTCTTTGGAAGCAAATATGATGCAGCTTCACCTTACATACTTTGGGTATGTTGCTAGGAAGGTTATTTCTTGAAGAGGGACATGATTCTCTGAAGACAGGGTCGGTGAAGGAGAGAAAGATCCTCAACCAGATGGATTGACATTATGACTGCTGCAATGGACTTTAGTGTGTCACAAAGCGTGATGATGGCACAGGATGGGAGAGGGTTCGAATCTGTTGTTCCTAACATTGTAATGGGTCGTACTTGGCTCAATGGCACCTCATATCAACATATCTAGACATCAAGAAATGGTTAAAATTAAAGTATCAACTTTAACTTGCTGTCCAAGGAACTGAACCATAGCTGAACTCTGGTAACTTTCTGAGGCTGTAAATAGTATGGGAGGAGATTACTCATCTTTTTCCCAAGGAGTCACTGATGAATTTGAACTAATTAGAAAAGCTGAGTTAGTATTATTGAGCTAACAGCTCATTTACCTAAGAACTACACTACCTGAGATCCCTACTCATTAGTTTAGATGCAATATAAAGACAAAGAAAATAATTATATAATTTCCAGTTGTTGAATCTCAGGCAATTCATAACGACCTTATGAACGAAGGTCCTGGAAACCTCCTGTATAACTTTTGTTCTTTCTCCAGGTCCATAGGGTTTCCAGAGGCAAGCTATTATGGAAGTGGATGCCACTCCTGCTTCCAAGCTTCTTTTAATCGGGGAGTTTCACCAAACACTGTTCACCATGGGTAAACATTCTTGCATTTGACTCATCAGTGTCACAGTGTTCGGTTTCACAGCAACCACGGGTTACCCTCGGGCCTGATAGGATTTTCAGCTAGGGCCTGGAGCAGGCTCCGCAGGCTCGATTCCACCATTACTTACTCTTACTCTAAGAGTCAGGGCCGTCCCTCCACATTTGAAGGCCAAAAGGGACAGGAACACACAGCGTGAAAGACCCCAGAACCTTCCCTTGCCTGACTGCCACCAAGAGGAGCCTCCATGGAGACACCAGCCATCCCACCCGCTTAGCTGGCTGACTTCCAGAGTGTAGACAAACTCCGGTCTAGAGCATAATTATTTTTAAATATAAACATTCAGAAATGTAATATGCATGAAATTCCAATAAAATTGCCTTTAATTTCTTAAAGAGGTACATGAGGGATTGTTGTCTTGTTCTTATGTGCCCTCAAATCACCCTTGACTCAGTGATCCTATGTGTAGTAGCTCTAAACCCTTTCCTATCATAAGCCAATCTCACTTATTCTGACACATCTACCCCATTATCCCAGTTACCATGTCATTCCATATTGTTGAATACATTCCTCTTTTGTGCTGTTCCTCCACCGTTCCAAGCACGATGTCCTTCTCAAAGTGCTGGTCCCTCCAGACCATCTGCCCAGAGTATGAGAGAGAGAGCTTCAAAATCCACACCTCCAATGTGCAACTTGGTTTCACCCTTTCCAAGACAGACCCGTTTGCTCTCCTGATGGTCTATGGTATGTTCAAGACTCTTCTCCAGCACCACAACTTTAAGCATTGATTCCTCTCTCATCCTTAGTCGTTGTCCAGCTCTCTAATGCATAGCAAGTAATGGCAAAGACCACCTTAGCGAAAGAGGACTGTACTGACATCTTTGCTCTTTAGTACCTTGGATAGGTCATTAACAGCATATTTCCCCAATATAATTACTCTTTTAATTTCCTGGCTGATAATACCAAGAGTTGATTGTGGAGCTGAATAAACAAATTATTAACAACCTCAGTATCTTAATCATCTTTCATGATGCCGCCAATTGGTCCAGTGGTCTTAGCACCTTCCAGCTTTAAGAGAGACTGGCAGCATTGTGAGAGATTGGTAGCAGCGCAAGGCGTTAGACATCACAGAAGTGACTTGAGGCCCAAGTTATCATATCAAGGGTTGGCTGGGGGAAGAGAGGTGCTGGATTAGGTAAGTGGGAGTGGAAGGGGATGCTGATGGAGTGAGGAAAGGCATGGGACAAGACACATGCTCTGGGAGGGGGAAGGGGACTGGCACTGTAACTATTAGTTATTTCTGTAATGGGAAAGTATTTTTACATCTACTCCTTTCAGTCAAATGCTTGGTTGTCAGACAATGTTCTAAAGCTGAGCATCTAAATTAAGACAGAGTAGGAATAAGTATTGACTATCCACTTCCAAAATAAGAAACCTTCAAAACCTTATGTAAAATATGAGGAATTAGATACCATAAAGCACATAGAAAATTTTCTTAATAGTTGTCTTTTACTAATTTGATTATTTAAATAATACATTGTATTTAGTGATTTTATTCTTTAGGGTGAGTCTATAAACCAATTAGTTAAATGGTTCAAATCAATGGAGTGTCCACTCAGTTGGCAAGACATTTGTAGGACAGTATTCTTAGTGATTTATATGGATATGCATTATGTATTTAAAGAAACAGCTGCAAGCTTATATACTTGTACCAAAATGCAAAATACTGTGAAAGCCATACAATAAAAAATGTTGGAACTTGTTGCAAATTAACACAGCTGGTAAAAAAAAGGCTTTGGGAAAAGAAAGAATTGATGTTCAATTTTATTCTGAATTTTTAGTGTGTCAGTCTAGGCAGAGATATTTCTTTAAAAGGGCATTCTAGTAAGTCAAACACAAATAAGCACACTACAATTACTGGTAAAAGAGAGACAACACAAGATAATGCTAGTACAGAAGACATTCTATAATAAGTTTGCCAGTTATTTGTAAATTAAGTAAGATAATACATGAGTTTAATATTTCAAGTTTAATGATTGCAAACATACTTTGTTTAAAAAAACCCTTATGTTTATATCAAAATATTTAGACATAAAAATTCAGTTCTTATTTTGGGGTAGTCACTGATCCTTATTATTTTTATCTAGTGTGAATTTTAACTGTATTTCAACAAAATTATAAAACAAGATCAAAGTAAATGGGACAAAGTTTCACCATCATTGTCTCTATAAATCTAGTCACAATTCTAAATGGCAGTTATCTGATTTTATGGCAACCCACAATACCTTCCTCAACAGCAGAATTCAAAGATTCTTCTTCAGTCTTTTTAACCATTGTCCAACTTAGAGATGCATGAGTTGTTGTTGTTATGTGCAACTCATAGTGACTCTATGTACAACAGCTCTGAAATCTGCCCTGTCCTGAGCCAGTCTGACTGACTCCAGCACACTTATTCCCATTGCCCCAGTTACTGTATCAATTCATTTCATCTGAGGTCTTCTTCTCCCCTTCCTCCACCCTCCTAAGTATGATGTCCTTCTCCAAGGACCTATCCTTCCTGGTCACGTGCACAAAGTATGTGAGTTGGAGCTTCAAAATCCTAGCCTCTAAGAAGAAATTGGTTTAACCCTCTTCAAGACAGTCTTAGTTGTTTTCTTGGCAGTCTATGTTATCCAGCAGTACAACAAAAAGGCATCAATTCTTATGTCATTCTTAGTTATTGTCCAACTTTCTGATGTATAGCAAGTAATTGCAAAGACCATGGTCTGGATCCCTGACAACATATTTTCCAAGTGCAATTTGTCTTTTTGGTTTTCTGACTCTGGTGTCAAGAGTGTTGATTGTGAAGCCAAGCAAGCTGGAATTGTTAACAACCTCAATCTCTTCTCCATCTATGATGATGTTACCAATTGGTGAAAGTATTTTTCTTCTTGATGTTGAGCTTCAATGTATATTGAAGGCCACAGCCCTTGATTTCTGCAGCAAATAAGTCCTCCTCAGTTTCAGCATACAAGGTTATCTGCATAATATGGGTTGTTGATGAGTCTTCCTTCAATTCGAATGCCACATTCCTCCTCATAAAGCCCTGCCTCCTGAGTGATATGTTCTACATATAGAAAGGGTGTGGAGATAGGACACATCCCTGATGCACTCCTTTCCTAATGAGGCACTTGAAAATTCCATGGCGTGGGTCAGACACACCTGAGTTTTTAAATGGACATTCTTTAGAACTTTGAAAAGGTCCTTGGCAGCAGACTCACTCAATGCAAGAGTTCTTTTATTTTCTTGACTGCTTCTACCATGACTATTGATTGAGAATTCAAGTAAAATCCTTGACAATCTTGAATATTTTTATAGAACTATAATGATATTGCTTATTGGTTCAGTGGTGCAGATTTTTGTTTTCATGGTTTTGAATGAATGCATACTTAAGGTTATAAACTATGACTTCTGCGGCAAGTGCTTCAAGTCTTCTATACATTTAGAACTCAATGTTATGTCAACTGCATAACTCTAGTTGTTGATGATTCTTCTCCCGATTCTAATGCCGTGTTCTTCTCACATAGTCCAGTTTCCCAGATGATTTCCTCAGCATTCATTCAGACTGAATAGATTTGTATAAATTCTACAACACTGACCTGATACACAACTTTCTTGATTTTAAACCATGCAGTGTTCCCTGTTAGTCAATCAAATCCACGTAAATACCTTTATGGATAATCTCTGCTCTCAGTCAAGATGCATGTGACATCAGAAATAACATCCCTCATGCCATAGCTTTTTTTCTTCTTAATCTGGTTTGGATTTCCGCAAGTATCCCGTGGCTGTGCTATTGTACAGTACATCTACTTAAAACATAATTTTCGGCTGGATTGTACTTGTATGTGATATTAATGATATTGTTTTATAATTTCAAAATTCTATTGGATCATCCTTTTTCTATTTATTTTTATTTATTTAAATTTTTATACTAGTATACTTACAAAGTTTGTATGCATTTTTTTTCACATTGGATCTTTCCCCTTTCCTTTATCCACCCCTCCTGCCTTCCCTATCCCCTGACCAACCTCATCCTTCTGCTTCCCCCCTCTCTTCCTTGTATTCTTGCGCTAATTGTAAAATAATGGTTTTATACAGTGTTTATCTTTATAAGACTGAATTAGTTCACTTAGCATAATGTTTTCCAGTCTCTCCCAAGTCAGGTAGTAATTTAGAAAATAATTTTAACGTAGGAAAAGGCATATGGAGGATCTCTTTCAGTCAGTGGACATGGTAGCTTTTTTCCAAATTTCTTGGTACAGCCTAGTGAGCACATCCAGGACTGCATCTATTTTAAAAACATGAGTTTGAGTTGGTATCTGTAAAACATTTAAATATT
Source organism: Elephantulus edwardii (assembly GCF_000299155.1). Lineage (NCBI taxonomy): Eukaryota > Metazoa > Chordata > Mammalia > Macroscelidea > Macroscelididae > Elephantulus > Elephantulus edwardii. The sequence goes on from NW_006399770.1 coordinate 17,238,330, forward strand.
TTAATATTAATTTTTATGTTATAAATTCCAGGTATGGTATGACATTGGAAGCTATATACGCCACATGTCAAGTAGAATAAATAAAATTATAATAACAAGTTTTCTTTTTAAAGTAATATGTTAAGTAATCAAAACATAGAAATTGTGTTCCCTGTTTCTTATTTGCTGTTCCATTTCTTCTAATCTTGCATTGTCAAGCAGGTTATGTACAACGACAAAAGTTTTGGTGACAATTAGAAAGTCTCACAGACTAAGTAAAATAGACATGGCTTTAAAATGTTTACATCAGAACTCTACAAAGGAGAATAATGAAAGCATTGAGAGTGGAAAGAACACATAAAACTCAAGGAAGAAAGCTGTCCAGATGCAGTTAAAAAGCAAGACAGAATGAATACAAGTTGCCTAAACTAGGGTTTCATAGAGAAATATATTAGAATAAAAACTTAAAAAGGGGTCAAAACCAATTGATTGATAATGGAAATAACCAAATATTGAGTAATATTGAGTATCGAATATTACGCATTTTAATTTCAGCTATCAGAAGTCTCTTGTTGCTGCATGCTGTCAAGTTGACTAAGACTCATAGTAACTCTATTAACAATAGCTATGAACTTGCTCTATCTTGGGCCATTCTCATTGTTTCAGGCACACCTGACCCCATTGCCACAGTTACTGTGTCAATCCATCTAATCCATGGTCTTTCTCTGCTGCACTGACCCTTACCTTTCCAAACATGATGTTATTCTGTAAGGACAGCTTCTTCCTGGCAACCTATCCAAAATATATGAAGCAGAACTTCATAATCCTGGTATCCAAGGAGCAACTTATTGTCACCCTCTCTAGGACAGATATGTTTGTTCTCTTAGCGGTTAATTGTATGTTCTATATTCTTCTCCAGCACAATAATTCAAAGGTTTTGTTTTTTCTTCTGTCATCCCTAGTCATTTTCCAGATAGCAGATACATAGTAATTGGGAAGACCATGTTTTGGATCAGGTGCACCTTAGCCTCTAGACTGTTGCCATTGCTGCTTAGCACTCTGGAGAGGTCCCTGCCAGCTGACTTTCCAAAAGCAACTTAGTTGGGCTGTTTGTTTTTGTTTTGTTTTGTTTTGGTTCTGTTTTTTTATTTTTTTTTATTTCCTGGCTGATGATGCCAAGAATGTTGATTTTGGAACCAAGCAGGATGAAACTGTTAACAACCTCACCTCTTCTCCATCTGTCACGATTCTGCCAATTGGTCCAGTGAAGAGAATCTTTGTTTTCTTTATGTTGAGATGCAATCTTATTGAAAACTGCAGTAAACACTTCACATCCTCCTTAATTTCATTGAACAAGGTTGTGTTATCTGTATAATGCAGATTGTTGATGAATCTTCCTCCAACCCTGATGCCACATTTTTCTTCAGAGTTTAGTCTCCAAATGACCTGTTCTTTATTTAGACTGAAAAAGTATAGAGAAAGGACACTTCCCTGATACACTCCTTTCTTGATTTATAACTATGCATGGTTTCACTGTTTTGACAACTGCTCCCTGGTCTAAGTATGGATTTTGCATCTCTCGGGAATATATTTATACATTTATACAAAATAACGGCCATAGAGCCAATTATGATCTATGGTGATGTAATATAAAAAGGCAAAACACTCCTTAATCTATATCATCATCACTATCACTACCATGTTGGAATCCTTCTCTGTGGCTGTGTATATCACTTGCCTTCTTTAACAATTTACTTTATCAAATGTGATGTCTTTCTTCACCATCTGATCCATACAGATGACATAGCCAATGAAATCAAATAGGGTGTTCTTTGGGATTTTTAATTTTATTTGAGAACCTCTTTCCATGTGATTAAACTACCTCTGCAAACTTGCTAGAGGGTCAGCTATGAGTCTGTTCTGACTTGACAGTATACAATAATAGAAATTTTCAGAAAAAAATAATCACCAGGTATTCTAGTGTGCCTTATCTTTTTAAGTTTTACTGAAATATAACTCTTCCAGTATTTTAAATGTTGATGGCATAGCTTTCAGCATGATGGCAACTGAATAGCATTAACAGAAGACTGTATAGCAACCAGTTAATATAATCAGTAATAGAGACAATGAGCAAGGTTTGTGGACTCCTATTATTTTGTCTTCTTGTTTTCCTCAAGAACAAGCCCATTGACTTTCATTATTAACACAACAGTATTAAAATCATGTTTTTTTATTTTCTTTGCACACATAGGAGGGATTGTCAGATTAATCACATTGCTATACTATACTCATCAGTCCTTTTCACCTGAATTGCGGGTATGTTCAAACCAAGGACTTTAAATTAGCAGTCAAATGCTTAAACATTGCACTAGGGAGACTTTTAATTTAGTGGTGTAATATTCTCCTGTTGAAAACTCTGTTGTCCTTTCTTATTTTGATATATTATTGTTGGTACTTTTATTGTAATTAACAACAAATTCTTTGTGGAAAAATGCAGGATAGGAATATTGTTGTTGCTAGTTGTCAACAAAGCTGAGTCAGATTTATGGTGACCTTATGTAAAACAGAGTGAAATATTACCTTACCGTGATCCATTCTCACAATTGTCAGTATGTTTGGATTCACTGAAAGGGAGTAAATTCATCTCATTAAGGATTTCTCTTGTATTCTCTTTACTAAGCATGGTACACTTTTTCTAGGATACATATAAATAAAGTTATATCAAGAGAGCTTACTAGTTGCCAACTACTGTTCTCTAATCTTATGAACCAAAATGTAGATAGTGTAGATTAAACTTACATTAGAAATAAAAAATAAAGAATATAAAGATGTTGTTGTTAGATACCATTGAGTTTGAACCATAGTGACACTATGAACGACAAACCTACACCTTCTCCTATCCTGTGCCATACTCACACTTCCTGATTTGGGTTCTTGCTTTCCTTTGCCAACCCTCTGCCTTTCTGAGCATCATTTCCCTCTCCAAGGAATAGCCTTTCCTAGCAAAATGCTCAAAGTATGTGCCATGAAGCTTTCTTATCTTTGCTTCCAAGGAGCTCTCTGGTGTTTTCTTTCTCCAAGATGTATTTCTTTGTTCTTTTGGCAGTGAATGGAATGCTAAGTGCTCTTCTCCAACATCACAGGTCAAAGACATTAATTTTACTCAAATCCTTAGTAATTGTTCAGGTTTCAGCTGCATATGAAGTGATTGGAAAGACTATAGCCAGAATCAGACACACCTTAGTCCTCAAATTGACATCATTGCTCCTCAATAATTTAGATAGGTCCCGGACTGCACATTTTCCACATGCAATTTATATTGGTATCAAAGGTGTTGGTTGTGGCTGCAAGTAAGATGATGTTGTGGACAGTTTCAAATTTTTCTCCATTTATCATGATGTTGCCTATATGTCCAATGGTAAGAATTTTTGTTCTCTTCCCACTAAGATAGAATCTATATCAAAGGCTTTTATCTTTTTGCCACAAGTGCTTCATGCCCTCTTCACTTTCAGCAAGCAGAGTCATTTGCATAGTACAAGTTATTGATGAGTTTTCCTAGCTCAGGATACCACATTTTTCTTCATAGTGTTCAGCTTGAAAAATTTGCTCAATATACAAATTGAATAGGTATGGAGAGAAAATATAACCCTGAGACACTTTGTTCTTAATTTTAAACCATGCAGTGTTCCTTTGCTTTGTTCGTACAACAGGTATAGTTTTTTCATTAGCACAATTAAGTACTCTGGGATTTCTCAAGGTTAGCCATAATTTGCTATGATCTACTCAGCCAAATACGTTTGCCTAGTGAATAAAGCATAAATAGACAGCTAGTATTCATCTGACATCAGCAATGATATCCCTGGTGCTACAGCCTGTTCTAAATCCTGATTGAATTTCTCGCAGTTCCTTATCTATGTACTTTTTTTGAATGATCTTCAGCAATATTTTGCTTGCATGTGATATTAGTCATATTGTTTGATAGATTCTACAGTCCATTAGATCCATAGTTATATGAAACTACCTATGAAAAAGTAAAGCTAGATTAACAAAGGGCTATGGAACCAGGGATATTATTGCCAATGTTGCATGAATCTTGGCTGAAAGCAGAGAATACCAAAATGATGTATATATGTGTTTTATTGACTATGCAAACACTTTGACTGTATGCATCATAACAAATTATGGCTAATATTGAGAAGAACAGGAATCTCAATCACTTAATTGTAATCATGTAAAACCTAATGTTATACAACCAGCTATTTGCCAACAAAAATTAGGAACACTGTATAGTTTAAGTTTTAGAGGGCTACATTCTTTCTCCATACTTATTCAATCTGTATGTTGAGTTAATCATTCAAGACACTGGACTTCATGAAGAAGGATGTGGCATTGAGATCAGAGGAAGATTTATTAACTCCTTGCATTTACAAATGACACTGTCTTCCTCATTGAAAGTCAAGAGGACTTGAAACACTTGGTGAAGAAGATTAAATTCTACAGCCTGCAATATAGATTGGATCTCAACATCTAAAAGACAAAAAATCCTCACCACTGGATCAATCGACAACATTGTGATTGATGGAAAGAAGTTTAAAGTTGACAACAATTTAATCTTTCCTGTATCCACATCCTTTGGCATCAACAGTCAAAAAATCAATATGTGGATTTCATTTAGTAAATTTGCTCTCAAGGACCTCTTTAATGTGTTGAAGAGCAGTGATATCCACTTAAAGACTAATGTGTATCTGTTTGACACTCTGATCTTTTCAATTGTATGTTATGCATATGAACGTTGGGAATAACTAAGGATGACAGAGGAAGAATCAATGCCTTTGAGTTGTAGTGTTGGAGAAGAGTATAGACTATCCCAAAGACCATGAAGAAAAAAACCAATGTCTTATAGAAAGTGCAGCCAGAATGCTCTATGGAGGCAGGGATGATGAAGCTTCAGCTCATATATTTTGGGTATTCTGTTAGAAGGGGTCAGTCCTTGGAGAAGGGCATCATGCTTGGAAAGGTAAAAGGTCAGCAAAGACCCCTAACAAGACAGATTGGCACAGTACTATAAAAAAACAGCTCAAGCATATCAGAGATGATGAGATGACAAAGAATGGAGCAAGGTTTAGATCAGTCACTCATAAGGTCACTATGAGTCGTAGTTGACTGGATGTTACATAACAACAATTAGGAATATGGAAATTTTCCCTTATAATGAGGGCAAACATAGGTCTTCGACTTCTTCTAGATTCTGGGTTGTGCAGTGGATAGTTGTTGGGTTGTTAAACAAAAAGTCTGAAGATTCCATTCCATCCAAAGGTACTCTTGAAAAAATATTGAGTAACCTGCTTCTAAAATATGGCCATTGAAAATTAGGGAGCACAGCTACACAAATTTGATTTCCACAAGTCAGAATTCATTTGATGGAAACTTTTTTTTAAAGGAAATTTGATAGCACATTGGAGAGCAGACCAACAAACAATACAATATTACATAAGTGCATTTTAATCGAAATGTCAAAAACAAACTCTACTCATTATGATTGACTTTTAACCACCTCTGAGACATTCAGTTTCTAAGTCTGTAAATCAGGGCTTACCTTTCTTTCTCAGAGCCATTGGTGAATTCAAACCTCTAGAAAGGTTCAGTCTTTAGGTAAGTACTACAGACACCACAATCAATGATTTCTAATTTTTTTTTCTCTATCTCAGTGCCATTGAGTCAAATCAACTCATCGGTGACCCTCTAGCACATTTCCAAATCTATAAATAGTGTGAGAAGAGAGTGCCCAACTTTGGAACCATCAGATATGTGCAGCATCTGGATTAGCCGCACAATGTCCTATAGATTATACTTGTAGGCACTTCAAATCCACTTTTCAGGAGTAAGAAGTGAAGTTTCCTCCCCTTAAGATTTTCTCTTGATTGGTATCAATGACAGTGAGTCTGGATGTGGTTTTTAAGAAGCTTGTTAGAAGAATTATTTTCTAATCAAATTAATTTTACCCACACGAATATAAAACTATGCTATGAAATTTAGGAAGTTAGTTATAACTTTCTTCAAAGAATTACCTGAAGACATATTTTAAGATAAGTTGATATAATTTTAAAGAATTCAAGTTCTAGTTTCCATTGTAGTTGTTACACTTTCTGCATTTTCATCCTTATATAAGATAATATGATGTCCAGTTTGCTTATGTAATGTTCAACTACAGACATGAGAATAACAAGACTAGCTATAAATGCATGATAGTTATAATACAGACACTGAATCATAAAATAAAAGCTGTATTACATTATTTTGATTCCATTTAGAAGAGAAAGGAAATGTTGAGTAGATTTTACTACAATTTCTCCTCAGTGTCTCAGGTGAGTCATTAATGAAGGGATTCAACTTTGCCAAGACTTTACTTTATATTTTACTTAATTACTTAATTCACTTTTAGTGACTGGATACCAAGTCATTAACTTTGTAGATTGGTGTCTGTTCATGCAGTAGCTGAAAGAAATATCTCCTGTGAAATTCTTTATTATTTCATCTACATCTCTTTAAAGACACATGTCACCTTTATCTTGGGATTTTAATTATGCATGCACATATCTTCCTTTTAAACCATTAAGCAATTAAATAATGATGTCTTCTTTTTAATACTTTGACACTTTGACAGTGTTTAGTTATTACACTATGTCTACCATGAAAAAAGAAATTATGCTTAATATACACTTAAATAATTGTTAGAAATATGTGAAATTCTGTATATATTATATTTTTATTGTGATTTATTTTACATATTTATTTATATTGTTACTATTATTGAGTACCATAGAGGTGGAACTTATAGCTGACCTTCCAACAGGTTTTTCCAAAGACAGTTAATCACACAGAAGGAGGTTGCCTATTTTTCGCCTGCAGATTTTCATTAGGTATTTTAAATTATATCCAATATACATTAGTAGTATGGATTAAAAATATACAACTTGTTGATTTTTTTCAAACTTTCATAAATAGCATAAACATAATAAAGAATCCTAGTTTGCAAGTATGGAAGAGATCACATGATAATGTTGTAGATTTAGGCTTAATAAGAGTTTGAAAATGTCAACACATGGAAGAAAAAAATTTTTACCTTGATACCATAGTGTTTCTTTTAATAGGCCAAGATGCTTTATAATAGGTTAATGACTGCAAATATCTGCAAATCAATGGCTAATTATTGAGATACAAAGTTCCTATTTAAGATACGGTAATCAAAGTGCCCTTTCAAGCTATTTTTAAGGTGATATTATTTCACCAAATTTAATATCAATTAGGATTCTATTTGTATCTTGACATTTTTGTGCTACTACACATTCAATCTCTGAAATTATTAAATGATAATCATAAACCAAAATAAGAACATTTACTATTTTTTATGTCTACACATTTTTAATATAGTAAAGCTGGACAGCTATTCTAGTAATTCTTCATTCCTTAGAGAAGTCTCTCTAAGGTTAGAGTTCCCTTGAAGGTCAGTAGAAGTTGTGTGTCTAGATAAATTTCATGAGAAAGGGCAGACTGCACAATCTCAGGAGATTTATATTTCAAATAGTGAAATTACTTTTTTCTACTTTCTTACCAAACCAATTAAATTGAGAGTTAAAGTTTCTGGGACAGTTCTCTTTTTGGTCAAGATGATTGTTCCTTATAGTGTCATCTTTTATCAAAGGGTAAATTAGAAATAATGTCCACCATAGATGTATTCTATGCCTTTTAAGTCTATATGCAGAACAGATCATTCGGAATGTACGAGGAGAAATTTGGCATCAGGATTGGAAGAAGATTCATCAACAACTTGACAGTCACTCTGAAGTTAGCATACTTAAAGCTAAATGCATCATGTTATCAACAAAGCTACCTTCTAAAAAAAATAAGCAAAAACTTCATTTTCATTCATGTAGAACTGACTCATAGCTGACCCTCCAACAGGTTCCACAGGCTTTTAATTTTGAGGAGGAGACTTTCCATTTCTCCCTCATGAAGCCACTGGTTATTTCAACTGTCACAGGTGTGTGGACATTAGGTTAACTCTCCATGCACCACATTTTTAACTGAGTCTTTCTTAAACAGAATAGAACAAATATTATGCAAATTTATGATAATTCAAAAAGTACAAACAAGAATTATTCTCATATTTAATCTGAAGTCTTTCAGAAAAAAAAACCAATTTTTTAAATGTTAGTATACTGGTGGAAGAAAGAATTGAAGTACTGTACAATTGCAACAGCTGTGGTGGAATTCAAGAATATCTCTAGTTACTGGATATAGCTAAAATATTTGCAAACAGAATTCTCAACTGTGACACAATAATTTTTCTTTTTGCTTCTACAGTCTATTTCTTGATAAAATATATTATTTTTATCAGTCATGAAATCTTTCATCAAGGTGGTCATATAAAATATAACTAGGTAATTAGTAATTTATTAGTTATTTTATATCTTATCCAAGTAATCTCACCACTGACATGATATCCATTGATATTATGACAACTATTATTATTAAAACTTCCTCATCTACATTTAAGAACTAATGTCTGTCACATGCTTGGGCATGTTGTCAAGAGGGGCCAGGCCTTGGGGTGCAGATGAGGAAGACTTTGGATTAGATGAATTGACACTAACTGTAGCAATGGAGTCTGGTTTGTCAGACACTGTGAGATTGCTTCAGGATAGGGAAAAGGTCAAAGCCATTGTTCCTACAGTTGCCAGAAGGTGTAGCCCACTTGACAACACCTAACAAGAACAATAGCAACAAATTCTAGGGAAATGGTATTTACAGGTTGATTGTTGTTGTTGTTGTTGTTGTTATGTGTAATTGAGTAAGAATCTAGCAGTGATCCTCCAATGTGTTTTCAGAAGCAGTAAATCACTCAAGATTTGATTGCTTAACTTTCTCCCTAAGAGTAGCTAATAGATTCAAAACAAGTACCTCTGAATTGGCATCATAATTCCTTTATCTTCTAAAGTTAAGTAATAAGCGGCTCATGCCTTCACACAGTATATTTTACCCATTTGAATGCAAACCTAGTTACTATGCTCTTTGATGTTTTATTTTTATAACATAACCCGATAATGCAACATAAAATGTTTAATAAATTATAGAAAAATTAAAAGAACCAGTACTGGAATATTAGGTATAAATATTTGGAGAGGACCTCTTTATGAATAAACTTTCCAACTTATCCACTAAACTATGCAGCAAATAATTTCTTGAAATGTACCTGTTTGGTGAATATAAGTCTTAAGCATAGGTTTATCTCAGCATATTCTAAGTGGCAACAGGTATACTGCAGAAATCAATTTGTATACTGTCAACAATTCACTAGTCAAATGTCAATTCTTCCTCAAGATCACATGTCTGAGCAACAAAAGCCTGAATGAATTATAGTTGCAAATGTCCATCATGATAAACATCTGCTTGTCTCAGCACTATGCCTGCTTACATTTTTATTTATTTATTTATTTTTTTGTTAAAAATCCAGATGACAAGAAGCTTCTGATAAAACTACATAGTATACCCCAGGTGAAGGCTAAGCTTAGATTAGCAGCACTGCTTTGAATTATAATGAAGGGGAGGGAAGCTTGTTATGCAGGTCTTAAATTACTGACTGTTGCCATATATAATCATGTTATCCATTCAAAATAAATGTGTATTATGTGCCAAGATTGTTGTTGTTATGTGCCTTTGAGTTGCTTGCAACTCATAGTGACCGTAGGTACAACAGTTCTGAACTCTATTCTGAGCCAAACTTATTGTCTCTGACACATCTACTTTCATTGCTAGACACCGAGTCAATTAATTTTATCTTCCTCTCTTGTGCTGTCCCTTCACTCTTCCAAGCATGATGTCCTTCTCGAAGGACTGGTTCCTCCTTGCAACATGCCCAAAGTAAGTGATATGTAGCTTCAAAATCCTTGTTTCCAAGGAGCAACCTGGTTTCACCCTCCCTGGGACAGACCTATTTGCTCTCTTGGCAGTCTATGGTATATTCAATACTCATTTTCAGCACCACAAATGAAAAACATCAATTCTTCCTCTATCATCCTTAGTCATTGTCAAGCTTTCTGCAAGTAATTGCAAAAATCATAACCTGGTTAGTTTCCCTTAGAGTATAGTTTACCTTCCGATCTTGAAAACAGAAGTAAAGCACTTTTAAAGTCGGTGTATATCTTGCATATAAGCTATCACGGTAACACTAGAGGCTTTGTGCATGAATTACTGTGATGTCAGCAAATTACTTTAAAAATTAGCTTTTTTCATCCATTACTTTAGCCCCTACTGGGGGCATTGTCTCCAGCTACCTCAACTTGGAAACATACTCTTGTAAATCATCAACAGCTATAGAACAAATTTTAAAGAGATCCCTTTCCACACTGTCACGGATAGATGTTATTAGCTACATTAAGAAAATTTTTGCCTGAGGCAAATTAAATAATAATCTTGAAAGATGCTTAGATTTATATAAAATGTAACTTTATCTTGGACTTTGCAGGATTGCTTAAAACTTTAAAAGCTTTCTCCTTGTAAAAACAAACTTTTTAGGTAATGTAGGAAGAAAAGAACCAACAAAACATTGAGTCAAGAGAATGTTTTGTCTTTTAAATTTTGTGATCAAAATGGAAACTTAGCCAATTCCTCATTTCTTGTGTAAGCCAGTTAATGACATGAATTTGACTGCATTGTTTCTTCTCAACTTAACTGATAGTAACATCTGTTGTTGTTGTTATGTGCCAGTTGAGTCAATAGCAACTCATAGCAACCCTATGTACAACAGCCCTAAACTCCACTCTGTCCTGTGCCAACGGCACCATCTCCGATACACCCATCCCAATTGCCCCAGTCACAGAATCAATACACCAAATAGAGGGCCTTTCCCTCCTGCACTGTCCCTCCACCCTACCAAGCATGATGTTGCTTTCCAAGGACTGGTCCCTCCTTACAACATGTCCAAAGTATGTGGGACAAAGCCTCAGAATCCTTGCCTCCAAGGAGCCGCCTGGTTTGACCCTTTCCAGGATGAATTTGTTTGTTTTCCTAGAAGTCCATGGTACCCTCAATACTCTTCTCCAGCACCATAGCTCAAAGGAATCAATTCTCCTTCTATCCTCCCTAGTCATTGTCCAACTCTCTGATGCATAACAAGTGATTGCAAAGACCATGGCCTGTATCAGGCACACCTTAGTCTCCAGAGAGATACCATTGCTCTTCAGTACTTTGGACAGGTCCCTAACTGCAGACTTTCCCAAGGCTAAATTTTTTGGTTTTGTTTTTGCTTTTTAAAAATTTCTTGGCTACTGGTGCTGAGAGTGTTGACTGTGGAGCCAAGCAAACTAAAGGTGTGAACAATCTCAATCTCTTCACCATCCATCCTGATGCTGCCAGTTGGCCCAGTGGTGAGAATTTTTGTCTTGTTGACATTGAGCCTCAATCCATATTGGAGGCTGCAGTCCTTGACCCTCTGTAGCAAGCGCTTCAGGTCCTCCTCACTTTCCACAAGCAGGGTTGTGTCTCTGCATATCGCAGATTTTTGATAGATCTTCCAGCAATCTTGACACCACATTCCTCCTCATAAAGCCCAGCCTCCTGGATAATCTGTTCTGCATACAGGTTGAAAAAGTATAGAGACAGGACACATCCTTGGCACACACCCTTCCCAATTGTGTACCATGCATTGTTTCCTTGCTCTGTTCTGACGACTGCCTCTTGGCCCAAGTATAGGTTTCGCATTATCATGATCAAGTGTTCTGGGATTCCCATTCTTCTGAGAGTCGGCCATAGTTTATTATGATGCATACAGTCAAACACCTTTGCATAGTCAATGAAACACAGATATACATTCCTCTGGTACTCCCTGCTTTCAGCCAAGATCCATCTAACATTAGCTGCAATATCCCTAGTACTACAAACCATTCTAAACCCAGCCTGGACTTCTGGCAGTTCCCTGCTGATGTGTTGTTCCAGTCATTTTTGGATAATCTTAAGTAGAATCTTGCTGGCATGTGAAATTAATGAGATTGTTCTATAGTTTCCACACTCAGTTGGGTCACCTTTCTTTGGGATGGGAACAAATATAGATCTCTTCCAGCCAGTTGGCCAAGTGTTTGCTCTCCAGATGTCTTGGCAAAACTTGGTGAACACATCCAGGGCAGCATCTCTTAGCTGAAATATTTCAATTGGTATACCGTCTATACCTGGGGCTTTACATTTTGCTATTTTCCTTCAAAGCAGCTTGAACTTCTTCCTTCATCACTATTGGCTCTTGCTCATATGTTGTTTCATGAAATTCTTCTGTGTCTGCCAATTCTTTTTGAACAATGACTCCGTATATTCTTTCCATCTTATTTTAATACACTTCCTGGATCATTTAATGTTCTTCCTAAAGCATCCTTGATTATAGCAACTCGAGGTTTGAATTTGTTCTTCAGTTCCTTGAGCTCAAGGAATGAAAAATATTTTTTTCTTTCCATTGTAATAAATAAATAAAGTACTTAGAATCTAGGTCTTGCTACATGGACATCAAGAAATGTCAGATATCTGAATAATATAGATATATAGTATTTGGAAGCAATGTGTGAATAGCAATATATCTCTCTGCTTTAATGTTTCATCATTGATACAGAATTTTCTGCAAATCATAGTAATTCTCTACAAAAGATCTTGTGCTCTTAAATAATATCAAATTTTCATTGCCTATCTTAGCTAGTACTTTTTGCCCTCTCAACACTATCAGCTTTAAAAACAAGTAAAAAAAACTGCATATTTATGCAACTGTTGAAAGTGAACATGGTTTTAAGCCAAAAGATATAATCTTCTCTATTCCAGAATAATTCCTTAGGTAACTGTAATTTAAAGAAGTGAAATATGCAAAGAAAATCATTAAAAGGAAGCATCTTTTAAAGCTGTAATTAAATGAATTGGCTGTGTGGAATAAATTAAGAGTGAAGAAAATTAAAATCAGTATAATATACTGAGACTGAACAGAATGCAAACGAGGCAATCAAAAAAATAAATACCCTTCACCTTTTTGTTCTATTAATAAACATGTATTTTCACAGTGAATTGTCCTTGAAACATTTGAATACAATGAGAGTAGCTAGTTACCTTGGTCATATTCTCCAAAGTTAGAAAGAAATTAAAGTTGATTGTAAATTTCTAAGGAAAATACTTAGGTCACTTTAGAATAGTCATAGAGGGTAGCCTGCAGATGGAAGTCTCTGCTGTCACAAATTTCATAAAAAAATTCATGCTCAGCTTTCTCATTCAAGGCCTAACGTATATTAAAAACTGAAGAATGAAATAAAGGCATGTTTTAAACACATTTTTACACCAGTATACCTGGGAAACCAGTGGTAAGCTACACTGCCAACCTGAAGGAACAGTATTCAAATCTACCAGCAGCTCCACTGGAGAAAGATGGGCAATCACCTCTTGTCAATTTACTGCCACTGAAAAGACACTAGATGTTGAGCTATGAATTCGTTCTGACTTGACAGTTTATAACAACATGTTTTTTTATAACCTCAGTTACTGTTTTTTGTTTCTTATTTACAAAAGTCTTATGATTTAAATTAGTAGTCTATACAGCATGCTATTTTATCTTTTGCAATAAATAGATAATATTCTGCATGAGAATATTTACTGCTTTATTCTCAAGGTGGAAAACTTAAAACTGACGAGAAGCTTCTAATAACAATTAATAGATATTGGATCATGAGGAGGATTTGACACACTTGTTGCAGAAGACCAAGAAATGCAGCCATTGGTATGGTTTGCATCTCAGTGTTAAGAAAACAAAGATTCTTATTAATGAACCAACAGGCAAAATCATGATGGATGAGTTGTTGTTGTTGTTATGTGCTGTCGAGTCGCTTGTGACTCATAGCAACCCTAAGTACAACAGCTCTAACCTCTGCTCTGTCCTGTGCCTATCTCATTGTCTCTGACACACTCATCACGATTGCCCCGTCATCTAATAAATCCACCTGAGGGCCTTCCCCTCCTGCACCTGCCCTCCACCTTCCCAAGCATGATGTCCTTCTCCAAGGACTGTCTCTCATTACAACATGCCCAAAGTATGTCAGACAAAGCCTCAGAATCTTTGCCTCCAAGGAGCAGCCTGGTTTAACCCTCTCCAGGATGAATCTGTTTGTTTTCTTAGCAGTCCATTGTACCCTTAACACTCTTCTCCAACACCAAATAGAAATTGTCGACAGCGTCATCTTGCTTGAACCCACAATTAACACTCTTGGTACTAGCAGTCAGGAAATAAGGAGATGCATGCACTGGAAAAGTCTGAAGTTAGGGACCTCTCCAAATTATTGAGAAGTAATGATGTCAGTTTGAGAACTAAAGAGTGTCCGACCCAGGCCATGTTCTTTCTGATCAATTATTATCTATCTGAGAGCTGTACAGTGAATACGATACAAAAGAAGAACTGATGCCTTTGAGGTATGGTATTGGAGAAGAACACTGAACATCCCATGGACATACAAAACAACAAATAAATGTGTCTTGGAGACGTCCAGGCAGGGTGTTCTTTGGAGGCAAAGACAATGAAACTTCATCTCACATACTATGGACATGTTGTTTGGAGGCACTATTCCTTAGAGAGGAACATGATGCTTGGAAGGGTGCAGGGTCAGCAAAGAAGAGGAAGACTTTCAACTAGATAGACTGACACAGTGACTGCCACAATGAGGCCTAGCATTGCAGGAAGTGTGACAATGGCACAGAATAAGACCGAGTTCAGATCCATTGTTCATAGGGTCACTATGAGTCATACACAACTCGACAGCACCTAACAACAACAAAAACAACAACAAAAACAACAATAACAAACTCTACCATCATTCTTGTGATACATTAACCTTGTGTAGTGTATTAAATATTATAGGAGTAAGGATCATATGACAAGTGCCTCTCTTGTCTTCCAAGAAAATTTATTATAAAGACTAATTTTATATTTTCTTATTTTGTTATAAAAAGACTTTATGGATTACTGAAGTCTGGAATTTTCACATTCATGCTACTTTTCCGTTCTACATTATTTATAAATAATATACAGCTATGTGTGAAAGAAATATACTATATACTACAATATTGTTTTACATGCTTGTGTATGTCATTCTATTACATTACAGAGAATATCATAGGATGGTTCTGAAAATATATGATGCATTAGTATTAATTTTTAAATATTAGTTATGGCAGTCAATTCCATATTCTTTAAGTGAAGATAAGTATTTAGATCATATTGATGCATATTTCGGGAAAGATGTTTTTCTACTTCAATAGCAGTAAGTCTATAAATTGTATTTCTTCTAGGATATTTATATATAAATACAGTTAAATGACTCATTACTTCTTACTATATAGCTGGAATAATAAAATAAATAGTTCCAATGATCAAGAACATTAATAGTTCTTAAAATGTCCTTTTTATGTTGTTGATTCTGAGCAACTGAAACATAGAGATGTTTTTATTTATTTCTCCATGAAAAACAGCTCTTTATTGTATGAAGTCTGCTTATTTTAAATTTAAAGGAAAAATGCAACTGTCTCCAAAGGCGAAAAGAATGCACCAGTTTGCATGATCATATTGTCACACTAAAAGAGCTAAATCATGGTTATATTTTAAAATCATGTTCTTAGATTTCACTGTCTTGTTTATGCTACCATAAAATAGCCAAATATAATTATGTTCATTTCATGTCTTTCAAAGGAATGACAGAGAACCATTAATCCTAAAAACTTGCAACAACTATCTAAAAATCAATATTTATCCCACATGATAATAACCGATATGTTGAATATATCTTTAAATATAACTTCCCATAGCCATTGTCTGACTTTTTTATGTAGGTAGGTAGAAATATGGGAATGGAGTGTATTAGCCTATCCACAAAGGGATTGGCTATCTGCAATTCCACAAGGAGATTGGCCAGTCTTACTACAATTTATAAGGGTATTGACTAGTTTCCCTATTGAATTGAGCAAGCCAACAGCAAGAGATGGACAGATCTTCGCTACCAGTGAAGAAGAATGAGTCCTCCTGCAACCACCAGCAAATAAACCTCACCACCAGATAAAAAGCAGGCATGTTGATCTAGAGACCTGAGGTGAGACTTTTAGACTGATACACCAACAGGAACCAAAACGAAGAGCCTTTGCCCAAGTTTGTTGGACAACTGGGAAAAGGGGCATAAGTCACAGGACTGAGAAGTTTGTAACACTGGCTGAGACAAGTGAGGGGGCCAAAATAGTCAGGACTGTGAACTTTGTAACACTGACTAAGATTGAGGGGTGGGCAACCAATATAGGCAGGACTGAGCACTTTATCATACTGCACTAAAGCCATGTGGCTCAAGGGTAAGGTGTCTGTGAGCACATTTTTTGAGCCATCCTGACTGTATTCTCCTACCAACCTGGATTATAACCTTTTCACTTTGTGTGTTCTGTGGTCTATTAAATCAGATTTTGAACCCAGCATGCAGTAATATTGGTGTTGAGACAAGTAGAAAGAGGTACAGGAGTGTGGGGGATATATCTGATCTCATGGAAATTGGTTTTATATTATTGATGCTGTTAATAGGGACAATTTCCCTTTGCAAAATTGGTTAAGGTTAGACATTGCTGTTGTTGTTGTTATGTGCCATCGAGTCGCTTGCGACTCATAATGACCCTATGTACAACAGCCCTAAACTCTACTCTGTCCTGTGTCAACTGCACTGTCTCCGATACACCCATCCCGTTTACCCTAGTCACTGAATCAATCCACTTCATAGATGGCCTTCCCCTCCTGCACTGTCCTTCTACCCTACGAAGCATGATGTCCCTTTTCAAGGACAGGTCCCTCCTTACAACACGTCCAAATTATGTTAGATGGAGCCTCAGAATCCTTGCCTCCAAGGAGCCGCCCGGTTTAACCCTTTCCAGGATGAATCTGTTTGTTTTCCTAGCAGTCCACGGTACCCTCAATACTGTTCTCCAGCACCACAGCTCAAAGGCATCAATTCTCTTTCTATTCTTCCTAGTCATTGTTCAACTCTCTGATGCATAACAAGTGATTGCAAAGGCCATGGCCTGTATCAGACACACCTTAGTCTTCAGGGAGACACTATTGCTCTTCAGTACTTTGGAGTAGTCCCTAACAGCAGACTTTCCCATGGCAAAATGTTTGGGTGTTGTTTTTTTTTTAATTTGACTGTGGAGCCAAGAAAACTAAACCTGTGAACAATTTCGATCTCTTTACCTTCCATCCTGATGCTGCCATCTGGTCAGTGGTGAGAATCTTTGTCTTCTTGATATTGAGTCTCGATCTGTATTGAAGGCTGCAGTCTTTGACCTCTGCAGCAAGCACTTCAGGTCTTCCTCTGATTCAGCAAGCAGGGTTGTGTCATCTGCATAATGCAGACTGTTGACAGACCTTCCACCAATCTTGACCCCACATTTCTCCTCAAAGAGCTCAGCCTCCCGGATAAACTTTTCTGCATACAGGTTGAAAAGGTATGGAGAAAGGACACATCCCTGGCATACGCCCTTCCCGATTTTGAACCGTGCAGTGTTTCCTTGCTCTCTTCTGACTTAGCCGTTTCCAGATGGTCTTTGCTCTTTTTAACTATAGTCCAACCATATTTCTTACATTAAAGTCATATGATTTCACAATATGTAAAATTTGTTTTTATTATCTGCCATCAAGTCTATTCCAACACATAGTAATCCTGTGTACAACAGTTCTGAACCCTGGTCTATCTTGAGCCAATTTCAGCATCTCTGACACACCTACCCTATTACCCCAGTCACTGAGTCTACCCGTCTCATTTCTGGTCTTCCACTCTTTTTGTGGACCCTCCGTACTTCCAAGCATAATGTCCCTCTCCTGCCACCTCCTTGCAATATGCCCAAAGTATGTCAGAGGGAGCTTCAATATCCTTGCTTTCAAGAAGCAGCCTGACTTCATCCTTTCCAATTGGACCTGTTTATTCTCTTAGCAGTCCATAATATAGTCAATACTCTTCTTCAATACCACAACTTAACATTCATTATTCTTGTATTGTCCAGATCTCCGATGCATAGCAAGTAATTGTGAAGACCATGGCCTAAATCAGTTGCACCTTAGTCTCTAGACTCACATTCTTGCCTTCAGTACTCTGGAGAGGTTCCTGACAGTAGATTTTTCCCAATGCAATTCATCTTTAGATTTGCTGGTTCCTGGTATCAACAGTGTTGATTGTGAAGCCAAGCAAGCTGAAGCTGTTAACAGTCTCAGTCTCTTTAGCATCTATCATGATATTGGCAGTGGTGGAAATCTTTGTATGTAAAACTAGTATTTATTATTATTTTTTTCTATTGAAGTACTTCATTTTAAAATATTGTGGAGACTACATGAGAATTTTCATTGTTTCTTCTATAACGTTCAGTGAAATATGCATATGACCCACATCATAATGCCTGTCCTATAAGGAAAGTGCTCAGCATCATTAAAAACTCCTTTCTTATTAATTCCGTTTTCTTTTTTAAAATTACCCCTACATTGAGTAATTGCTCTTTAAGATTTATGAATGATTTTTATGTGAATATTGTCTTAAAAGATAAAGCACTTTGATCTATGGCCAGATAATGCTCTCATTCTCCTTTCAACAGTCCACTAATCCAACACAGTAAATTATTTTTAATTAAGTACCATATATGGATTATCTTTTTTAAGAAACAGAAAATTTTCTGGTATTCTAAAGACACAGTGAGAAGAAAGTATGTAAGAAGGTACTGCAGAAATAACTTCTAACAGTTTACAACAAAGGGAATAGGAAGAATAAGGTGAATTCTGATTTCTAGTGAGTCTGCAAATGAGGCCCCTTTAATTAATGATTGCAAATGTAATAACACTGGGTTCAGTCCAAGATTTTTACAAAATAAAATTTTCTCTTCAGAGAAGAATAAAATATATTCTGCAATTTTAATTGTCTTGTTATTATTCCCTGTTTATACACCAACAAATGAACTATCATCCTGATGACTGATAACCATTAAGGCAACATTTGTTGTTACGAGTTGTCACTGACAAAGTTTAGGTTTGGGCTCAGGATAAGGATAGCTTATTCTGGTTACACTCTGAAAGGGGGGGGCAATTGTGCTTTAATTGCTTGGCAGAAATCCTTTTATTTGAGAAGTTAAAATATACTGCTAGGAGTGAGGATTAAGGCTAAGGAAAAAAATACCACTTATTGGGGGGGGGAAAGCCCAAACCCACAACCAAACATAGTCTTTTATCTCAATGATACATATCAATAATTTTGTAACCATATTAAAAATTAAAATCATTATTCTGATATTATGATATTATGATATTATTATGACCTGGCCTAGTGGCAAGAAGCTGCACTGCAATCCTGAAGGCATGAGGTCTGAGGTCACCAGCTACTCTGTGGGAGAAGGATGGGCAACCTCTGTTGTAATTAACCACCTCTGAAAACATGCAAAAGGTCAGCTATAGATCAATTCCAACTCAATGGTACAAAATAACAACAACCACCCAAAACTTAGAGAGAAGTGTGGACAGAAAGTCTTCAATATATTGAGAGTAAAAAGCACATTAGAACTACTAGAGAAGCTACACAATTTCTGAGATCAAAATCTCAGACAGAAAGAAGTTGTGCAGTACTCAATACATTTTTTGTTTTTTGTTAAATTTTTATTATTAAATTTTATTAGTTTTAGTGAACATTTACAGAGATTTTGGGTTTTCATTCATTCATTGTTGCACTGTTTTCTCCACCCTCCTCCCCAGTTCGTTCTTCTCCCCCCCAATGTCTGTTTTAATTGTCCAGTTGCCACAGTGCTTGTCAAGGCCAGTTC
>NW_006399770.1:17262375-17264056 GCF_000299155.1 Elephantulus edwardii
GGTATATTCCAAATAGTGGAATAGCTGAGTCATGTGGAATATCTATGTTCAGCTTTTTGAGGAAATGCTAAACTGCCTAAAAGAATGGTTGTACCATTTTACAATTCCACCAACAGTGTATAAAAATTCTTTTCTCACCACATCCTCTCCAACATTTATTCCTTGCTGCCCTGTCAAACTTTGCGAATGTTACTGGAGTGAGATGCTACCTCATTGTGGTTTTGATTTGCATCTTTCTTAATACCAGTGATTTTGAGCATTTCTTCATGTGTTTGTTGGCCATTCAAATATCTTCCTTTGTGAAAATTCTTTCCGTGTCTTTTGCCACTTTTATAATCAGGTTATCAATCTTTTTCTGGTGGAGGCCCAGGAATATTCTGTAAACTTTCATTATAGACTCTTGTCTGAGATGGTATTACCAAATGTTTGTTCCCAGTTGGTAGATTTTCCTTTCACCCTGTTGGAAGAAAGATTTTAATGCAAATATGGATTTAATATTTAGAAGGTCCCATGCATCAATTTTATTTTCTTCAGCTTGTGCATTTTTGGCTGTATTTAGCAGTTTCTATATACCTTAGCTCTTCTAAGTTTGATCCCAGTTTGTCTCTTATGAACTTTATGTTTTGAGGCTTTACTCCCAGGTCTCTGATCCACCTTGAGTTGATTTTTGTGTATAATGTAGATGTGAATCCTGTTTCAGCTTTCTGTAGGTGGAAGTCCAGTTTTGCCAGAACCATTTGTTGAAAAGATTGTTGTTTCCCCATTTGATAGCTTTGATTCATAGCTGCATTATTCACCATCACAAGAACATGGAAAGAGTCCAAATGTCTAGACAGAAATGGATTGAGAAATTATGGTACATTTCACACAGTGGTATACTACACAGCAAGCAGGAGCAATGATTTTGTAAATTATTACCTAACACGGGAGGGACTGGAGAGCATTATGCTGAATGAACGTACTCAGTTCCACAAGGACAAATACTGTATAAAACCATTATTGTAGGATAAGTATAAGGATCCAAGGGGTTTGGGGGAGGTTGGAAGCAGAGGGGTGAGGATGTGCGGATGAATGGGAGGATTAATCATGGTGTTGTACAATTTGAGGAGGGGTGGTGAGGGAAATTAGAAGACTCTTTTCTTGAAATCAATGTATCTTAATTTTGTAAATAAACTAGTATAAAAATTATCAAAAAGGAAAATAAAAGAAAAACTAATTTAAAAAAAATTGCAATGAATTTATCAGACTGAACTCATTATCAGTAGATTTGTTTTTTGGAATTCAATAGAAGTTTGATTTTAAAAGGAAGAGTTCAAGAGTTCAAGAACTTACTGCTGTGGTTGGTATGCACAGTTGAGTTAGAAGTGACTAAGAGCTACCCTTTCAGTGGAATTTCAGAGGCTATAAATCACATAGGAAAAGAGTGCCCATCTATCTCCTACAGAGCAGTTGGTGGATAGAAATCACTTGCCTTGAGTTAACAGAGCAACTTCTTACTACTAAGCCACAAGAGCTCCCTAGTGTAAGAAGAGACTAAGGAAAACTAGAAAGGTAAAGATTTTTTTTCTTATTTACGAGAGATTATTTTTAATATGGTTGTTGGACTAC
This sequence comes from Elephantulus edwardii, assembly GCF_000299155.1. Taxonomy (NCBI): domain Eukaryota; kingdom Metazoa; phylum Chordata; class Mammalia; order Macroscelidea; family Macroscelididae; genus Elephantulus; species Elephantulus edwardii. The sequence continues at coordinate 17,263,984 of NW_006399770.1, forward strand.
CCTGTATGTCTGCATGAAACATCATCTTCCAAATCCAGACTAATTCCATCAGGCTTGTTGAGAAGAAAAAAAA
>NW_006399770.1:17264906-17269913 GCF_000299155.1 Elephantulus edwardii
GTATGCATGAAATTGTTTTTTAAAATATCATTTTTGGGAGAAAGTGTCATAATTTAATTTTCAAAGCTACTTCTATTACTTCAGAGAAGACTATAAAGCAATTCATGCTAATATTATTTTCAGCCTAACCAAAAGTGACAGAAGCCCCAATCCTTGGAGCTTCACTTGGCTTTTTTTTTTGTTTCAGCTCATTTTCTACAAAGCAAAACAACTAAAATACAAAGCAAAACAAGTAAAATGAAGAGGGTATTGGTTCTTCCCTCCTCCACTTTTATTTTTTTCATTTAGAGGTATATCTGAAAAGAAATATACAGCTATAATTGTTATTCTAACCATTTGTAACACTAGCTGAACTAGTAACTTGAAAATAACTTAGGTTTTAGTTAGAAAAAGAAGAGATAAATTATTTTTATAACAAGCAGAAAATACTATGGTTGAATTTGAACAGTGAAATAAAATGCCCTGCAGGAAAATAATCACTTTCTACTAGTATCTCTCTGCTAACATCATGCTTGTTTGGTTCCCCCTCACCTCACCCCCCACCAAGTCTAGGAAAAATGCTTAACAATTTCTATTGTTCCTTCCCTTCAAGATTTTTTTAAAATAATAGATATTCATATAATGTAATGTATTCAGCAACTAAAAACTAATGAAAGGCCATAAATAACTTGAATAATAGTAAGTTACTGAAACCAAGTGCACAATGAAAAATAAGTGATATTATTGAAAATATGTATACTTGATCCTTAACTATCAACATGATTAAGTTACAAAGACCAGGTCATTAGGCAAAATTCAGTATTTTGAAAAAGAAAGAGCAGTACTGATAAATTCTGTCTTTACAGTACTATCAAACCACTGAGAATCATGCCTCACCCAGATTGCCTCATGACTTCAACCATCACAGGTAACATTATTCTCACCTACCACTTCATTATCTTCTTATTGTCTGATAATGCAATTAAACTACATAGTTAGGTTATAGGTTTTAAGTAATTTTCATAAATACGAGATTCTAAATAATAAGCTAGTTGATGAGTGAAGGTTGGATATATTAATACGTTATTTATTTAAGCTATGACAGAAAAAGTTTCTTTAAAGGTTAAACACATATAGTAAAGGATGAAAACCTTCATAAGAATTTTTTCTAAGTATCAGTCATCTCTGGGAAAAGAAATAAAAATTTAATTTGGAATTTGCTCATAAACTGATGAGGCTTCTGCTATATATGCAATGATTTTACTTTCAAAAATTGGCTTGAGACAAGTCCAGTGGCAGCTATAGGGTGGGCCACAAGGATAATAGCTGAGGAGAGTGAGGATAGGAAAAGGCAGGGGGCCCGGGCCAGGTGGGGTGCAAAGAACAGATGTGTGAGAAGCATCACAAAGTTTACTGCCACTCCGTTCCAGGGCTCAGGACAGATGCCTTTAATCTCCATAGATGGTCACACCTGAGTAGGTAATGCCACATGGCACCCCTTCACCCAAGGCTCTGGGCATCACCTAAGTCTGCAGGGTAAAGGCTGAGCTCCTTGGCCATGAGGCATGCAGGGTTTCAGAGCCCTGTTTACAGTCTTCCCTGACTCTAAATCCCACACTCCCAGGCTAGCACCTCTTGTTCCAGCAGGATCTTCGCTGGGTGGCCCTTTAGCTTCCGTCCTCCCATTTCAGCATGGCTATGTCCTGCCTACCAATCATCTCAAGCATTGCTTCCTCTTGGCAGCTTCCCCAGTGTCCCACTGCTGGATGCACTGTCTGTACTGTAAAGTCTAGATGCAGTTATTCTTTCTCCATCATTGTGACAGGGAATGGCAAAAGAAGCGCTGACAAAGGAGATCAATCAGAACTGGTTTTGACAAAGACTGTGGTAATGAATAGAAACCGATCCTCAAGGAATGTGGCTTTATGATAATAAAAACAGACTCTTAAAGAATGTAGCAAAACAACAGACTCAAGGAAAAGACAAAAGAGAGGGCCAAACATCACTATACATCTACTAGAACAAATGCACCACCAGCTGTGTAAAACCTACTCTCTGTGGGCAACCCTTTTGAGAAATAAAAAAGGAGTCAGTCTGTCCTCACTCATTCATAGTCGGTTAAGAACATCGAATAAACCTCAGTGTCTTTCTCTTGATCTCACCTGTCTTTCTTGTATAACTGAGTCAGAATTTTCTAGTTCTTACTCAGAAGGCTCTGGACCTCTTTTGGAAATCATCTCCATGACACTTGCAGTCCAAGCTCCATTAGAGCAAGAATTCTGTATTTTATTCATATTTACTCTTTTTTCATTTACCAGACTGCTCCAGCGCTTAACAGTTAATAACTATTGAATGAATTGAAGTTTCTAGCACAACTTCTTTCCCCCAAAAGGCAAACCCACTGCCCTCAAGTCCATTCCAACTCAGCACAGTTCAGAGGATTTCAGAAGCTATACATCTTTGTAGAAGACTCATATCTTCCTCCTTTGAAGTACCTGGTAAATGCCAACTGTACACTTTTTGGTTACCAGTTTAACACATAGTAAGCATTTAAATATCAATCATTGTTGGACCATTTCTTAATGAGAAAACCGACTCTCTCTCTCTCAAACCTTTGTTTTGATCAGACAAACATTAATTAGCTTCCCTACATAAAACAAAAAAAGTAACTATTAAATAATCCCTTCATGTACCTGAAGAATTGGAAATACAAAGAAGATGGTAGGAACCAGCGTTAAGATGTGAAAGATAGGATCAGGTATTCTAAGACAGGAAGAATCACTTTGGGGAAATAATGGGAAGGCCATATAAGAGAATTACTTTGAACCCTGAAGGAGGAGAAAAAAGAATTCTTAAACTGAAACAAACACTGCATAGTGCCACTGTTGCAGAATGGGACTGACATAAAAGTTGGGGTAAGAATGAGAAAACTGGATATATTATGTATACTGCATTGAAATAGATGAGGGAGAGAACAGTTCAAAAACAATATATTATAGGGTATTATGAGTGTCATAAGAGTGCGGAATGAAGGTTGCAGAGTGGAGTATACTCAGGGTGGCGGTGGGCTGGGGTGGGTGCGGGGGTATTGTATACCAATGAAGGGATTTTTCTTTTACTTTTCAAAGAGAAGAGCGAACTGGGGGTGTGGGGGTGGGCGGGGAGAGAAGTGCAACAACGAATAAATCGAAATCCAAAATCTCTGTAAATGTTCATTGAAATTAATAATAATGATAATAATAATAATAACAATCCATCAAGATGATTCTAACTCATGGCAACTTGTCCAGAAATCCTTGACCCTGCCAACTAGCATAGTCTGGCCTGCCCAGAGGGTAAAAGCCTGAAAAAGGAACCAAAGACCCCTTCCTTCCTTAGGTCTTGTGACTGTATATCCTAAAGGTTGTGTCACCATAGTCATCTATACCATACTTGTCTCCAAACAAAATACCATAATAGGTTTAACAGGTTTTAGGTTTCCCAGTTCTAAATCAGATGGGAGGAGATTGTCAATCTTTTTCCCTGCAGAGCTGCAGGTGAATTCTAAACATCAGAGAGCTATGACAACAGAAGCTGTAGGTGTAGCCATCACCACACCTCCATAAGAAGGTGAAGCCAATGCTGAGCTCTGCTGATACCTGTCCAAGGTCTTAGGACTCAGGGACAGTGATATGGCTTTGGATAAAGGTGGAAAGTTTCATGAAAAACTGGTGAAGATTTTGGAGACATTACAAAGCAAGAAGAAAATAAATAGAAGATATGAAAAATGTACTGAGGAACATTTTTATTGCTAATAAGACATGGTTAAATATTAAAACATTTAAATCCACAGAAAAACATGAAACTTATTTTCTTTAATATTCAGAAGAGTCATAAAGTAGTAGAAAATTTAAAGTGCTATATATGAATAGATATTTTAAAGTTACTGACATAAAACACAATGGAGCCTATTATGCTGATTCCACTGAATTTTTTTGTAACAAAGCTGGAGAAGACATGCACAGACAGCCTGATTTAACCTATTCCTATATTGTGATGGAACCTCTGTATATCCAGGAGCTGAGAAACTTACTCAAGATCATCAAATCCTGCAAGATGAGATAAAAGCCTAGATCACTTGATTCCTAACAATATGTAGCTTATGCTGATTGTAAAGTAAAATTATATTTCAGTTCTTGTGGTTGTTATGCCATCGAGTCACTTGCAACTCATACCAACCCTATGTACAATAGCTCTGAAGCAGGCTCTATACTGGACCAATCTTTTTGTCTCTGAGACACTTACACCCATTATTCTAGTAACTGAATCAATCCATATCCACTATAGTCTTCCTCTCCTGTGCTGTCTGTCCCTCCATCCTACCAAGCATGATATCCCTATTCAAGAACTGGTTCTTCCTTGCAACATGTCCAAAGTATGTTAGCTAAAGCTTCAGAATCCTTGCCTCCATGGAGCAGCCTGGATTCAACCTCTCTAGGATGAACTTCTTTGTTCTTCTAGCAGTCCATGGTATATTTAATATGCTTCTCCAGCACCACAGCTCAAAGGTGTCAATTCTCCTTCTATCACCCCTAGTCGTTGTCCAGATTTCTGATACATAGCAAGTAATTATAAAGACCATGGCCTGAATCAAGTGCACCTTAGTTTCCAGATTGAGATGGTTTCTCTTCAGTACTTTTGAGAAGTCTCTGACAACAGACTTTCCCAATGTAATTCATCTTTTAATATCCTGGCTGCTGGTACCAAGAGTGTTGATTGTAAAGCCAAGCAAACTCAAGCTGTTGACAATCTTAGTCTCTTCACTATCTATCATGGTGCTGCCAATTGGCACAGTAGTGAGCACCCTTGTTTCTTGATGTTGAGCTTCAGCCCATATTTATGGCTGCCATCCTTTACCTTCTGCAGCAAATAGTTCAGGTCCTCCTCAATTTTAGCAAGCAGGGTTGTGCCATCTGCATAACGCAGATCATTGACGAGTCTTCCTCCAGTCCTGATGCCACATTTCTCCTCATAGATCCCAGCCTCCTG
>NW_006399770.1:17279908-17281889 GCF_000299155.1 Elephantulus edwardii
TGATGTGTCCTGTAGAATTCCTGTATAGATTGCATTTTTCTTCTTTTTTCCTTGTACCTGTGGGTGTGTCAGAAGCCATTGCTGCGAGTCGCCTCTTTATTGCCTGGCCTGACTTCTGCCCGCGGGGCTTCCAGGCTCCCGGTTCTGCCCGGCGGCGTGTCCCTCAGTCTCCCCTCTGCTTCTCCCGACGGATTTTGGCTCCACCTTGGGGCTAAGAAAAGAAAAATTTGTAACATTTCTAAAGTGGAAAAGCTGAAAAATATTATTCTTGACAATGTATTTGATACAGGTCTCTCTGTGAAGTTGACATCTGATCTTAGGCCAGTAACATAAAGAATAAACAGACCAGTAAATCACCTGGAATTTAATTCATGGCCTGGAAAGAGGTTTGATAAGACTAAAGATCTTTAAAAACGCAGTAAGTGAGAAGAAAGATGTTAAGAAATGAACTTGAATGATCAAGCAATCAGCAACTAGGCCATACGAAACTCTACAGACTGCAGATGTGAATTTCAATTTTATTGTAAGTTTAATAGAGAATAATGTGATTTTTCTTTCTTTTTTAAAAGGCTGGTTGGTTATTTGGTGAAATATTGTGTATTTGGGAGAGACGAGTTAAGAATAATTTAAGCAAATTCAAGTGTGATATTATGATTATTTGGAATGTATTAATGACCTAAAGAAAGGACATTCGTCAATTTTGAGTGACCAAATGTGTCAACTTTGGTTGATCAAAAATAATTTTAAGATGGATAATAAGAAAGAAAGTTTCCTTGATGAAGCTAGGTTTTTCAGAGGTGTTACCCCACCCTTTAAAACATTTAAATTAAACTTTAAAGTATTACTAAAATGAGGAATATATTCAGGTAGGAATAGACTACAGTGGGACAGTCAGTATTTTGGAATGTGTCCAATGGAATTTTTATGTGTGCTGTCAGATACACACAGGCCTGGAGTTACAGAAGAGATATTAAGTTGAGTATGTTGTTTGAAGTCATTAGCAACTATTCAGTATTTAAAATCATGGGATGGACTGAGTCATCTAGGGAATTATCTTAAACGTCTGCGGGTAAAGTTTCAAAGAACGCAGTAAAATGGTATTAATATGAGGAAAGCTAAATGTCTCAGAAATCAAGTAGGAAAAAATGGTTTTTAGAAGAGGTGGTGATTGTGACTAAACTATTTAAATATTGCTAAAAGTACTGCAGCCTTAAATATGAATCTAAGCTCAACATCAAGGAAACAAAGATTTTCACCAGTGGGCTGATTGGCAGTATCAGGATAGACAGTGAAGAAATTGAGACTGTTAACAGTTTCAGCTTGTTTGGCTCCACAGTCAACATTCTCCGAACCAAAAATGAGGAAATCAAAAGGCAAATTACATTGGGAAAATCTGTTGTCAGAGCCTTCTCATGCCCTGCCAGTGGGACTGCAAAATGGTACAACCACTCTGGGAGAGAGTTTGGCTTTTCCTCAAAAAGCTGAATATAGGAATCTCATATGACACAGCTATTTTACTAAAAAAAAATATATTTGAAGGACTTTAAAAGAGGGACACAAACTGAGATATGTACATCTATGTTCATAGAAACATTAGTCACAGTAGCAAGAAAATGGAAACAGTCCAAATGCCCATCAACAAATGAACGGATTGAGAAAATGTGTTAAATTCACACAATGATATTCTATGCAATACTAAGAAATAATAATTTCATAAAATACTATGTAACAGATAAGCATTTTACAGAAAAAGCAGAGAGCTGGACAATGACCAAGGAGGATAGAAGGAGAATTGATGCTTTTGAGCTTTGGTATTGGAGAAGAGTGCTGAAGGTCCGATGAACTGCTAAGAGAACAAACAGATTCATCCTGGAGAGGGTTAAACCGGGCTGCTCCTTGGAGGCAACGATTCTGAGGCTTCGTCTGACATACTTTGACCATGTTGTATGGAGAGACCAGTCCTCGGAGAGGGACATTATGC
>NW_006399770.1:17282514-17300974 GCF_000299155.1 Elephantulus edwardii
AATAACACAAAACCTGTCTTTGAAGGCTCTCAAGAGCCACCCGGGGGCCACAGCAGAGTGGAGGTGCAGGCATCAAGGTGGGACCCTGTGGAAACACTGGCCTACCGAGGACTGGTCAGCGATGGCTGAAGAAGCCCTGAGGGTGGTTATATTTAAATGGCTTCATCCTACTTGGACCCCTGAAAAGCTGCAGGCACATCTTCTCTTGGGGAAACTCCTTGGGCCCCTCCACGCTGTCGTCATGGCTCTAGGTCTCCAGGTAGACGTCCAGAAGCACACACAGCTGCTGTAGCTGGTTGGTCAATAGCTGGTGGCTGGTCTGGACCCCGTACAGCTCCTTGTAGCACACGTTGACCTCACTCTCCATGGCCCGAATGTTGTCATCGTTGCTGTTGGTTTTGTCCCCCTTCCAGTTCAGACAGAGCTGGAAAATGGGTGGGATAGAGGAATAGCCGGGATTCAGCACCACAGCGGCCTGGAGCTTGGCTGTGCCACTTTCAATGAGTGCCCTGTAGTAGAGACTGGTGTCCTCTGCCAGGTCCGCCTCCACGATCTCCCGGGTGAAATGCAGCTCCATGTAATCTTCAGGGGCCATCGTTACCCACTTCACCAGGCAAGAGACCACCTTGGCAGGGAAGAGGTTGTGGCAGTCACTTGTAACGGGCACGATGCCATGTTCCAGGGATGCAAATTGCTTGTGGAGGGCCAGGCGAGACTGCACCCGGGTCTTCAGCAGCTTCATGGTGGTCTCCATGTGACTGGCGCTCAGAGAGTGGTCCGCAGTCACCGTGTGCTGTGGTTGTTCTTTGGGAAAGTGGAGGCCGCCCAGCTTCTGCACCCACAGATATGGGTGGCCCAGGTCAAGGACATAGTCTCTCAAAGTCAGGATGCCAACTTTATCAAATTGCTATTGATTGGCTGGATTCGGTGTTTTCTTTCCATGGTCCCCAGGGTACAAGCAGCTCAGGACTGAGTCAGGTGACAGCAAGTCACCTGCGCTGATGGGGGTGATGAGCTCTGGCCGTCGTCACTCTGGCTTTTACGGTCATGATGTTGAGGTTCAGGAGGTAGTAGAAGGTCAGGTGAAGCACACTCTCATCTCTGCACTTGAGATCCAGCATGACCGACAGAGGGTGACTTTTCAGCAACTCCTTGCGTTTGTCATCCAGCTGAACTCCCAGCATGGGTCGCCGGCGATTCGTGGTCTGCTCTTCCACATCCGAGTCGCTCTCATCATCTTGGGAGTCCTCAGGAGGCTTGAATAGGGCCTTGGTTTCATCCACACTGCCTTGAAACAGATGAGGGAGAAAACTGTTTAAAAGGGATATGTGATTGGGTATTATTGTCATGACAGTAGTCTACATGACAAAGGCTGCATTGTAGAGTGGACCTGGGGGGAGGAAGGGTCTGTGAAACAATAGGAAAACTTTTCTTTCACTTCTCAAAGAGAGGAGTGTATTGGGGTGGGGGTGGTGGGCATGGAGGTAAATTTTCATAAGAATAAATTTTAAAAAAATGGAAGGATAGCTAGTTAGATGTGTGTAAATGAACAAATTTGAAGGGGAGGGAGGTAAGGGATATTAGAAAGAGGAAGGGTGGAAATCACTGGGATAACAGTTTAGTGGAGTGAGGTGAGTGGACTGAAGAAATAGGAAAAATTCAATGGCATTTGAGGGAACAGGGTGGTAATAAGCATAGATCAGTAGTGATTGGTTGAAGGAAACATAGTGTATATGAATAATTGTATGAAACAAAATGTAAATTAAACATTTTCTAAAATACAGTGTACATGAATGAAACACAATGTAACACATTTTTTTAATAAAGAAAAAAAAAGACATACAGCCTTGGAAATCTAATGGAGGGTAGCTATGAGTTGAAATGGACTTTAAGATACTAAGTTTGACTTGTAGCTGTGCTGTTTAGTATTGCTTTGAAGAAAGAAACCAACAAAAATTGGAAATATTACATTAATTTTTAATTTCCAAATAATTATCCTTTGACTATTGCCTAGAGTCAGATAAAGATGAGATCTTGAGTCAGCACAGTTTAATTCCACCTATGGCTCATAATCTTATAGCCATTATCTCTTAGGAAGTCATAATCGCTTTGAGCTTTGTTTTATCCATATGCTAATGCAAAACCTATACTTGGACCAAGAGGCAGTAGTCAGAACAGAGCAGGGCAACACTGCGTGGTTCAAAATTGGGAAGGGTGTACGCCAGGGGTGTGTCCTGTCTCCATACCTTTTCAACCTATATGCATAGCAGATTATCTGAGAGGCTGGGCTCTATGAGGAGAAGCGTGGCCTTAGGATTGGTGGACGATCTATCAACAATCTGCATTATGCAGATGACACAACCCTGCTCGCTGAAACTGAGGAGGACCTCATGCACTTACTGCAGAGGGTCAAGGACTGCGGCCTTCAATATGGACTGAGGCTCAATGTCAAGAAGACAAAAATTCTCACCACTGGACCAATCGGTAACATCAGGATGGATGGTGAAGAGACTGAGATTGTTCACAGCTTCAGTTTGCTCGGCTCCACGGTCAACACTCTTGGCACCAGTAGCCAGGAAATAAAAAAAACATATTGCGATAGGAAAGTCTGCAGTTAGGGGCCTCTCTAAAGTACTCAAGAGCAATGGTGTCTCTCTGGAGACTAAGGTGTGCCTGATACAGGCCATGGTCTTTGTAATCACTTGTTATGCATCATAGAGTTGGACAATGACTAGGGAGGATAGAAGGAGAATTGACGCCTTTGAGCTGTGGTGCTGGAGAAGAGTACTGAATGTACCATGGACTGCCAATAAAACAAACAGATTCATTGTAGAGACGGTTAAACCAGGCTGCTCCTTGGAGGCAAGGATTCTGGGGCTTCGCCTGACATACTTTGGACATGTTGTAAGGAGAGACAGGTCTTTGGAGAGGGACATCATGCTGGGCAGAGTGGAGGGACAGCACAGGAGGGGAAGACCTCTATGAGGTGGATTGATTCACTGACTGGGGTAATCGGGATGGGTGTGTCGGAGGCAATGAGATTGGCACAGGATAGGGCAGGGTTTAGGGCTGTTGTACATAGGGTCGCTATGAGTCGCAAATGACTTGACGGCACATAACAACAACGGTAAGAATCTGTGCTGCAATGTCAAAAGCATGTGGTTAAAAAAAAAAAAAAAAAAAAAAAAAAAAAAAAAAAAAAAAAAAAAAAAGCATGTGGTTAAAATCCACCAGCTGGATTTTAGTTTTCTTCAGGGTGATTACTGTGTCTGAAACCCTGTTGGAGGATCAGCTATAGATCAACTTCCACTCAATGGTTAACAACATCATGTAATATGCATACAATACATTATTGCAATTTCTCTTTAGTTTTTTTAATTTGTTATTATTATGTGTCATAGAGTCACATGTATATTAGCTCTGAACCCTGCCCTATCTTGAGCCATTATCATTGTCTCCAACACACCTGCCCTCATTACCCCAGTCACTGTGTGAATCCATCTCATCCAAGCTCTTCCTCTCCTGCACTGTCCCTTTTCCCTTCCAAGCAAGATGTCCTTCTCTAAGGACTAGTCTCTCAGAGAAACATGTCCAAAGTATATGAGATGGAGCTTCAAAATCTTTGCCTTCAAGGAGTAACTTGGTTTCACTCTCTCCAAGACAGATCTGGTGTTCTCTTAGTGGTTCATGGTATGTTAAATGCTCTTCTCCAGCAACACATTCAAATGCATCAATTCTGTCATCCTTATTCATTGTCACCCCCAAAATTCTGAATTAAGACATCTTGAATAATATTTTCTTTTTCCAACTACACACACATCTCTTACAACTAATATACTATGTGTTGAGACAATTACAGTCAGTCTATCTCTTCCTTTCAAAACTTTTGTCCCACATAATTTTAGACTAATAATGATGACTCCTCACCATAAGTCTCTTACTTCTAAGATATGCAGATGCAGCTCCTTCTGTCTAATATCTTCTGAAAAGTTCCCACATCTGGCTTGGGTTTTTTTCAGAGACTGACCTGTAGAAGGGAACCATCTGTTACGAGGAGTCTCTCACTAGTTCTCTTGGACAAAGGAGGAGTTAAAAACTCAGAGAAACTTGTATAAATTTGTTATTTCCACTCAAATTCTCTTGAGTCTTATATTCTGTTTTATCTCAAATAATCTATGAAAAGATAGAACAATGAATTTTTCAAAGTTTTAAATTCTAGATAGCTCTTGTTAATGCTTAAATGAACAAAATAATGAAATTATTTGGTAATTGCATGATTTTTCATCTTAATAAAATCAACTTATCTTGGAATATCTGTATATTTTATTATCAAGGAAAATTAGTTTCTTTTCTGCAGATATTACAGATATAATTAAAGAGAAATGCTCTAACAATGAAGGGAATTGTGCTCTTTGTGTTTCATTTCAGCCTCATTTACTTTTGCTCATTTAAAAATTTCAAATAAATTATTCATACTTTTTGTGCATACAGTTTCCTCTTTTAAGTACAGTACTTTGTAACATGTAATAATTGCTTATTTCTACTTAAAAACTAGAAATTACTCTTAGTTTTTAGTTAATATAGAGATATTTAATAAAACACTAAAAATGGATTATTAAGGCAACTAACATATAATTTGAATCAAACACATCAGAGGCTAGTAAATATTTTCTGATGTTTTATATTACAATATTTATAGAGATTGATTTACATAGGTTAATAGATATCCAAGTTAATGCTGTCCATACCTGTAACATCGCCAATACCAGTAATATAGAAACTCTCACTATGTTGAAACAGAATCAGTATATAAATTGACCCACCATTGGGTTTGCAAGACTATATTATGCTGTTCAAATCTATCAGCTGTTTCGAGGGGAAAAGTTGGGCAATGTCTTTCTGTGTAATTTAATGCCTCTGAAAAACCACTGGAGGATTAGCTTTGGGTTGATTCTGACTCAACGGTGCACAGTAACAACAATAACATATTATTTACACAGGAGAAAGTTGCCCATTACTCATATGTGTTTCAAATTGAAGCTGAAATAATGAAAACAAATTCATGTTTTTAAAATGTTTAAATTTCCTTCTAAAAATCAAATCCCTGAGTTCATCAAACACTTTTTCAAATGTTGTTGTTGTTTGGTGCCATCAAATAATCTATGACGACTCACAGCGACTCTTATGAACGAACGGCCTGAGCACTGTTCGTACATAGAGTTTCTGGAGGCAAGCCATTTCAGAAGTGGATGCCGCTCCTGCTTCCAGGCTTGTTTTAGTCGAGAAGTTCCAGCCAACACTGTCCACCATGGGTACCCATTACCACGACTGGCACATCACTGTCACAGTCTTCAGCATCATAGCAACCACAAGTTACCTCTGTACTACAAGGCACAAACCAGTGCTTTACTACCTAGAAGAATGGTCGACAGGAAAACAATTTGAACTTGGTCGAGGGCTGCAGAAAGTCACAGATTGCAGAAAAAAAATTTGGGTTTGACACTTCCAACAATGGACTCAAATAAAATTTACAAAATACTATAGTGTCTCCACAAAAATAAGACTGACGTTCCAATTACAAAATGGACAAAGGACATAAAAATACCCATCACCAAGGATGATATTTGGATGACCAACAAAGTCAGGAAGAAATGTTAAAATAGCCAGCAGTCAGATTCAAATCAACACAATGAAATACCTCTCAACACCAGCACCAATAGCAAATTTAACAGGACAATATACAATAAATGTTGCTGAACGTGTAGATAGATGGGAATTCTCATACACTGTTGGTGGGATTGTAAAATGGTACCACCACTCTGGAAGGTAGTCTTGCATTTCCTCACAAAGGTGAAAATAGAAATCCCATATGACTCAGCTATTCTACTGTTAGGAATATGCCTGAAGGAAATCATAGCTGAAACACAACTGTAGGTGTGTACACTTGTATATTTTCATTGCAGTTTATTCCACAACATCAAGAAGATGAAAAATACAAATGCTCAATAACAAATGAACAAATAGAGAAATTGTGGTGCATTCATGCAATGTAATACTATGCAGCTCAAAAAAAGTTATGAAATATTCATAAGATACTACACACATGGGAAAGCCTAGGAGGTATTATGCTGAGTGACATACCTCAGTCACAAACGGACAAATACTGCATAAGACCACTATTATGACAATAGGAATATAACTGAGCAAGATAAGTACAAACATTCAAAATAGGAAGGGGAAAGGGAGTTCAAGAAAGGAAGGGATAAAACACTAAGATCAGAGATTAGCATGTGGATTGGGGGGATGAAGGACTAGGAAAGGTACACTGGACACTTGAAGGTACATAGTGATAAAAGCATAAATAAGTAGTTATTAATCATATAAAATACAATATATATGAAGCAGGATGGATGGTGAAGAGATTGAGATTGTTTACAGCTTTAGTTTGCTTGGCTCCACAGTCAACACTCTTGGCACTAGCAGCCAGGAAATTAAAAGATGTATTGTGATGGGAAAGTCTGCTATTGGGGACCTCTCCAAAGTACTGAAGAGCAATGGTGTCTCTCTGGAGACTAAGGTGCACCTTATACAGTCCATGGTTACAATCACTTAAAAACGCAAAAAAGAAAATAAAAAGACCAAAAGAAATATCACAAGAGATTCTGAAACTTGCTCTTCAATTAGAGAAGCTTAAGCAAAAAAGGGGTTTTTTTTGTTGTTGTTGTTGTGGTGGTGGTGTACCGTTGATTTGAAACTGACCCATAGATGACCCTCTAGTGGCTTTTAGAGGCAGTAATCCCATGGGAGGAGATTGCGCATCTTTCTCCCATAAACTAGAAATTATTATGTAAGAGAGTTCAAAGGGCAGACAAGTCAAGAAAATAAAGCAAAATTATAAAACCAAAATTTGCAGACCTAGAGTTAGTAAACCAAAAGAAAAGAACACACTGGCAATTCACAAATGAAAAGAACTAAAATAATTCAAGCCTCAAGTTGCAATACTAAAGAATTTTATGGACAATATATTGAATGTTACAAGAAGCATCAAAAGAATATAGAAGGAATACACACAGGTGACTGTGTATTAAAAATACGTTATTGATGAGTAATAATACATAGGATGTGATTAAGAATCAATGATATTGATGGAAGATGTCCTAGTTGCACCTAAAATAAAGGGGAAGGGGAGGAAGAAGACGCTACAGGAATTGATGGCATATCAAATGAGGTGTTTCAGCTACCTGGCAAAGTTACTGGAAAAGATTATTTATTTTTTTCTCAGTACAAAGTGTATCAGGGACCTGGTTGTAAAGCCCAAAATCATAAAGGCCATAAGAGACAAACTAGGATCAGCTTATGAAGAGGATAAAATTGATGAAGTGAACCTCCTAAAGAGCAAATCCCTGTGCACATCAAAAACATTTTCCAACAGAGTGAAAAGAAAACCTACTGACTGGGAAATACATTTGGCAATATCATTTTAGACAAGGGTCTCATATCAAAAGTTTACAGAATCCTACAGGGACTTCTGTTTTTGGACATGTTGTGAGGAAAGACCGGTCCTTGGAGAAGGACATTATGCTTGGGAGGGTGGAGGGACGTGCAGGAGGGGAAGGCCCAGGCCCTCTATGAGGTGGATTGATTCAGTGACTGGGATAATCGGGATGGGAGTGTCAGAGACAGTGCGATTGGCATAGGACAGAGCAGAGTTTAGGGCTGTTATGCATAGGGTCGCTATGAGTTGCAAGCGAATCGATGGCACATAACAACAACAACAACAACAACAACAACAGGGCCTTCATAAGAAAAAGGCTGATAATACAATTACAAAATGGCAAAGGACATGAAAAGACTTTTCACAGAGGAAGATGTCCGAATGGTCAACAGACATATTCCATATGACTCAGCTTTTCCACCACTTGGAATATACCCTCAGAAAATGAGGACTGAGGCACAAATGGAGGATGCAAACAGGAGTAATGATTTTGAAAATTACTACCTAACATGGTAGGAACTGGAAAGCAGTAAAGAATAAATAATATTTAATATTGTATAAGACCATTATTGTAGAAATAGAAAGATAACTAGTAAAATGTGTATGAAGATCCAATGGTGGGAGTAGAAAAAAGGGTGAGAATGGTGAGTAATCATAGAGTCTCACAATTTGATGGGTAGAGGGAGGGGTGGGTACAGAAAATGGGAAAGATAAGTGTGAAAAATACTGTGTACACAGTTTGCAAGTAAACCAATATGCAATAATTTTATTTAAATTTTTAAAAAAGAAACTGATTTGATGATGAAATACTTGTTTTTGTTAATTTTTTGACACATCTTTTATTGTCTTCAAATCATAAATTGCATGTAACTCAACTCATTGATGCATATAACTCATTGTCCTTGGATCAGAAAGGATTCATAGTTGATATTCCAGCAGATTTTAGGAGGTTGTAAATCCCATGGCAAGAGATTACCAATTTTTCTCCCACAGAGCCACTGTTGGACTCGAACCAGCAGTTAGCAGCATATCTCTCTATGGACTACACCACTAGAGTGCCACAGTGACTAAAAGAACTGCATTAAAGAATATACCAGGAATGATGATAGGTTTTTCATTAACTACCTAACCAACCAGTATCTATTTAATGATAACATTGAACTGAACAACCTGCGATATCTCTTAACACGTTGCCACAAATAACGGCAAAATGTGTTTCTAAGCACAGTGGTCAATTTAAATGTGTGCGGCAATGTGTTACATAACTTAAGCCAATACTAATTAAAAATTGACTATTTATTTCATTAATTATAGGTAGGATGTGCTATAATTTCTATAAACATGGATATAAATAAGTTTCTAAGCTACAAAGTAAAAGCGTGTGCTAGGTACTTGCACTTTACCCAAAAACATGTGGCCCACGCACAATTGAAAAAAAATAATTTTGCCTGTGTCAATGGAGAAATCACTGTTAGAATATTCTCTACAGAATTTCAGTCATTGTTAGAACATTATGTACAGATTTAAATTTGTAAGACTTTTTCATAGCGTGTGTATATGTATACTATGGTATCCTTTCCTGAAGCTGGTACATGGGATTTGGCCATGCACCCTTCTAAATGAGAGACAGACAACAGCACAAAGGCATTTAACTCCAAGTATCATGGCAAGTTTTGGCCAACCTTGAGGAAAATAGGAATCTCAGAACAATTGATCGTGCTTATGCGAAATCTATACTTGTACCAGGAAGTAATCCTCAGGGAAACACTGCATGGTTCAAAATCAGGAAAGGAGTCAATCAGGTATATATCTTGTCTCCATACCTTTTCAATTATATGAAGAACAGATCATTCAGGAAGCAGGACTTTAGGAGGAGGAATAAAATAAAGATTGGAGGAAGATTCCTCAACAACCTACGTTATGCAGATGACACAACCTTGCTTGCTGAAACTGAAGATGACCAGAAATTCTTACTGCAGAAGGTCAAGGACTGTAGTATTAAATATGCATTGAAGCTTAACATATAGAAGATAAAAATTCTCATACCTGGGCCAATTGGTAGTACCATGATAGATGGAGAAGATTTTGAGATTGTTAACAATTACAGTTTTCTCACTCCACACTCTACACTCAAGACACCAGCAGTCAGGAAATCAAAAGACAAATTGCATTGGTAAAATTTGCTGTCAGGGACCTCTCCAGAGTGCTGAAAAGCAACTATGTCAGTCTAGAGACTAAGGTTCTCCTGATGCAGTATAGTCTTCTATATTACTTGTTTTGCTTCAGAGAGCTAGACAATAACAAAAGAAGTATCGATACCTTTGAATTGTGGTGCTGGAGAAGAGTCTTGAACATATCATGGACTGTAAAGAAAACAAACAGGTCTGTCATGAAGGGGGTGAAATAAAGTTTCACCTTGGATGCTTGAATTTTAAAGTTCAATCTTACATACTTTAGGCAAATGGCAAGAAGGGACTGGACCTTGGAGAAGAATGTCATTCCTCAGATGAGATGGAATGATACAGTAATTGGTACAATAGGGGTTGATGTGTCACAATTAGTGAGACTGACTCAGGACTCGGCAGGGTTCAGCGTTCCTGTATATAAGATTGCTATAGATTGTAGGTGACTCCACAGCTCATAACAACAAGAAAATTGAAGGTACGTTGATGTGATGATGACTCAAACATTGTCACTGTCTGTTCGCCAGCAACTTAACAGCAACATCCTGATAGGGTAAGCAACATAGAAGTACACCACTGTGGGAGAGGATCAGAGAGTCAATCCAGCTCAATTTTATTGGGATCTGCAGTGCACTATTTCCATACCTTTTCAACCTGTATGCAGAGCAGATTATCCGAGAGGCTGGCCTCTATGAGGAGAAGCATGGAGTTAGGATTGGTGGACGATCTATCAACAATCTGCGTTATACACATGACACAACTTTGCTCGCTGAAACTGAGGAGGACCTCATGCACTTACTGCAGAGGGTCAAGGACTGCGACCTTCAATATGGACTGAGGCTCAATGTCAAGAAGACAAAAATTCTCACCACTGGACCAATCGGTAGCATCAGGATGGATGGTGAAAAGATTGAGATTGTTCACAGCTTCAGTTTGCTCGGCTCCACAGTCAACACTCTTGGCACCAAGTAGCCAGGAAATAAAAAAACGTTTTGCGATGCGAAAGTCTGCGGTTAGGGATCTCCAAAATACTCAAGAGCAACAGTGTCTCTCTGGATACTAAGGTCTGCCTGATACAGGCCATGGTTTTTGCAATCACTTGTTATGCATCAGAGAGCTGTACAATGACTAGGGAGGATAGAAGGAGAATTGACGCCTTTGAGCTGTGGTGCTGGAGAAGAGTATTGAATGTACCATGGACTGCCAAGAAAACAAACAGATTCATCGTAGAGAGGATTAAACCAGTCTGCTCCTTGGAGGCAAGGATTCTGGGGCTTCGTCTGACATACTTTGGACATGTTGTAAGGAGACACAGGTCTTTAGAGAGGGACATCATGCTGGGTAGAGTAGAGGGACAGCGCAGGAGGGGAAGACCCTCTATGAGGTGGATTGACTCAGTGACTGGGGTAATCGGGATGGGTGTGTCAGAGGCAATGAGATTGGTACAGGATAGAGCACGGTTTAGGGCTGTTGTACATAGGGTCGCTATGAGTCGCAGACAACTCGACGGCACATAACAACAACAACAGCAGTGCACTTATATAGGGACCGGTAAGCAGAAAGACAGGATAGGATGAGCTTAAAGACGTGGGACATGTGGATTGGTTAGGACAACCTCAGCCTTTTGCAGACCACTCCCAAATCACCAGACGTGTTGGCCATCTTCCCAGGTGGTGAGTTTTCTCAAACAGCCAAACACAGGGGAGCTTTCTCTACCATATTAAAGGCTGTTGGGAGCCTTGCACTTATCTGGAGCGTAGGCAATCTGTCCTGGCCAGAGGCCCTCCTTTCCTCCCCAACAACAAAACATGCTATCTCAAACAATTTGAAAATATTTTTCTTTACTAAAATTTTTCTTTACTTAAAAATTGTATATTATCAAAGTAAAGCTCATTTTCCTATTAATATCATAGGATGGGTCTAACCATTCACATTTCCACTGCTCTTACGTGCATAAATTTTGGTTATCATAGATTAGTTAGATACCATCAGTATTCTGGAAGGTTCAAATTTTTGTTACCATAATAATGTGAGTATTACAAACAAATATTTATTGTTATCAGTGACTAATTTTACTACTTTATTTGGAGTCTGTTATTGACTGGTTTGTTCTTAGTTATCTTTAAGAAGATTCATGATGATTTCAGGTATACAAAGCAGAATTTCTCTGTGAAGTTGTCAGTGCTGTGCCTTTCAAAACTATATAGTCCTGTGTTCTGAAGAAGTCTCTTTATGTAAAGATTTACAACCATAAAAAACCTTTGGCAGCAATTATACAGTGGACTATGAATTGGAACTCTCTTTTTTTCTTTCTTTCTTTTTTTTTTTATTGGGAAAAACATATTGGGGGTACAAGGAGGTGAGGGTTGGAAGCAGAAGGGTTAGGATGGGCAGGGATGCAGTTGGAGAGCTGCAGAAATTGGTTGGTGGGGGGAACAGGTGAAGGAAATGAAAATGATCCAGTGGGGACAAGATACTACAGGAAAATTACAAACATTTTCCAATGGTAATTAAATCAACTGTCTTATTGATTTGGGAACTGGATTCTGACTCTCTGGCTTCTTCATGTTGAACAGGGGTGTTGATGTGAAGGGGGAAAGGGAGGACACTTTATCACCTTACTGGTGAACTTGGGTTAAGGCTGCTTGCCTTCTTGTTCTGTTAGAAGATATTTTCCTGTAATTTGCTCCCCTCTGGACTGCAAAGTGTTTTCCCAGGTGGGTCCAGTGGGGATGGCTTGTTGAACCCAGAGGCTCCATCCTCCTTTGCTTCTTTAACTGCCAGTTGTATTTCCCTTTTGTCACTGGCACTGGGTTCAGGGTCAGGTCTGAAGTAAAACTCAGTGGTAAGGTTACATATAGGAAAGTGAGCAAACCTAGAAAGAACTAACTTGTGAGTTACAAATAGAGGGGTTTTGGAGGTGTTGCTTTCAGGTTTACTGGGGGAGAGGGTGTTAGAAAGTAGCCTAGATAAAATTCTCTGGATACCCTAGGCATTTTTTTTCCTACCCACGGGTCAGATGGCACAATCTGGGGCCTGAGGAGCTCACCCTGAGGGCCATGACGGCTCACCCCGAGCCAAGGGCGGAGGACAGCCCGCCCCGGGCAGAGGGCCGTGATGGCTCGCCCCAACTTGAGGGCCGAGGGCAGCCTGCCCCGGGCAGAGGGCCCTGATGACTCACCCCGAGCCGAGGGCCGAAGACAGCCCATCCCGAGCAGGGCAACATTCCCCCCCCACCCCCGCCATGGGCTGGCTGGTACACTCCTCTCTAATTGTCCCAACCCCAATCTGGTCCCCTCACCTGACCAAGCACTGTGTGGCCAGGGACAGCATCTCCAATTCCAGCACCACCACTTTTACCCTCGCCCATAACTGGTCATACTATAATTTGAAGTAGGTGTCACTGCCCTACCCCTTTATGAATAGCAAAGGGAACCTGAAAATTGTGAACAGGCTCCCCCCAGGTCTAAACATCTTTTGGTAGAAGCATTCAACAGATCAAAATATGTGGTGCATTTAGGATGTCAGTCCTCTTGGACATGCTGCCACTGTTAAGTGTTATCAAGTAGACAACTCAGTGACATTCAACAATCCATTGTATAGGTGATCATCTTCTCTGGTTTTCCAAGGAAAACCAAACCTGCAGTGGGCGGGGCACACATCCCCCCCACGGGCAGCGGGGCGTGTGACTTATCTTCTGTGTAGGAGGCTGGCAGGGGCGCACCATCCCCCAGCACAGGTGACTGGCGGGCGCTCGCCATCTCCCAAACAGGTGGCTGGCGGGTGGGCAACTTCTCTCGGCAGGAGGGCATCATCTCTCGGTGGGTGCGTGCCATCTTGTGCATGGGCAGCCGGTGGGGGGGTGGGTGCACACTATCCCCTAGCATGGGTGGCCAGTGGGCACACATCATCTCACGTGCCAGTGGCATGCGGCGCTCACCATCTCCCCGTGCGGGTGGCCACCGGGTACGTGCCATCTCCCAAGTTTCATCTCCCACACGGGCAGCTGGCAGGCATGCGTCATCATGCGCACAGGCAGCAGGCGTGTTCGCGCCATCCCCCCACGCAGGTGGCTGCCGGGCAAGTGCCATCTTCCATGCAGGTGGCCGGCGGGCACAAGCCATCTGCGGCACGTCATCTCTCACACAGGCAGCTGGCAGTCGTGCTTCATCTCATGCTCAGGAGGCCAGTGGCTGCCCGCTCCCCTGCTGCCGCCATCTTGGCTCCAAGAATTCTCCCCAGAACAAGTCCACTTTGCTGCAGTGTAGCGGCTCCGCTGCACCAGTCCTGGGGAGGCCCGGTGCCCACTCTGAATTCGAACTTTCTTGATGACAATAAGTTTTTGTCTTTTAGGTATTCATAGGTCTGTATAAGAAATAGTTGAGCAAAGGATTGTTGATGAAGGCCTCACTCAAAAGATTTTAGATAGGTAGTCAGATAAAATGAAAGATGAATAAAGATATGTTGTTGTTGTTGTTATGTGCCATCAACTTTCTTGTGACTCATAGTGACCCTATGTACAACAGCCCTAAACTCTGCTCTATCCCTTGCCAATCTCATTGTCTCTGATAACACCTATACCCATTACCCCAGTGACCAAATCAATCCACTGTATCGAGAGTCTTCTCTCCTGCGCCATCCCTTCACCATCCCAAACATGATGTTCCTCTTCAAGGACTGGTCCCTCTTTGCAACATGTCCAATGTATGCCAGACAAATCTTCAGAATCCTGGCCTCCAAGGAGCAGGCTTGCTTCACCTACTTCAGGACGAACTAGTTTGTTCCCCTAGAAGTCCATGGTATATTCAATACTCTTCTCCAGCACCACAATTCAAAGGCATCAACTTTCCTTCTATCATCTCTAGTCATTGTCCATCTCCCTGAAGCATAGTGAGTAATGGCAAAGACTATGGCCTGTATCAGGCGCACCTTAGTCTCCTGACTGACATATTGATCCTCAGTACCTTGGAGAGGTATATGACAGAAGACTTCTCCAATGCAATTCATCTTTTAATTTCTTGGCTGCTGGTACCAAGAATGTTGGTTGCAGAGTCAAGCAAACTAAAGCTATCAACAATCTCAATCTCTTCACCTTCTGTCATGATGATGCCAGTCTGTCCAGTGGTGCGAATCTTTGTTCTTGACATTGAGCTTCAATCTATATTAAAGGCTGCAGTCCTTGACTTCGTGCAGCAAGCACTTCAGGTCCTCCTTAGTTTCAGCAAGCAGGATTTTGTCATCTGCATAACGCAGATTGTTGATAGATGATGATTATATTATGAAGATATTACAAAAGGAGCAACAGCAGAGAAATTATCACAATAAAAGAACACTTGGAGATACTTCTGGCAGTGAATTTATGAAGGATAAAATGTTAGAAGTTGATTCAAATATTAATAAAAAATGTGCCAAGTCATAGCAAACTTGTTTGTTCCATGATGTGAATTATACAAAGAGAAGAACAAAGTATGACTTAAAACTAGGTAAGTTGTTTTGTGTTGTTGCTGTTGTTTTTCATCCAGCACAATGTTTTGTCACTATTTCCAATGTTTTAAATTCCTTTATTTTTTAAATATTGATGTCCCTGAGTAGTGCATAGAGTTCATAATTTCAACTACATACTGAAATGTTGCAAATTTAAGACCACTCAAAAGATCTTCAGGAGAAAGGAAGGCCTGGTAATATTTCTAAATTAGAAATACCAAATTTTAAAATCCTGTGGTGCATTGTCTTACTGTAACAAACATTGGATCATTATAATTTGCAATCAACTCCAGAATACTTGAATTTAAAGATATATGCATACATTTTCTTTCATTTCCCTATGCTTTTGTAGAAAATTTTTTTAGAAAGAGAGAGAACTTGTAATCTGTTGACAAAATTTTTTGAACCTTGGGAAACAAATACATTTCCCCTAGTGATTATTAATATACCTACACACATTTTACAATTTAACAATTATTTTATTGCCTAGAAAGAATATGCCATAAGAATAGCCTATAATAAAATTATTTTATTGATATACCACTGAAATATTACTAAAATAATATTATAAATACTTGAAAATTTAAATATATAACTTGAGAATGTTTTATTTTTAATGTCTTAAGTTTTTCAATTTTACCTTGATAAAACACAATTAATACTTTTGGCACCAACAGTTAGAAAATCAAAAGATGTATTGTATTAGGAAAAATGACAGTCAGAGTGCTGAAGAGAAATTGTTATTCTAGAGACTAAGGTTCTTCCTGGAAAGGTTTACACTGGGTGGGTCACTGCAGGCAAGGATTCTGAGGCTCCGTCTAACATACTTTGGACATGTCGTAAGGAGGGACTGGTCTTTGGAAAGGGATATCATGCTTCGTAGGGTGGAGGGACAGCGCAGGAGGGGAAGGCCCTCTATGAGGTGGATTGATTCAGTGACTGGGGTAATCGGGACGGGTGTATCAGAGACAGTGCGATTGGCACAGGACAGAGCAGAGTTTAGGGCTGTTGTACATAGGGTCACTATGAGTTGCAACCAAATCGGCATCACATAACAACAACAACAGAGACTAAGGTGCTTCTGATACAGGCCATAGTCTTTACAGTTATCTTCTATGCATCGGAGAGCTCAACAATGACCAAAGAAGACAGAAGAATTAATGTCCTTGAATTGTGGTGCTAGAGAAGAGTATTGAACATACTGTTGACTGCCAAGAGAACAAACGGGTTTGTTTCAGAGAGAGTGGAGGCAAGGATTTTGAAGCTATCCCATATACTTTAGGCACATGGCCAGAAAGGACTAGTCCTTCACCCGTCATTCACTAGAACGTCACCACCAGCAAAGAAAAAGCAAGTGAATACAGTGCATCCTTGGAGTCAGAGATGTTGAGCCAATCAGGCCAGGGCCTATGAAAACAGTATCCATAGGAAAAGGACATTATTTTTGGAAGGTGGAGGGACAGCGAAAAGATGAAGATCTTGGATGAGATAGTGTGACACAGTAACTGGGTTAATGAAGATAGGAGTGTGTCAGAGGCAGTGAAACTGACTCAGGAATGGCAGGGTTCAGAACTATTATGCATAGAGTCACTGTGAGTTGGAGGTGACAGTGCATAAAAACAAAAGGAACAATAATAATTCTGAATTTACTTAAAATTTATAAGAATAATCAAAGAAGTGTCCAAATATAACTTCTCATATTGAGTTGTTGATTGCCTTTGAGTCCAGCACGACTCATAGCAACTCTTTTTGAACCAAAGGCCTGAAGCCCCTCTACAACTATTGACATTTATCAAAGTTCATAGAGTTTTCGGAGGCATGTTGCTTAGGAAGCAGATGCCACTCCTGCTTCATATTCAGTAGTTTTAAAAATTGTGTTCCGTTAACTTTGTCATTCTTCTTTCTGCATTCTTTTTTCCTCTGTCTCACTTTTGATTACTGCTTTAACTCTTCCTTTGTATTACTGGATCTTGCATTTTTATCATTAAGGGTTACTTTGGTTTTTTTTAAACATTTCTTTATTGTGTAATTCTGTTGTATCCTTTTGAGTATACATGAGTTGTTTTTTTTCTTAATTTGTTTGTTTTTTTTTTGTTTCCAGTGGCACATGGAAGTGATATTGGCATCCTTAGACAACCAATTAAATGCATGTTTCATAACATTTAAATAAATGTTTACGTTAAACCTGTTTTTAAATATCTAAATTAAACCTGTTTTTTAATGCATTCATGATAAAAAATATTTTACTTTAAACAGTAAAAAAATTGCAACTACTTTCAATAATAAAAGTGTGAAAGTAAAAACTCAATGCAACAGCTTGGTATTTTGGAGATGTATAGGTGTTCTTCATTTCACAAATTTTAGTATTAAATTTTTTTTCTATTGCTCACTATTAGTGAAAACATTTGAATTTTCCTTCTCTAACAACAAGCTTTTAAATTACCTAAGCTCTGTCTTTTTCTGTATTTCTAATAATATTTTATAATTTTCTAGCCATGTAGACAAATAAACAATTATTTTCAATGTTTAAGTAACTCCTTTAGGAGATAAAAAAAAGAAATAGTGCAAGCTTCTCAACACTAAAGATGGAGCAGCTGAAAACAATGATCATTGTTTGGTCAAAGCATATTTGTTATACATCTACACATTTGTAAAGGAAAACCCAAAACTCAGCACAAACACATTTCTTTCTAACATTTTTTTTCATAGAAAGTTAAATCCCATTTGCCTCATTCCAGTTAGCACATGTTTTCACAATTTACCATTATGTTTCATTAAAGAGGAATTTATACATTATTCATTCTATTATTTTATGTAATTTATTCTTGCCTTTATTTTTCAGTGTAATACATAAGACATCATTATTTTCTTTACATTTCAGTTAAATTGCATAGCTTTGTTTTATTAAAAAATACTATCAGCACCTTTGCATATTTCATAAATTTTTTATATTTTTGTATTTTTTTCATCTCTTAAATGCTAATTTGTGTTGTTATTATCCATACTTTTTTTTTATTTAATAGTTATTCAGTCTTTACACAACCTTGAACTGCTCCCTGAACCTATCTTCTGTTTTTCCCCTTATATTATCCTATCATTGCATGTTCACATTTTCTTCTCTTTTCCATCCTAAAATTCCTTTTTTAGGAAACACATAGTCGACTGTGATTGACTTCATTGCTTCATTTTCTCATGTCTACTAAGCATATGGACACAGTTATTGTAGCAACTTCCATATTGTAATTACTTTTTTACTTAGGGTATAAGTGCAAAGAGAGTTCTCATAAAAAAAATACAT
>NW_006399770.1:17307444-17317128 GCF_000299155.1 Elephantulus edwardii
TTGAGATGTGTGGTTGTGGATCTGCAAGGGGGGGTGGGGGAAGGGGAGGAAAGCAAGGGAATAGGGGACAAGGAGCGCAGGGGTTGGACACTATCACCAAGAGGTGGGGACGGGGCTTGTGCGCTGCTGGGGGTTTATGCAGCAGCACCCTGTGTGTTAAGGGTCACACAGGTGTGGGTTGCAAGGGGGGGTCCCACAGTGTCCGGTAGGCTTCGTTCCTCTGGGGTCTCACAGTCTTTGCTCCTCTGGAGTTCCGCGGTAGGTGGCTGCCTGTTGTTCTTTCCGGGTCTCTTCCGGGTCCCTCTTGCGGTGTTCCCCGGTCTGGCGGCGGCATTCCCCGGTCTGGCGGGCAGCGGCGTGCGTTCCCCCCAGCTGGTGGCGGCGTGCGTTCCCCCCAGCTGGCGGCAGCGTGTGTTCTCCTGGTCTGGCGGCGGCGGTCCCCCGGCTGGCGGCCTCGCCCTCGCGCTGCGTCACCCCAGCTATTTTAAAAACAAATTAAATTAACAAATTAATTAACTCTATTGACAGTTAAAGAATTACTGATAGGTTTCAACAAGTTTCTAACACTTGCATTCTTTATTATTTAACTTGATTGTATACTAGATTTAAATTGAACTTTTATATTTTAATTTTTTTTTAAACCATAATGTATCCAACTCATTACAAATCTATTACGTATAAATATAGTATTCCTGGGGAAATGCTACAGGGTAAGTGATAAAATAGGAAATTTATTCTACTTTCAGTAAAGAACAAGTTTCTCAAATTACTTATCATATGAAAATACATAAATCCTGTTACATGACGACAAAGATAAGATCATGAAAGAGAAGGGAGAGATGATACAATTTCTGAAAACCATAATAATGCTACAATAATTCTAGAAGCCAAGCATAATTGTTGTTGCTGTTGTTATGTGCCATTGAGTCACCTTCGTCTCACAGCTACCCTATGTATAATAGGTCTGAACCCTGCCCTATCCTGAAACAGTCTCACTGTCTCTGACACATCTATACCCATTACCCTATTACTGTGTCAATCCATCCCATCCAAAGTCTTCCTCTCCTGTACTGTTCCTCCACCCTTCAAAGCATGATGCTCTTTTCCAAGGACTGGTATCTACTGGCAATATCCTCAAGTATGTGAGATGGAGCTTCAGAATCCTTGCATCCAAGGAGCAACTTTAACCCTCTACAAAACAAACCTGTTTGTTCTCTTGGCATTCCATGATATGTTCAACACTCTACTCCAACACCATGTCTCGTAGGCATCAATTCTTCTTTTGTAGTCCTTAGATATTTTGGGCAATCCCCTCCACTGCAGTTAACTACCTCTGAAAACCCATTAAAGGGTCAGCTATGGGTCGGTTCCGACTTGATAGTGATAGTAAGGGCCTAGATCAGGTGTTCCTTGGTTTTCAGACTGACATCGTTGCATTTCAGTTCTTGGAGAAGTCCCAGGTAGCAGATTTTCCCAATGCAATTTGTCTTTTTATTTCCTAACTGCTAGTGTCAGGCAAGCTGAAATTTTGAGCAATCTCAATCTCTTCTATTTCTATCATGGTGTTGCCAATTGGCCTAGGGGTAAGAATTTTTGTTTTCTTCATGTTGATAAAGCACATGAAGATAAGCAGTTTCGTCACATAAGCTAGTGTTGATTGCTACAACTTTATGATGTGTTCTTGACTGGACTTTGCTTACAGATGCAGATGTGTTCTAGTTGAACAGAAGATTCTTCAGAGAAAGGAATATGCTTTTTTATTTAGAATATTGGTTTAATAGAAACAGGCAAGTGAGAAACTGACTCTCTAAAATGAGAGATTAAGGCATGAGACATGAATTGTTTTCCCGCATTCATTAATACAGTTCTTATTATGATTATAAGGGCGAAATCTGATTCTTCAAGTGTGAGAGTAATGGCAAGAAAAGTGAGAGGATGGTCTCTGGGTGATGTCTTTCCTTACCAATCCTCACTTGTTTATTTTTGCCAAAGTATTCATTGTTAGGGAGAACTGGATGGGATAAGAACCTCACCCTACCAGAAGCTTGTATAAGCTAACAGGACCTCAGTGCTTACCTCTTTCAGCATCTAGTTGCATCCAGCCTGGGCCGTTGCTCACAGATCTGTGTGCCACCAGCTTGCATCAACCCTCAGTCACCATCCAGCTGCACCACAACTGACAGGCAACAGGATCTTGGCCCATTCTTCCCCAGTTTCTGCAACATCAGGCTGCCTATCTACAGTCACATGAATCATTCAACATAATTACATAGCGCTAACGTGATGTTGTTGTTATGCACAGTTGGGTCAGAATTAACTCATACTTGACCCTCCTATGACTTTTTAGAGGCAGTAAATTGCACAAGAGATTATCAATCTTCCTCCCACAGAGAGTTGGTGGCTTTGAATTTTATTTCTTTGCCACTAGAGATCCCTATAACAATAATCTAGAAACCTCTTCGTCTTATATCCCCCAGAGAAAACAGGAAGAAAAAAAATAACTGCCATGTCTCTAACTTTAAGCTGGGTGTAACAATTAATTGATTCAATGAAAGGTAACCTTGAGTCTCTAAACAAAGAGTGCAGAAAGAAGTTGTGGCACAGAAAGAAATTTAGCTTAAAAAATGTATTTATCAGGACTAAAGAAAATTGATCAACTATTATTGATAATATGGAAATTTAAACTTAGTATTTTTTTATGTTACATTGTCTAGAAACAATATAAAGGGGGGGGAACCCCACCATATCACAAGTAGACTAATAGGCAGCATCATGACAAATGTAGTAAAGACTAAAATTGTTTACTTGGATCCACAATCCACACCCATGGAAGCAGAAGTCAAGAAACTAAGCAACATATTGCACTGGGCCAGTCTGATGTCAAGGACTACTTTAAAGAGCACAGAAGTCAGTCCACGGTATTTTCAACTGCTTTATATTAATGTGAAAGTTAGATAATGAACAAAGAAAATCAGCGAATTAATGTCTTTGAATTGTATTATTGGCAAAGGGTATCAACTATCCCAGGTATTGTCAACCAAAAAAATCAGTCTGCATTGGAATGAATGTAGCCAGGATACACCTTAGAGGTGAGGATGATTAGACTTCATCTCACATGCTTCATTCAGCAAGTCATCTGGGGAGGTCAATCCTGAGAAGGGGCTTTTATACTTGGAACATGGAAGGTCAGATAAAAAAAGGAAAATCTTCAACAAAATGAATTGACACAGTGACTGCAACAATGAAATTAAACACAGCAGAGATTGTGATGTGCAAAGTCAGGCAAAATTTCGATCCACCAATTCAATGGCACTTAAAACATCAGTTCATAATGTTTATGATTTTAATTTTTCTTGAAATTATATAAATAGTAATTTCTAAATTTACGTTAGGGAGCTCTAATGGCTTAGATAGGCAATTTCCTCCTGTGTCATTAACTGCCTCTGACAACCTATTGGTGGATCAGTGAGTTGGCTCCAAGTCAATAGCACACAACAACAACGGCAATAACAATGATTTATTGTTGTTGTAGTTGCTGGTATGTGCTGTTGAGTTGCCTGTGAGTCATAGTGATCTTATCTATAACAGCCCCATATCTTGCATTATCCTGTGCCATTCTTATTGTCTCTGACACACCTATCCCCAACACCTCAATCTCTGATCCATCTCATCGAGGGTCTTCCTCTCTTTCACTGTCTCTCCACCTTCCCAAGCATGATGTCCCTCCTTGCAACATGTCCAAAGTATGTCTGATAGAGCTTCAGAATCCTTGCTTCCAAGAATCAGCAAGGTTTCACCCTATCTAGGACAAACTTGTTTGTTCTCCTAGTTGTCCATGGTATATTCAATACTCTTCTCCAGCACCACAGTCTGAGAACAATAGCTTAGTGTTAAGGAATTGTGCTGTCAAGTACACAATTGTATGCTATCTAAATCCACCAGCTACTCTGATGGAAAAAGATGGGCAATCTCCTACCTTGGGATTTATTGTCTCTGAAAGCTTCCTGGAAGGTCAGCTATGGATCAGCTCTTTGACTCAATGGTACACAATAACAATGAAAAGAACATTAACTTCGCATGTGAATGTAACTGAAATTGTTGCCATAGTGGATTTTTGTTATTGTGGTTAGAGAGCTCCCTGTTAGTCTAGTGGTGAACAAAGTGTTTACTTCAAGAATTAAAAATTACATTTTAAGGTTACATACTACTCTCAGAAAGCTGCATGTTATTGAGAAAATTTTATTTACAATATGGTTGTTATTATTGTTAGGTGCTATCAAGTTGTAGACAGCTCATAGTGATCCTATGAACAAAAGACCTGAACAAATTTCATTGTTTCTCCATGTTCTTAGAGTTTCCAGAGGCAAGCTCTTTACGGAAGTGGATGCCACTCTTGCTTGCTTCCAAGCTTGCTGTAACCAGGGAGCTCCACCAAATACCGTCCATCATGGGTAACCATTATCGCATTTGGCACATCAGTGTCACAATGCGCAGCATCACAGCAATCACAGTTATCTCTGTACAGCACATGGACAGACCAGTGTTATACCACTTAGAAACTGTTAGACCATAAACAATCAATCCAGGCCTAAGGGCCGCTGATTAAAATCACCCTAGAAAATGAAATTATAATTAAGCTTGTATCCTTAATATTCAGGACTAAAGGAATAGTTTAAGTACTTTTGAGCAATTTCTGTGATATATATATATATATAACATTTATGATAGTCCTCTGCCTGTGAAGAGGACATGATAGAAGCCTTTACTTTATTTTGTTTATCCCAAAGTGTGAACGTGCTTAGAAAGGCTTATGTAGGACAGGACATCCCGGTGCTCTACTCAGCTCACTTCCCACAGCAGTTAGTAATTTCTATAGGTGCCACAACTCTTTGAAACCCTATAGTCTGACCTCATAGGGCACATTTCTCTGTGATTTAAAATAGGAAGTTCTTTCTTAATGCACACTGGCTGACCTCTTTCCCCTAGTAAATTGTTACTACCCAGGATCTCTTCACTAAGCCCATAGGGTCAAGACTAGAAATGGATCAAAAGTATTTGAAACCCTCTTGGTTTCAGGGTTCAGAGGTTTTCATTTTTCTAAAAGATAAATGCCAGTAAAATTCCCCAAATTAATAGAAGGTCGTGTATTTAAAAGTGTTAAAAGTGGAGCAGATCCATTTAAAGATGATGAGAGATTTCTAGCATACAGTGCTTGAAAACACTGGGAAAATAATATCAGGTGTAAGCTAATAGGAGGCAAAATAGCTACCAGCATATCTATTACCTTTACCAGTAGTTACATAAGGCATTGGCATTCATACAAGCCCATAATTTACCTGGGCAATTGAGCTCTGATACAAAAAGTTTATTCTATATTTTACTTATTCTTTTCCTCTCATTTCTTTTTCAAAACAAAAACTCTACTAGCTTCTCAAATATCATAATCTTTTCCTATATTGTTATTGTTAGATGTAACTGAGTTGAGTACGACTCATAGCAACCCTATGAACAGAAGATCTGAACCCTGTTCTATCCTGCACCATCTTCATATTTCCTGACACAGAAAGCCCACTGCAGCGGTCACCGTGTCAATCCACCTGGTTGAGGGTTTTTCTCTCCCTTGCCAACCCTCCACCCTTCCCAACATTATGTCCCTCTTAAAGGATTAGCACCTCCTAGCAATATGTTCAAAGTACTTGAATCAAAGCCTCATAATTCTTTCCTCAAAAAGCACCGCTGCTAATCCCTCTCCAAGACATATATCTATTGATTTTCTTGGCCGTCCATGGAATGTTCAGTACTCTTCTCCAAAATCACAACTCAAAGGTATCAATTATTTTACCGTCATCCTTATTCATTGTCCAGGTATCAGATGCATAGCTAGTAATCAGAAAGACAAGAACCTGAGCAGATGTACCTTAGTCCTCAAACTGACTTCTCTACTCTTTAGTAATTTTCAAAGGTCCCTAACTTCAGATTTTACCGGTGCAATATGTCTCCTTATTTCCTGACTACCTTCAGTATGGATTGTGTCTCAATATCAAGATTCTTACCATTGGACCCATAGGCAGTGTCATGATGGATGGAGATGAGCTTGAAACTGTCAAAAGCCTCATCTTGCTCGGATCCACAATTAACATCCTTGGTACTAGGAGTTTCCAAAATTAGTTAGTTTTATTTTGTTTGTTTTTTCAGAAGTTGACATTCTATTTCCCCCCATATTTTTACTGATTTGCCTACAATCATTTATATACATTGTGTTTTGTTCATGTATATTTTGCTTTGTAAAATAATTTATATATATTACATTTCATATAATTAAATACCATTGAGCCATGCCTATCTCGACCCATCTTTTCAAGTCCCTATTGAATCTTTCCTATTACTTGGCCTTATCCCCTCAACCACCCTCTATTGTTCTAGTGATTTTCCTCCTTTTTGTTTTTCTGGTCTCTACTCATTTCTCTTCCCCTTTTGATCATTTATACACATCTTACTCAGTTATCCTATTTTTACAATAATATTTTTATGCTGTATTCATTCTTATGAGGCTTAGTTAGTTCACTAATATTGTATAATATTTTACAAAATTGTTACTTTTTACTGCTGCATAATACTTCTTTGTGTAAATGTTCCACACTTTCTCTATCCATTCATTTACTGATGGACATTTAAACTGTTTGTATTTTCTTGCTATTGTCAATAATGCGGCTATAAGTGTAGGTAAAAAAAAATCTCTGTTCATGTCTCAGTTCTTATTTCCTTGAGGCATAGTCTTAAAAGTGAAATATGTAGATAATGTGGTATTTCCATGTTCAGCCTTTCTGAGGAAATTTCAACTGCCTTCCAGAGCAGTTGTACCATTTTACAATCCCCTCAGCAGTGCATGAGAGTTCTGATTTCTCCACATCCTCTTCAGTATTTATTACTTGCTGTGCTGTTGAACTGTGCTACTGTTACTGGGGTGAGATGACATTATTGTTTGGGTTTGCATTTCTCTAATTGCCAGTGATTTTGAGCATTTCTTGCCTATCCAAATGTCTTCCTTTGTGAAAACCCTTTTCTGTGTCTTTTTGTTCATTTTGTTATTGGGTTATCACTCTTAATCTTGTGGAGATCCCCTAATATTCTGTAAATTTTCATTAAGAGACCATTCTCTGAAGTGTTTATGTCAAATATTTTTTCCCAATCTTTCAATTTGCTGTTAACACTATTGAAAAAAATATTTTGATGCACAAAATGACTTGATTTTTAGCAGGTCCCATTCATCAATGTCATTTTTTCCTGGTTGTGTATTTCTAACTATAATTGCAAGTAGATTTATGCCATAGGCTAGGGCTTCTAAGTTTGGTTCTATTTTGTCTCTTATGATTTTGAGTTTACTTATATGGGTCTGATCCCCATTGAGTTGATTTTTTTTTTAATATGGTGTGAGATGTGGATCCTGTTTTGGTTTTCTGCAGGTAGATGTCCAGTTTTGCCAGATCATTTGTTGAAGATGTTGTCGTTTTCATGTTTGATAGCTTTTATTTCCTTGTCAAATATCAATTGACCTTAGGTATATGGGTTGATTTCTGGGATATTGATTCTATTATATTGGTCTATGTATCTGCTATTGTGCCAGTATCCTGCTACTTTGGTTACTATAGCTTTGTAGTAGGGTTTGAGGTCAAGGAATGAGATTCCTCTCACGTAATTTTTATCCTTAAGAATAGCTTTAATATTTGAGATTTCTTTCATTCCCAAATAAAATTTTAAATTTCCTTTGCCATGTTCTTGATAGAAATTCAATGATATAAATCTTATTGATAATCATTTTGGGGTTGGGAGACTCTTATTTGAAGAGGAAGAGACATAAAAGGCAGGACAGTTTGATCAACAGTCGTTTTCAGGTTGAGAGCCTTTTATTTAAAGCAGTTGGGAATGTGAAAACACTAGCAGTACAACCAGACAGGATTCAGCAGAGACTTCCATGCAACCTTAACAGCCACATATGAAACATTCATTACCCAATGTGCCAGCCAGGAGTCAGCCAGAAGTCTTCAACATCCTCCAAGCAGCACATCCTGTAGTATCTCTGTATACTTCCACTGGATCTGGTAACATAATATCCACATATTCCTTTCGTTGATAGGGTCGTTATGAGTCACCTACGACTAGACAGCACTTAACAACACACAGAGAGAGATAAGTTGGCCTAATGGACCAACATTCTTCTAGATCGTATAGCCCTGGTGTGTCCACTTGCCATACAGAGGTAACTCGTGGTTACTGTAAAGCTGAATGTGTCAAGTGTGATAATGGTTATCCATGGTGGACAGTGTTTGGTGGAGCTCCCTGATTAAAATACGCTTGGAAGCAGGAGTGGCATCCACTTCCGTAAATAGCTTGCCTCCAGAAACCCTATGAACCTAGAGAAAGGATGAAAGTCACGCAAGTATTGAGAACTTTCATTCATAAGGTTGCTATGAGTCACCTACCACTTGACCACACTTAACAACAAAAATAATTTGTGATTAGAGGTACAATTCTAATTTGTCAATTTGTTATACTTGAGGAATTCATTGTTCTAATTAGCACAACTGACTTATCTGTCAGTTTGCTGTACCGAGGTAACTTGTGGGTCACTGTAATGCTAAAAGTTATGCCATCAGTGTGTAAAATGCCACTAGGATCACACATGGTGGACAGTTTTTAGTAGAGCTATCTAGATGAAAAGAAACTAGGAAGGAGGATTAGCTATTAACTTCTTAAATGGTAGGTCTGAAAATCCTTGGAGAGTAGAAAAACAAGGATAGTTACACTATTAGAAGTAGAGTTCAGACTAAATGTCAATCAAAATAAAGAAAAATAGCAACAAATATCCTTTAATAATTAGAATATGAAATGTATGAGCATTAATTTTAACATACCAGAAGTGAAAACAGAAAATGGAATGCATGAACATGAACATGTATTATTGAGAAGAGGTGGAATAGCTTTGGCCACTTTGAATCACATGACACATAGGCTAGGAATGAAAACCAAGAAAATGGTGTTGTAGTAATATTTAAAAAGACAGTTTCAATCTCTATCCTGAATGTACAATGTTGTGAGTGATAGGATATTTCCATACACATACAATGACTATGAGTATTATTCAAACATGCACTCCAATAGCAAAAACGATATTTAATCTTGTGATTAGTTATTGTGAAAGGTATTGTTTCTCTTAGTTCCGGGTCTGTATTCTCTTAGTCGCTGTAGACAAATCCAACTGATTTTTGTATGTTGATCTTCTATCCTGCCACTTTGCTAAATTGGTCCACTGTGTCCAAGAGTTTTCTTGCGGAGTCTTTAGAGTTTTCTAAGTATACTATCATGTCATCGGC
This sequence comes from Elephantulus edwardii, assembly GCF_000299155.1. NCBI lineage: Eukaryota > Metazoa > Chordata > Mammalia > Macroscelidea > Macroscelididae > Elephantulus > Elephantulus edwardii. Next base: position 17,316,816 of record NW_006399770.1, read on the forward strand.
ATAGAGGGATAATTTTAATTCCTCGTTGCCTATTTGGATACCTTTTATTCCCTTCTCTTGTCTTATTGCTAAGACTTCCAAAACAATATTGAATAAGAGAGGTGATAGTGGGCATCCTTGCCTAGTCCCTGTTCTTAAAAGGAATGTTTTTTAACCTCTCTCTATTAAGAACAATGTTAGCTCTTGGGTTTTCATAAATACTTTTTACTGTGTTGAAGAAATTCCCCTCTAATACTATTTTGTCGAGTGCTTTAATCAGGAAAGGGTGTTGGATTTTATCAAAGGCTTTTTCTGCATCAATTGATAGGACCAT
>NW_006399770.1:17320689-17323384 GCF_000299155.1 Elephantulus edwardii
CCTGGTGGCTCTTACACAGGTGCCCTCACACAACAGCCCCTGCTCCAGCAGGGTCCTGGATCCGACAGGATCCAAAAAGTTAAGGTCAAATTCCCACCAACCCACTAGCCTCTGGCTGGTCTGCAGAGTTCATAGAAGCCAGCTGGCTGGCTCGTTTTGGGCAGTTGGTGTAGCCCAAGAGAGCTCAGCCAAATTCCCCACCGGTGGGCACACCCTTAGGTGCTCTCCTAGGTTATCAGCAATGCTCCAGTAAACACAGCCGAGATCCTACCGGCCTTTCTCCTGCCAGGTTAGTTCCACAACAGCTTGGCTGATAGCTCCGGGTGATGGCTGGATCTGCATTGGTGCCGCTGAGGTGTGTGCTTGTGGAGCTACAAGGGGGGCGGGGGAAGGGGAGGAAAGCAAGGGACTAGGGGGCAAGGAGCGCAGGGCTTGGACACTATAACCAAGAGGTGGGGGCAGGGCTTGGGCACTGCTGGGGGTTTATGCAGCAGCACCCTGTGTGTTGGGGGTCACACAGGTGCAGGCTGCAGGGGGTCACACAATGGCGGGTAGTCTTCACTCCTCTGGTTCTCACGGTCTTCTCTCCTCTGGAGTTCCGTGGTGGGTGGCTGACTGTTGCTCTTCCCAGGCCTCTTGTCTTGTCATAGGGCGGTGGGCCCTATGTGGCGTTGGAGCCCTACCATCATACAAGTACATTTTCAATGCTCTGTAGTATTCCATTGTGTGAATATACCATGTCTTTTCTATTCATTCATCTGCTGGTTGACAGTTGAGCTGCTTCCATCTTTTTACTATTGGGAATAATGTAGCAATAAACATGGATATACATACATCTATTTGAGTTGTGACTCTGGTTTCGTAAGGGTGTATTCCCAGGAGGGATTAACTTGTCAGATAGTATTTCTATTTCTAAACGTATTTAGGCCCTTTACCAAAGAAGATATTTAAATGATAAGGAAAAAAAATACATGATGGGATACTTATTAATATTATCTGCTAGAAGCAAAGCATAGCAGCAATGGGGTATTATCTTACCCAGCAATTGTGTAAAAACTCAATAAGACAGAAAACAAAAAACCCTGTTGAGAGTGTGGAGAGAGAGATCTCTCAGACCTAGAGTAAGCATAAAATGATTCAAGGACTATGTAAAATAGTTTGACACTTCCTTAAAAAGCTAGAGATGGAAATGTCATTTGATCCTATAATGAGGTATATATCCTAAAGAAAGAAGAGCTCTGACATAAACAGATATGTCTTCATTCATGCTCATTACAGCATTAATTACAATAGGAATGAAGTGAAAAAAAAACCCCACAGATATATGAATAAAACTATGGCACATAAAATTAATAAAAGGCTATACAGTATTAAAGAATAATGAAGAATTTGTAAAACAAATTTATAACATGAATGAATAATACAACATGGACTAATCTGAAGAACATAAAGACAAATATTTTAAGATTTAATTATAAAAGCTAAGAAAAAGTTTACTCACAGAGACTAATATTCTTTCGTAGTTAACATAAAGGTGAGAAGATGAGAGGAACATACAAATAACAAACATTTTGACATGGGTGAAGAAAAATATAATAAACAATAAGAGGATGATCAGCAAAAAACCACAAAAAAACCGACCTGAGTACTTGCATATATGGAAAGAGTGCAGTTAACAACGTGAGTATTGTAATTAATATCATAAAAGAAAGGATGTATAAACAGTTGAATGGACAGAGCAGAGTTTAGGGCTGTTGTACATAGGGTCGCTGTGAGTCACAAGCGACTCTACGACACATAACAACAACAATTTTATTTCACTCTACATTAGAAAATGATGAAAAGTTTATCATACTTAGGAGATAATATGATGTGCATCATTTATCTATCATCCATATTTAACAAATATGGGATTTTTTTTTAATTTGATGAAATATTTCCTCAACTAAGTTGTTACCGACAGTGCAAAAGAGAAAAGAACCATTACTAAATCTTACTTTTTCTGACTTCATCTATGACGCTCTAACATATTCTTACTTTCTCTTTTCTTGTTCAATTTTGAAAACAACTAACCTTTTAGTACATCTTTCTCTGACCCAAAGCATTTATAAGGAGCACTGGTGATAAGATCTGTAGGGAGCTGGCCCTACTAACCTAAAAGCCATGACTCTGTTGTTTAGAATCTATCAAATGATCCCTGGAAGGAAGGTGTCCTTCTGTCTGTCTTACAACTTCATAAACTCAATGGAGAGTTAGCCATGATTAGATTAAAATGGGTAAGTGAACTACTTTTAGTTAGATTGTTGATGTTGTTATGAATTGCAGACAACAGACAGCAGATAACAACAAACATCATATTGTTGTTGCTGTTGTTATGGTCCGTCGAATCACTTGCGACTCATAGCGACCCTATGTACAACAGTCCTAAACTCTGCTCTGTCCTGTGCCAATCGCACTGTCTCTGAAACTCCCATCCTGATTATTCCAGTCACTGTATCAATCCACCTCATAGAGGGCCTTCCCCTCCTGTGCTGTCCCTCCACCCTCCCAAGCATGATGTCCTTCTCCAAGGAACATGTCCAAAGTATGTTAGACGGAGTTTCAGAATCCTTGCCTCCAAGGAGCCACCCGGTTTAACCCCTTCCAGGAGAAATCTGTTTGTTTTCCTAGCAGTCCATGGTATTCTCAATACTCT
>NW_006399770.1:17325254-17330684 GCF_000299155.1 Elephantulus edwardii
GTTTATGTCTCTTAAAAAATGTATTTGCTATGAATAAGTGATTTGCAAAATTCGATCATTCTCTCTCCAGCTCGATTTCTGTCACTGAGTCCATGTTTTCCAACTCCTGAATCTTCTTATCTGTTCCCGACTTTTGCATTCCTCTCACGCATTAGATAGATTAGACCTCATAAATTAAAGATCTCAGTCCTCTAGTCTGCCACTTAAGTAACTCCTGGCTTTCAGGTGCCAACTGTAAATTTAGAATTTCATACATGACCTCTTGGTTACAAATTCAAGACTTTCCTACCACCTTTTTATGATGCCAGCTGAAATATCAGGGCTGCCTGACTTTCTCATTTCTGACCTATTTATGATAAATATGAGAATTTTTTCCACCTATTGGGATACCAACTTTCATAGTTATCTAGAGCTGCTCAAATGAGATATCACAAGTGGTTGACTTTAACAAACAGAAATTTATTTTCTCACAGTTTTGTTGTTGCTGTTGTTAGGTGCAACTGAATAGAGTACAAATCTTATGAACAGTGAATGTGAACCTTGCCCTATTCAATGGCAGCTTCATCAGCTCTGACAGCTTTGAGCCCAACTTTATAGTCACTGTGTCTTACAGGTTAGAAAGTTAAAAACCCAAATTAATAATGACAGCTCTAGGGAAAGTCTTTTTATTTTTTTCCCTCTCGGGAAGAAAAAAATTCTCTTTCTTTCAGCATCTACAGTCTTAACATTCTTTCCCTGGTATCAAGGAAACACCAAAACTATAGCCTACCTTTTGTCTCAGGTAGTCTCTCAGGGAAAGAGTCCAAAAAGATTCATTACACTCTGGGCTAGAATATTTTTGACAGAACTAAAAACTATTCCTCCCCATTTTCCTCTCCTTTTATCTCTAATAAGATAATAGACATTACAGTTCACATCTTAGATCAATTCCCTTCATATCATATAAGGACTGTGATGGCATTAGTTGTTGTTGAATGCCTTCGAGTCGAGCACAATTCATAGTGACCCTGTGAACAAAAGGCTTGAAGACCCTCTACAGCTATCGACATTTATCTAAGTTCATAGAGTTTCTGGAGGCATGTCATTAAGGAAGTGGAGAGTGTTGTGTTCCAACATTAATCCTCCTATAATCATAAACTTCCTGTGCTTTCTCTAATCAGGACAGATCCTTACATAGGTTCCATATTACATTTTTAGGGGGCACAGTTTAGTCTACCACACTAGACATAAACCTAAGAGTTGTCAAATCCTAGTAACTTCTGATTTGTTGACTCATACGATCCTTTCCAGTTTAATAATGCATTGGAATGCCTCATTGGTTTACTGAATTAATAGGAAAATATGTATTGATGCTTTCAACTTGTTATTCTGCAAAATAATACAAAGAAACATAAAAAGAAATTAAAAAGGCAAATTTAAATGTCTAAAATGAAGCATTTCCCTCCTTTGACATTGATGTCCTTTTAAAAAATTTATATTTTTTGAGATTTTTAAATTTTTTTAAATTTTATTTTTATTTTATAATGGTTTACTCACTAAGTTCATATACATTGTTTCTCACACCAGACCTTTCCCATTTCCTTAACTCACCCCACCCTCCACTCATCAAAATGTTCAACCCTATGATTACACCTTCCCCTAGCCCATCATCACCCCTCTGCTCTCCTCCCCTCCCCGCTTATATCCTTATGTACATTTTACTGTTCGAACTTTAGTTTGCTGGGCTCCACAGTCAATACTCGGCACCAGTAGCCAGGAAATTAAAAGATACATTGTCATTGGAAAGTCTGCTGTTAGGGACCTCTCCAAAGTACTGAAGAGCAATGGTGTCTCTCGGGAGACTAAGGTACGTCTGATACAGGTCATGGTCTTTGCTATCACTTGTTATGCATCAGAGAGTTGGACAGTGACTAAGGAGGATAGAAGGATAATTGATGCCTTTGAGCTGTGGTGCTGGAGAAGAGGAAGAGTATTGAGGGTTCCATGGACTGCTAGGAAAACAAACAGATTCATCCTGGAAAGGGTTAAACCGGATGGCTCCCTGGAGGCAAGGATTCTGAGGCTCCATTTAACACACGTTGGACATGTTGTAAGGAGAGACCGGTCCTTGGAGAGGGACATCTGCTTGAGAGGGTGTAGGGACAGCGCAGGAGGGGAAGGCCCTCTTTGAGGTGGATTGATTCAGTGACTGGGGTAATCGGGTTGGCTGTGTCGGACACAGTGTGATTGGCACAGGACAGAGCAGAGTTTAGGGTTGTTGAACATAGGGTCACTATGAATCGCAAGTGACTTGACGGCACATATCAACAACAACATATTTTACTGGTTATCTATTCCTCGATCAATGGTCTTACACAATATTTGTCCTCTGAGACAGAATTAGTTCACTTAGTATAATGCTCTCCAGTCCCTCCCAAGTTAGGTAGTGATTTTAAAGCAAAGCAAAACAAAAAACAACATTGCTCCTGTGTGTGGTATACTATTCTATTGTGTGATTGTACCATAAATTGTCAATCCATTGGATTATGGTTGGACATCTGGGCTGGTTTCATGTTCTTGCGATGGTGAATAATGCTGCTATGAACACTGATGTACAAGTCTCTGGTTTTGCCTCAGTACTCAGTTTCTCTGTATATATTTTAAGCAGTGGAATAGCTAGGTCATAAAAATTCCTATGTTCAGCTTTCTGAGGAAGAGAAAAACTGCCTTCAAGAGTGATTGTACCATTTTACAGTCCCATCAACAGTGTATAAGAGTTTCTATCTCTTCACATCCTTTCCAACATTTATTATCTGCTGTCCTGTTAAACTTTGCCACTGCAATAAAATGATATCCCACTGCGGTTTTGATTTGCATCTCTTATTGCCAGTGATTTTGAGCATATATTCATGTGTCTGTTGGCCATCCAAATATCTTCTCTATGAAAATTCTTCCCATGTTTTTTGCCATTTTGAAATTGTATGATCAGTCTTTTTCTTGTGGAGGCCCTGTAGAAGTTTGTAAACTTTTGATATGAGACCCTTGTCTGAAATGGTATTGCCAAATGTTTTTTCCCCAATCAGTAGGTTTTCTTTTCACTCTGTTGGAAAATATTTTAAAGCACACAGGGATTTAATTTTTAGAAAGTCCCATTCATCAGTTTTATCCTCTCCAGATTGAGCATTTCTGGCTGTATTTGGAAGTCTTTTTTATACCATCGACTAGGCCATCTAAGCTTGACCTCAGTTTGTCTCTAATGAACTTTATGATTTTGGACTTTACTCTCAGGTCTCTGATCCACCTTGAGTTGATTTTTGTTTATGTTATGAGATGTAGATCCTGTTTCAGCTTTCTACAGGTAGCAGTTCAGTTTTGCCAGCATCATTTGTTGAAAATGTTTTCATTTCACATTTGATAGGTTTTATTTCCTTTTTGAACATCATTTGACCATAGATAGCAGGATCCATTTCTGGGTTCCCAATTCTGTTCCACTCGTATGTGTTCCTGTCATTATACCAGTATCATGCTGTTTTGGTTACTACTGCTGTGTAGTAGGTTTTGATTTCTTTTACCAAGCAGGAATCCAAAGGAACTTCCATGTCAAAAGCTTTTTGGGATTGACTTACCGTTTTGGTAAGGACTTCATTATTGTTGTTGTTGTTAAAGTGCTGTCGTGTCATAGACAACACATAGCAACCCTGTGAACGAAAGACCTGAATACTTGTATTCATCATTTCTCCAAGTTCATAGGGTTTCTGGAGTCAAGGTATTTCAGAAGCAGATGCCACTCCTGCTTCCAAGATTGTTTTAATTGGGGAGCTCCACCAAATACTGTCCACCACAGACAGCAACCATGCGTTAATCTCTGTATAGAAAATGGATAGGCCAGTGCTACACCACTTAAAAGAATGTTGGACCAAAAATAATTAAAAGCGGGCCAGAGGGCCACAGATTAAAATCACCCACCTTTGGCTTGGTAGCATAACTTTCTATCCACTAGGCCAGAAGAATACAATATGAAACACACAGAGAGCTCTGGTGGCCCACTTACATGAAGCTGTGCTGCAATCCTGAAGATGTAAGTTTTGAATCAACCAGGTGCTCTGCTGGAGAAGTAGGGGCAATGTCTTCCTGCATCAGTTGCATCCAATTTTACTATACAAAAGAGATAAAAAACAAAACCCAAAGCCAATAATGAAACACTGCTCCCTTCTGCACCATCCTCTAACAACTTACGGTTCAGCTGTGGGTGGGCTGTGACTCTATGATAATGAGTTTGGGTTTCCTCTATAATGATATAGCAGATCTTCACTTTCTACTACTCCTTCAATCTCGAGAAACCTTCAAGGCTTTTCTTTTCATGCAATTTTCCTTGTATCCTTATTCAGGAACTGACATCTTAATCAAGTCATGCTGAGATCTTTGTGCCTTGGCCATACTTACTTATTAGCATAAACCCTCATTTGTGGTCTAGAAACCAGCAAAGGCATCTTAATTACTGAGGATACACCAAAGGTTTAGCATTATTACTCTGGAAACTAGAGCAAAGACAAAATTAATTTGGGTAACGTTAATTCTGTAACCCATAGAAACTGTTGCAGTGCTTTTTGTTCCCTGACTCATTTCTTTTTTATGTAGTTATGTTAAACAGTTATTACTTATGCTTAAAGCTTATTTTTATATGTGCCTATTGTCAATATAAAGGAACTTTGTTGGCCTAGTGGCAAGAAGCTGTGCTGCAATCCCGAAGGCACTAGTTTCTCACCAGCTGCTTCATGGAAGAAGAATAAGCAATCCCCTCTCATGTGATTAACTGTCTCTGAAAATCTGCCAGAGGGTCAGCTTTGAGGTGTTTTCTACTCAATGGTACACAACAACAACAACATCACTGACAGTATACATTATTATTTGGGATGTCTTCATTTAAATTTTTGTTTTATTTCATGTATATATTTCACATATGAATATACTGGCTTACTTACAATGTTAATAAAGTCTGTATACATTATTTACCACTTTCTAAATTTTAAATTTCAAAAAATCAATTCTAGGAAAACTTAGTTGTTATTCATGTTATGTCTTACCCTTCTCCTCTCCATTTATGATTTGACTTAATATTTTCAGACAAAATTCCAAGGAGAGTAAGAATTATTGAACAACAATTCCAAAGAGAGTAAGAATTATTGAACAGCAATTCTGTATCACTCATTGTGCAAAGTACTTTTTTTTACATCATGCCATTATGTTTTTAATCTACATTATCAACTGCCCACTGAGGTGAGAGAGTGACAAGACCTAGCTCTGCACCAAAACCTCTTTGAGGGACATCTACCCAACCACTAGCTTTCCTAACCCTTAACCTTCTAGAACTTGTGCCACAACTGCCTCACTGAGGGAGCCCCTGCCTCTACCCCAGGATATCAGTTTGCTTGTCCTTGTGATTTTCTGTTA
>NW_006399770.1:17330789-17336823 GCF_000299155.1 Elephantulus edwardii
TATCATCCTGTTTTATGGGTTCAGGGAGCTCTGGTGGTCTTAGTAAGAAACTGCCCTGCAATCCCAAAGGCATGTAGTTTGAATGCACCAGTTGCTCTGTGGGAGGATAGGCAATCTCCTCCTGTGTGATTAAAAGCCTCTGAAAACCCAGTGGAGTGTCAGCTATGGGTTGATTCCAATTTAATTGTACATAATAATTTATGGGTACAGCTCTTCATCTGCCATATGTTATGTTGTTTCACTAAGGCAGAGCTCCCAGAATAGGACAGACTCGGAAAAAGCTTTGACTAGCCACTTCTGAAATAACAGGTCGAAGATAAGAAAACTCTGAAAATAACATAACACAGACAAGTTAGATATAGCACAGAAGACAGAGCCCTCTGATTGGGATGCACTAAAAAATGAGGAGGAAAGTTACAAACGTCTACTAACAATCAGAATGTGGAATGCACAAAGTATGAACTTAGTAAAATTGGACATTTTAAAATATGAAATGGAGTGCATAAATCGTGATATCCTTAAGCTAAGATGGACTGGCATTGTCCACTTTTAGACAGCCATATAGTCAAATATGCTGGGAATGAAAAAGTGAGGAAAAATGGGGTTGCATTCACAGTCCAAAAATTCATTTCTAGATATTTTCCAAAGTAAAATGCTGTGAGCAATAGGATACTATCCATATGCACACAAGGAAGACCAGTTAATATAAATATTTTTAAATATACACACTAATGACTAAAATAAGAAAGAAGAAATTTGAACATTTCTATAAACTTTTTCAGTCTGAAATTGTTTAAACATGCAATCAGGTTTTATTAATAATAATTGGTAAATGGAATGCTATAGTTAGAAATAAGGAAGAAGGACTGGTATCCAGAAATTATGGACTTGGTGAAAGAAATTAGGATGTAGATAATGATTGAGTTTTTAATAATAAATTATTTATTTATTACAAATACTTTTTTAATAAAAAATATCATAACTATACGCATGGATCTCACCTGACACAGATTGATTATTGCTCTGGAAAGAGTAATATCAGCTAAACATCAATATCAGTTGTGAAAACTAAATCCAGAGCTAACTGTGAAACTGACTATCAGCTACTCACATGCAACTTCAAATTGAGCTGAAGATAGTAAGACTAGTCCCCAAGAATAAAAATATAAGCTTGTGTCTATCCCACATGAATTTAAAAACCATCTTAAGAAAAAGTTTAAGGCATTGAACCTATATGATTGGAGACTAGATTAACTGTGGGAAAACATCAAGGAAATCAACCAAAAAAATTTATAAAGTCATTACAGAGGAGAAAGAAAAGACCAAAATGGATTTCTAAAGACATCTTGAATTCTGAATATTGCATTAAGAACATACAGAAGCTAAAGCAAAGGCTAATCATCAGAAATCTGAACAGTGACTGGAGAAGAATACTACCTGTCAAGAGAATAAACAGATTTGTCCTCAAGGATGTGAAGCCAGAGTGCTCCTTGGACGTATGGAAGGTAAATCTCTGACTTACATACTTTGGGCATGTTCTCAAGAGGCACCAGTCCTTGGAGAAGAATATCATGCTGGCAAAGTTGGAAGATCAATACAAGTGGAAAATCTTCAGTGAGATGAAGTGAGCCAGTAACTGTAACAACGGTGTCAAGTGTGTCAGGGATAGAGAGACTGGTTCAGGATAGAGCAAAGTTCAAAGCTGTTGCCCATAGGGTCTCTATGAGTTGTAATGAAAAACAACAACATCATTATTAAACACAATAGTAGACACTCAAGTTACTGATGGGTATCCAAGTTGCTCTAAAACTTGGTCTTAACTATTAAGAGTTCAAGAATTTATTTGTTGGTGTTGTTATTCACTGTCAAATTTGTTGTAGTTGACCCTCTGGCATTTTTCCAGAGGCTGTAAATCACATGGGAAAAGGTTACCTACCTCCTTTCTCCTGTGTAGTAGCTGGTGATTTGAACTGTTTTTTTTTTTTTTTTATCGGCAGCACCACTACTGTCATACAACACAAATAATACACACTGGCATAAGCAAAGTACTAAAAATATTACCTAGAGAAGGGGGAAAATTACAATAGCATTGGTTTAAGGTTATAAATATTTGCTTAAGGACAGGAAAGGATCTGCATAATATACTGCCTTATGCAACTACAAACTTGTGGTTTAATCCTGTCACATGTTCTCTATATATTTTGGGAAAGTTTCAGAACTTTTCTCGAGCAGAATTCATCCCCTCTGCCTCAAGCAAATTATTAGACCGAAATGTGCAAAGAATTAGATTGGGGCGGGGTGGAGACAAATTTGTTTAGCATTTCTGAAGGATGACATGGAGTCAAAAAAGGAAGTAGCATATGATGGTCATGAATATCATCAATGATAATGAAGGAGGATGTTTAAGCTACAATGAAGGCATTAGCAAAAAATAAATCCCCAGGAATTAATGGAATAACAAATGACATGTTTCGACTACCAGGCATAGCCCTGGACTTGCTCACCAGTCTGCCAAGAAATCTATAAGACAGCAACCTGGCCAAATGACTGGAAGAGATTTCTATTTGGGTTGTTTGGTTTTGTTTTTTTTTTTTAAAAAGTGATCCAACAGATTATGGAAATGAGCAAATAATATCATTAACATCACAAGCAAGTAAAATCTTGCTGAAGATTATTTAAAAATTCTTTAGAGGAGGTCATGGCAACAGAAATATTATTGCTGATATCAGATCTTGACTGAAAGCAGATACTATCAGAAGAACGTCTTTCTATGTTTTATTGACTATGTAAAGGCAATTGGCTGTGTGGATCACAACATGTTATAGCTAGCATTGAAGAGAATGAGAATCCCAGAATACTTAATTGTGCTCATACGAAATTGTTGTTGTTGTTGTTTTTGTTATGTGCCACCGAGTCGCCTGCAACTCATAGCGACTCTATGTACAACAGCCCTAAACCCTGCTCTATCCTGTGCCAATTGCACTGTCTCTGACATACCCATCCCAATTACCCCACTCACTGAATCAATCCACCTCATAGACAGTATTCCTCTCCTGTGAAGTGCCTCCACCCTCCAGAGCATGACGTCCTTCTCCAAGTATTGGTCCCTCCTTGCAACATGCCCAAGGAATGTCAGACGAAGCTTCAGAACCCTTGCCGCCAAGGAGCAGCCTTGTTTAAACCTCTCTAGAATGAACCTGTTTGTTTTCTTAGCAATCCATGGCACATTCAATACTCTTTTCCAACACCACAGGTTGGAGGTATCAATTATCCTTCTATCCTCCCTACTCATTGTCCAGCTCTCTGACACATAGCAAGTGATTGCAAAGACCATACTTAGACCAAAAGCTGTTGTCCAAACAGAGTAAAAGAACACTACATAATTAAAAATCAAGAAAAGTGTGCATCAAGGTTGTGCACTTTTTCCATAACTTTTCAATTTGTGCACTGAACAAACTGCTTATAAGCAGGACATCCACTTCTGAAATCGTTTGCCTCCGGAAACTCTATGAACAGTGCTTAGGTATCTCATTCATAGGGTTGCTATGAGTTGTCTAAGACTCAATAGCACTTAACAACAATAACAACGACGACATAGAGAGAGCTCTGTTGACCTTGTGGACAGAAAGTTATGCTACCAAGCCCAAGGTCGGTGATTTTAATATGCAGCCCTCAGGCCTGGTTAAAATTGTTTTTTTAATTCTTCTAAGTGGTATAGCACTGGTCTGTGCACCAGGTAACTTGTGGTTGTTGTGATGGTAAACACTGTGACACTGATGTGCCAAATGCAATAATGGTTACTCATGGTGGACAGTATTTGGTGGAGCTTCCAGATTAAATCAAGCTTGGAAGCAGGAGTGGCATCCATTTCTGAAATGGCTTGCCTCCAGAAACTCTATGAACATGGAGAAATGACCAAAGTTATACAAGTGTTTAGGTCTTTCATTCATCGGGTTGCTATAAGTCATCTATGACTCGATGACAGTTAACAACAAGAGCTTCATGTCACCTGCCTAAAGCTGTGAGGTTGATGTCTGAGGTGCTTGTGAGCACTTTCCTGACTGATTATACTTTGACACCAACTTGAATTACAGCCGTTTGATTTTCCTAAAATTGCTAAAACATTTCATTCATAGAAAAGAGCAAGAAATATAAGATGGATTTAGAAGAGTCTTTGGCACTAGAGATATCATCACTCAGGTCAGATGGATTATGCGTGGACATAGAGTGTAACAGAAGAATTCTTATTTATGTTTTATCAATTATGAAAAGACATTTAACTCTGTGGATCACAACAAATTGTGGCAAATTTTGAGAAGAATGGAAAACCAGAAACAGCTGATTTTGCTCATACAAAATCTATATCTAGACCAGGAAACCATTGTCCAAACAGAACAAGGGAATATAGTATCATTCAAAATCAAGAAGAGTGTATTAGGGATGTATCCATATTCTATATGTTTTGAACGTATATGAAGAACAGATAATTTGGGAGGTTGGATTTTATGAAGAAGAATGTGGCATCAGAATTAGAGAAACACTCTTCAATAACCTGCATTATGTAGATGACACAACCTTGCCAGCTGATACAGAGGAGGACTCAAAGTGTTTGCTGCAGAAAGTAAAAGATTTTAATATGATTGCATCTTAATGTCAAGAAAACAGAGATCCTTGCCACCAGACGAATAGGCAGTATCATGATAGATGGAGGAAAGATTGAAGTTGTAATCTTGCTTGGATCTACAATCAATGTTCTTGGCATCAGCAGCTAGGAAATCAAAAGACGAATTGCAATGGGAAAATCTACTGTAAAAGATGTCTCCAGACTACTAAAGACCAATATAATTTTAGGGACTAAGGTGCACCTGGTGCAGGCTACCATCTTCTCAATTGCTTCCTATGCATCTGAGAGCTGAGTATATGTCTGAGGATGAGAAAAGAATGGATGATTTGGAGTTGTGGTGCTAGAGAAGAGTATTGAACATACTATGGATTGAAAATAGAACAAAAAGTTCTACCCTGGAAAGAGTAGAACAAGTTTGCTTTCTGGAGGCAAAGGTTTTGAAACTCACATGCCACATACTTTGGGCATATATCCAGGAGGGAACAGCCCTTTGAGAAGGACATCATATTTGGAAGCATAGAGGGTCAGTGTAGAATAAGAAGACCCTGAATGAGATTGAATGACACAACAACTGTATAAGTGAGGTCAAGTGTCTCTGAGAATATGTAGTTGGATCATGATAGGGCAAGATTCAGAGTTACTCTTCAGAAAGGTGCTACAAGTCATAGATGACTTGATGACAACATGGTTCTGTGTGATTGTGGAGCAGTAAGTTACGATGAATAGAATGAGATATAGGAGCACAGGGGACATGCCAAAACTCATGGGGATTGGTTTTTTGTTGTAGATGCTGTTGATGAGGACAGTTACACTTTATGAAGTTAACAGAGGTCATATATGGTCATCTCCACACCATGTGCAATGTATTTTATATATTCATTCATATATGCTGTGTTTTATAGAATTTATTTCTATTTCCCACTCTTCTTCTGTTTGCACTCCTTTACCTCTGCTCCTTCCGAATACATACATACATATATATATATATGATTATTATTTGCTAATTGTAATAGTTGTATTATCTTTCTGTCAACTCTTCCCAGATTAATCTCCCTATGTCCTGTTTGCAGTGTACACTGACTATATTCAATCTCTGCTACTCCAATCACTCTCAGACACTCCTAGTTAACATCCTCTTTTCACAGTAACAGTTTTATACAGTTTGTCCTTTTGTCAATGAAGTCTTTCACTGAGCAGAATGTTCTTTAGCATCTTCCACATCGTATAGTATTTTACAAATTCATTATTTCTTAAGGTTGCATAGTATTCCAATGTATGAATTTACCATAATTTCTCCATCCACTGTTTAGTGATGGTCACTAGGGCTGTTTTCATTTTCTTTTTTTTTTTAATTATATTTTATTAATTTTCATAAACATTTACAGAGATTTTGGGCTTCCACTCATTCAT
>NW_006399770.1:17337353-17353364 GCF_000299155.1 Elephantulus edwardii
CTCTCTTTTAGACGGTTCTCTCCCTCCTCTGCTTCAGTGCAGTATACATTATTGAACCCATCTTACTCAGTGTCTCCCTAACCCCAAGGACGGTCCAGGGCTGTTTTCATTTTCTTAATATTGTGAATAATGCTGTGATGAACGTAGGTTACATATTTCCATTTATGCCTCAGCTCTGATTTCCTTGGAGTATATTCCTAGTATTACCACCGCTGATGAATGTGACTTTAAATTTCTCCACATCCTGACCAACATTTATTGGAGGTTGATATGTTAAATTTTGCTGTTGCTGCTGAGGTGGGATGATCACTCATTGTTGTATTAATTTGTATCTCTCTGATTGCTAGTGATTTTGAACATTTTCTCATATATTCCTCGGTGAATAATTTTTTCATGTTGTTTACCCATTTTTTGATTGTTATAAATTCTTTTCTTGTTGAAATACTCTAGTATTCTGTAAACATTAGTTATGAATGACTTATCTAAAATGATGTTGCAAAATATTTTTTCTCAGTCTTTGGGCTTTCACTTAACCTGGTTGGAAACTGTTTTTGATGCACATAATGATTTGCTTTTTAGAAAGTCTTATATGTCAGTTTTATTTTCTTCTGATTGTGCATTTTTGGCTATCTTACAAGAATATGGAATATTCATTCCATAGACCAGGGTTCATAAATTTGTTCCTTTTTTTCCTGATGATTTATATGTTCTCTTTTTTGTTGTTTTTCCCCCTCCCCTTCCCTTCCCTCTTCTTCCCTGCCCTTCCTGTTCTTTCCCTTCCCTGCTCTCCCTGTTCCTTCCCTTCCCTTCCTTTGCCTTCCCTTCCCTTCCCTTCCCTACACCAACAAAGAAAACACTGAAAAGGATGTAAAAAAAAGCAATACCATTTTCTGATAAAACCACTCTGGAAGGCAGTTTTGTGCATCCTCAAAAGCTGAACGTGGAAATTCCATGTGACTCACCTATTCCACTTCTAGGAATATGTCGTGAAAATATTAGAATGGAGAAACAAATGGAGATTTGTACACCAACATTCTTAGCAGTGTTATTCACTATTGCAAGAACATGGAAATAGCCTAAATGTCTAACCACAATCAAATGGATTGAGAAATTGTGGTACATTCACACTACAACATTCTATGCAGCATTCAGGAGCAACAACTTTGAAAATCACTACATAACTTGGGAAGGCCTGTATAGCATTATGCTGAATGAACGAACTCTAGCTCATAAAGATTAATACTGCAAAATACATTTATTGTAGAATTAGGATGATAACTAGTGAAACTTGGATGAGAACCCAAGAGGAGAAGGATGGGAACAGAAGAGTGAAGGTGGGCAGGGAGAAATCATAGGGTCACATAAATTGGTTGGTGGAAGGAGGAATAGGTAAAGGAAACGAGAAAGACCTGGCAGGTATCTGAAAAGACAAGGTAATGGTGAGTCTAGTTCAATGATGATTAATTTTATAAAATGTAATGGATTGAAATGATTAGATGAAAAACAATGTGAATGAAGGATAGCGTGAAATACAATGTAAATAAACTTTGTAAACAAACTAGTTTTTTTAAAAGCGATACCATTTTTCAATAGCCAACTATCAGATTAACTAGAAATAAACCTAATTAGAGATGTAAAAGAC
Source organism: Elephantulus edwardii (assembly GCF_000299155.1). Taxonomy (NCBI): domain Eukaryota; kingdom Metazoa; phylum Chordata; class Mammalia; order Macroscelidea; family Macroscelididae; genus Elephantulus; species Elephantulus edwardii. The sequence continues at coordinate 17,338,996 of NW_006399770.1, forward strand.
CTATATAATAAAAATTACAGAATACTCTTACAAGAAATATAAGAGATCTAATTAAATAGAAATAATTTCCTGTTTGTAGATAGGAAGATTCAGTATCATGAAAATGATAATTCTACCAAAAATATTCTTCACATTCAATGCAATCTCAATACAGATATTAAATTCACTCTTCAAGGAGTTAGAAAATGCAATTGGAAGTTTCATTTAGAATGGAAAGAGATTCCTGAATAAGCAAAGTTCTTCTGAAAAATAAAAATTAAATAGAAAGCATCACACTTTCTTTTTTTTTAATTTAGGTTGTTTATTTTTCATTTCAATGAACATCTACACAGATTTTGGGATTCCATTCATTCATTGTTGCACCCTTCTCCCCGCACAAACCCCCCCATTTTCTCCTCTCCTTGGAAAGCAAAAGAAAAACTCCCTCATACACTTTCGTATCTCAAAAACTATTACACAGCTGTAGTACACAAAACAGCACAGTGTAGGTAAAACAACAAGCACATACCAATGGAATAGAATTAAGAACCCAAAAATCAACCCACCAACCAACTGTTAACTGATGTTTGACAAGGAAACAAAGACATTAATTGGGAAACTACAGACTCGTTAACAAATGGTGATGGTGAAACTGGACATTTACTTGGAATCAGGTCTACTCTGATTAGCTGGTGGTTCTAGGATACTGAGACAGGTAGACATGACTTGAAGTAAATTTACATTTTAGATTCAGTAGAACATTTTAGCCAAGCAATTACTGATTCACATATCTGTTGTTGCCGAGGGCCTTCAAGTCAGAACAGACCCATAGTTGACCCAGAGTGGTTTTTGGAGGCTGTTTATCACATAAAACGAGATTGCCTATGTTCCTCCCAAGGAGTATCTGATAGATTTGAACCATGTGCCTTTGGGATGGCAGTGCAGTTTGTTAGTCTTGGCCACCAGAGTTCCCTCTATTCATATATCTCAGACCAAAAAAAAGTTAAATAAATGCTTTCTGTTACATGTCACAGGAATATTTGACTTAGCTTATTATTGTAGTAATGCTATGTTATTTTTGTTTTATGCCATTGAGTCAGCTAGGACTCGTTGCCATTCTACAAACAATAGATCTGAACTTTAATATGTCTCATCCTTATTGTGGAATAGATCACTTTGGAGATGGGACTTTACAAGGAATGATGTGGCATCAGGATTGGAGGGAAACTCATCAACAACCGGTATTATACAGATGAAACAACCTTGTTTGCTTAAACTGAGGATATGAGGCATTTATGGCAGAAGGACAGGAATTTCAGCCTTCAATATGGATTGAATCTCAACATCAAGAAAGCAAAAGTTCTCACTACTGGGTCAACTGGCAGCATCATAATAGATGGAAAAGAGATTGAGATCATTAATAGCACCAATTTGCTTGGTTCCATAATTAACAAACTTGGTGACAGCAACCAGGAAATGAAAAGGCAAATTTCATTGGGAAAATATGCTGTCAGGGACCTCTTCAGAGTACTGAAGAACAAAGGTGTCAGTCTATAGACTAAGATGCACCTTATGGTCTTATGCACCATGGTCTTTGCATACCATGGATTGCCAAGAGAACAAACAGGCTTGCCATGGGGAAGGTAAAACCAGTCTACTCCTTGGAAGCAAAGATTTTGAAGCTCTGTCTCACATACTTTGAGCATGTGGCCAGGACGGGCCATTCCTTAAAGGAGAACATCATGCCTGGAAGGGTGGAATGACAGTTCAGGATAGGAAGACCCAGGATGAGATGGATTGATACAGTAACTGAAAAAATAGGGGTTGGTGTGTCAGAAGTAGTGAGACAGGCTCAGGATGGGGCAAGCTTCAGAGCTGCTATACATAGTGTTGCTATGGCTCACAGGTGACTCATGGCAAATAACAAGAACAACAACATACATAATCATATATTTATACAATACAAATTCTAAAATACAGATACTGTATTTTGAGCTGAGCTTTAATTTAAAAACTTAACTTGATATAATATATTGTTGTTGTTGTTGTTGTTTTTATGTGCCATTGAGTCACCTGCAACTCATAGAAACCCTATGTACAACAGCCATAATTCCTGCTCTATCTCTTGCCAATCTTATTGTCTCTGACACACCTGCCCTCATCAATCGATCTCATCAAGTTTCTTCATCTCTTTTGCTGTTTATCCACCCTTCCAAGAATGACATCCCTCTCCAAGGACTGGTCCCTCCTTGCAACATGTCCAAAGTATGTCAGATGAAGTTTCAGAATCCTTGTCTCCAAGGAGAAGACTTGTTTAACCTTCTCTAGGATGAACATGTTTGTTCTCATAGCAATCCTTGGTATATTCTTCTCCAACACCACATTTCAGAGGCATCAATTCTCCTTCTATCATCCCTAGTCATTATCCAGCTTTCTGATGCATAGCAAGTGATGGCAAAGAACATGGCCTGTACTAGGCACGCCTTAGTCTCCAGACTGACATCATTGCTCTTCAGTACTTTGGAGAGGTCTCTGACAGCAGACTCTCCCAATGCAATACATCTTTTAACTTCCAGGCTGCTAGTGCCAAGAGTGTTGATTGTGAAGGCAAGCAAACTAAAGCTGTTTATAATCTCAATCTCTTCATGGTCTATCATGATGATGCTAATAGGCTCAGGGTAAGAATCTTTGTTTTCTTGATATTGAGCTTCAATTTATATTACGTTATTATATTTTCTAAATGACACTACAAAAATAGAAAAGAAATGTAAATGAAAAATAAAGATCTTCACATTTACTAAAGAGTCTTGAATGTAAAAGAAAATTGAGGTTGGATGTTTGTGAGGTTGTATGTTGCATGATGAATAGTTTCACCTTTTCTGTTTTGTTTGTTTCTACAAAAGTTTTACTTTTACATTTCTGATAATTAGTTTCTGTTTTGAGAATGTCAAAATGTTCAGAATAAATATAGAAAATATATCAAAAGTTTCTAAGTATGCTACAAAAATGCAATAAATATAGAGCACAGTAATAGTCTATGATGGTTTCTGAGGAAGTAATATCTATAGCTAGTACACATTTTTTTACCTTAAAATAAGGGAATTCAAATATATTTTTTCACAAGAAATTATTTTGGAAAACCTTTCTATTTTCCATGTCACTTGTGTAATTGTGAACAGAAAGACTTTAGATTTTCTGATTTAACTATAATTACTAATAGAATGTGACATTTTTAAAAGAAACAAGACATTTTCTGGTTGTTTTCTCCCCTTTACCTGGATTTCTTTTAGTTATCCCTCGTATCATTTTAGCTTGTCCACTTCTGATAGCTGCAAGAATCGTCATTGGTACCTGTGCCTGTGGCATTCTAGTGCAATGTATCATTTATACTATCATACTTAAAATCTATATAAAAGGCATCAGAAACTGTACCTTCTGTTAAAGTAGCCTTTTCTAGAAGTTAAATGACTTTGAAGTGTCAACATTTATAGTAGAATGTAGCATCTAACATTAAATGTCTTGTGAATTATTCTGTCTTTGATATGATTATAAGAATAAAATTTAATCTGCAAAACTTCACTAGAATCTTTAAATGTATTCTGAGAATTGAAATTTATAGCAAGTACATCAACTTTTAAGAAGACAAGTTTTCTAAGAAGCCTTATATTTCATCTATATTGTAGTCTCATAATATATATCTTACTTGCTTTGATCTCTTCTTACATTCTAAAAGCTTTCTCTATGTCCTATTTTCACTGACTTTCTAAAGCTACAGTAAAATATAAAAAAAAAAATCTTCAGCAAAAGTACTCTACAAAGAAAATGCTTCCATAATTTAGTCTCATTCAAGGTGGCTTTCAGAAGGCATAGTCTTTATAAGGTTCCATTACTAACCTAAAGGCAGCCCTTCCCTGGAAGTTCAAAATCACCAGTGCCTCTGAGACAGAGGAATTTCATTCTCTGTGATTTATAGCCTCAGAAACTCAAGGGAGGGTTAAAGACCATTCATATCAACCTATTCACTGACAGTGACTATTTTTGGCCTTTATTTTAGCTAGTAGTATAATTTAATATTATTGTTGTTGTTATATGCTGTTGACTCCAACTAAACAATCCTATGTACAACAGCGCTTAACCCTTCTCTACCCTGAGCCAATCACACTGCCTCAGATACAGCTCTCCTCATTACTCTCATTAGTGTGTCAATCCATCTCATCTCTCCTACGCTGTTCCTCCCTTCTTCCAAGCATGATACCCTTCTCCAGTGACTGGTGCCTCGTGGCAACATGCCTAACGTGTGTGAGACAGAGGTCAAAATTCTTGCCTCCAGGAACAAATTGTTTTCACTTCTTTTGGCAATCCATGGTATATTCCATACTCTTCTTCAGCACGACAACTGTTCACTTCTCTGATAAATAGCAAGTAACTGAGAACGCTACGCCTGGATCAGGTACGCCTTAGTATATAGACTAATATTGTTGCTATTCAACTCTGGAGAGCTCTCTGACAGCAGATTTTCCCAATGTAAATTGTCTTTTGATTTCCTGACTGCTGGAGTCTCAAGCATTGATTGTGGAACCAAGCAAGCTGTAAATGTTAACAATCTCAATTTTCTTCTCCCTCTATCATGGTGCTATTAATTGGCCCTGTGGTGAGACTCTTTGTCTCCTTGATGTTGAACTTCAATAGACATTGAGGACTACAGTCCTTGACCTTCTGCAGCAAGCACTTCAGGTACTCCTCAGTTTCAGCAATCAAAGTGGTGTCATCTGCATAACAGAGAAAGTTGATGAGTCTTCTTCTTCCGATCCTGATGCCACATTCCTCCTCATAAAGTCCAACTGCCTGAATGATTCATTTCACATAGAGATTGAAAGGTATGGAAACAGAATGCATCCCCTATGCATTCCTTTGCTGATTTGAACCATGCAGTGTTTACTTCCTTTGTTCTGAGTACTGCTTCCTGGCCAAGTATAGGTTTTCAAATTTGTTTTGATCTACATTCAAATACTTCTGCTTAGTCAAAGAAACACAGAAAGACATTATTCTGGTATTCTGTTTCCAGCTGACTTGGCAATAATGGCCCTCGTGTCATGGCCTTTTCTAAACCTATCTTGTATTTTTGCTAGTTCTCTATCAATGTACTGTTCTAGTTGGTTTTGGATGATCTTTCACAAAATACTTGAATTATTTTTTATATTTTTATCCTACTTTAAGAACTTTTGTTGTTGTTTTTGCTATATATAAGTGAGTTCACTGTGATGCATAGTGATCCTATGAATAATGGCTCCAAATCCTGCCCTACCATCAACTAATCTCACTGTCTCTGTCACACGTACCCCCATTGCCACAGTCGCTATGTCAATCCATCTTATCTAAGATCTTTCTTTCCTATGCTGTTTCTCCACCCATCCAAAAATAATGTCCTTCTCCAAGAACCAGTTCCTCAAGGCAACATGCCCAAAGTATATGAGACAGAGTTTCAAAATATTTGCCTTCAAGGAGGAACCTGGATTTACTTTCTGAGGGACAGATTTGTTTGCTGTCTTTGCAGTCCACAGTATGTTCAATAGTCTTCCCTAGCACTACAATTAAAAGTCATTTGTTGTTCTTCTGTCCTTTTTATTCATTGTCCATTTTTCTGATACAAAGCAAGCAATGAAGAACATCATGGTCAGATCAGGTGCACCTTAGTCTATAGACTGACATCTTTGCTCTTCAGCACTGTGAAGAGGTTCCTAATAGAAGCTTTTCCTAAAATAAGTTTTATTTTGATTTCCTGACTGTTGATGTCAAAAAGTGTGAATTGTGGATCTGAGCAGATGAAACTGTTAACAATTGCAATCTCTTCTCCATCTATCATGAAGCTGCCACTTGACCTGGTGATAAGAATCTTTTTTTTTAATTTTTATTTTATTTTATTTTATTATTTTTGTGTGCGTGTACCGTCAAATCAGATCTGACTGGTACAGGAGGAGATTGGCCCTCCTTCCCTGGCAGAGCATCTGGTGGATTCGAACCGTGCACCTCTGGGATTGTAGTTGCAGCTTCTTGCCACTAGGCCACCAGAGCTCCCCTGAATCTTTGTTTTTGATGTTGAAATGCAATCTATATTGAAGACTACAGTCCTTGACCTTCTGGAGAAAATGTTTCGGGCCCTCCTCCATTTCAAAAAGAAAGGTTGTGCCATATCCATAACACAGGTTGTTGACTATTCTTCCTCAAATTTTGATGTCACATTCCTCTTCATAGAGTCCAGCCTCCTGAATTGTCTGTCCTTAATATAATTTGAAAATATATGGAGCAAGGGCACATCCCTAAAACACTCTTCTTTATTTTGAACCTTGAAGTGTTTCCTTACTTGCTTTGTACAACTGCTTCCTGGGCTATGTATAGGTTTTTCATGGGCACAATCAAGTGTTCTGGGATTTCCATTCTTCTCTATGTGATCCACACAGTCAAATTCCTTTTTATAGTCAATAAAACACAAATAGACATCCTTTTGGTGTTCTACTTTCAGCCTAGCTCCATCTGACTTTGAAAGTGATGTCCCTAGTACCATGACATCTTCTAAATCCAGCTTGTATTTCTGGTAGTTCTCTGTTGATGTATAGTATCTTCAACAAGATTTTAATAACCTCCAGCAAGATTTTGCTTGTTGTCCTTGTTGTTGTTATGTCCCGTAAAGTCACCTGCAACTCATAGATAACCTATGTACAACATCTCTGAAGCCTGCCCTGTCCTCTCACTGACTATGAGTACCTACCCCATTGCCCCAGTAACTGCATCAATCCATCTTATTAGGGATCTTCCTCTCCTGTGCTATCCCTCCATGTTTCGAAGCATGATGTCTTTCTCCAAGGCCCAGTCCCTCTTGGCCACATCCCCAAAATGTATGAGATGGAGCTTCAAAGTCCTAGTCTCCAAGCAGAAACTTGGTTTTACTCTCTCCAAGATAGATTGATTTGTTTTAACAGGCCATGGTATGCTAAAGACTCTTCTCCAGCACCACAACTGAAAGACATCAATTTTTTTCTTCTGTCATACGTATATCATTGTCTAGCTCTCTGATGCACAGCAAGTAATTATGAAGACTATGGCCTGGATCAGGTGTACCTTAACCTCTAGATTGACCTTATTGCTTCTAGTACTCTGGAGAAGTCTCTGACAGCAGAACAATTTGTCTTTTGACTTCTTCACTGCTAGTGCCAAGAATGTCAATTGTGCAGCTGAGCAAACTGTAATTGTTAACAACCTCTATCTCTAGTCCATCTATCGTGGTGTTGCCGATTGGCCAGTGGTATGAATCCTTGTTTTCTTGATGTTGAGCTTTAATCCATATTGAAGACTAAAGTCCTTGATGTTCTGCAGCAAGGCTTTCAGGTCCTCCTCAATTTCAGAAAGCAAGGTTGTGTCATCTGCATAACATAGGTTATTGATGATTGTTTCACCAATCCTGATGGCACATTCCTCCTCATGAAGCCCAGCCTTCTGAATGATCTATTCTGCACATAAATTAAAAAGGTATGGAGACAGGACACATCACTGACACACTCTTTTCCTGATATTGAACCATGCAGTGTTTCCTTCCTCTGTTCTGAGGACTGTTTCTTAGTCTATATATATATATATATATAAAATATAGTATATTGTATACTCTAATATAGTATATTATATATTATTAATTATAAACATATTTTAAATTGCTTCCATATTATATTAGTGATACTGTTCAATGATTTCCAGACTTTATTGGATTATCTTTTTACAAAATGGGAATAAATGTGGATCTTTTCCAGTTAGTTGGTCAGGTAGCTGTCCTCCAGATTTCTTGACACAACCTAGCAAACATTCTCAGGGCTGTATTTGTTTGTTAAGTATGTCAATTGTTATTCCATCAATTCCTGAGACCTTAATTTTTTTGTCACTTTCTTCAGAGTAACTTGAACTTCCTCCTATATCATCATTGCTTCTTAGTAATATACTATTTCATTAAATTCTTCTATCAGCCAAAAATTTTTGGTACACTGACTCTGTGTCCTCCTTCCATCTTCTTTTGACACTTCCTGATTCATTAAATAATCTTCCACAGCATCTTTAAGTGTTGCAACTTGAGGCTTGAATTTGTTCTTCTTTTCCTTCAGTGAGAAATGTGGAGCAAGTTCATCCTTTTTGATTTTCTGACTCCAGCTCTTTGCAAATTTCATTATAATACTACGCTTTGTCTTTCCGAGCTATCCTTTGAAATCTTCTGTTCAGCTTCTTAGATTTTTCATTTCTTCGCTTACATTGACTTCTCAGAATTCTAGAGCAATGTGGGTTCTCTTCTTTCACCGATCTTAGTCTATTCTTACCCCTTTTTCTGTGTAATGACCTTTGTATTTTTCATGTATCATATTTTTGAAATCTTCCAGCAGCTCCTCTGGTCTTTGTTCATTGGTTTTCAAGGTTTCAAGCCACTTCCTGAAATTGTTTTTAAATTCAAGTGGGATCAATGGAAAGTTGAATTTTTGTCCTTGTGGATTTGTTTTAATATTCTTTAGCTTCAATTTGAACTTGGGCATGCGTAGTTGATGCTCTGTTCCACAGTCTAGTTTTCACAGCTGATATTGAGCTTCTACACCAATTTTTCCACCTATGTGATCAATTTGATTCCTGTATATACATCAGATGAGATCCACATGTATTGTTGCCCTTTTATGTTTCTTATAAAAGGTATTTGTAATAAATAATTGTGCAAAATTCTATTAGTTTATCTTCAGCCTTATTTCTGTCACCAAGTTCATATTTTCTGATTATTGATTTTTCTTCCTTACTCCCAAGTTTTGCATTCTAGTCTCAAATTTTATTTATTAATGAATCTTGGTTGTATATTTGATCAATTTCCAACTGCAAAATTTAATAGAAATCTCCTATTTCTTCCCCTTTGGATCTTTTTGTTGGTGCAATGTAAATGAAAGATTATAAAACACAATATACATTTAAAAACACAACCTAAAAAACCTCCAAACAATATAACCTAAACAAATTATTGTATGTAGACAAATTTTTAAAAAGATAAAAAATAAACAATAATAAAAATTATTTGTGATTTTTGTAATGTTTTAGTATTCTGTATAGATAACATCTTTATCATAAGAATTTTAATGAAAGTTGTTTAAATGTTGTCTTTTCTAAACATCAATTTTACTGTCCCTACTAATTATTTTGTGTTCTTTAGGCTGTGTTCAGAATAAATTATAAGTATCTATGACTATTATCTAATTTTAAGCCTCATGTTATGACATGACAAAGAGAGACAAAGATGTAAGAAGAGACTCCAGATTTTGCCCTAGAATGCTGAGAAATCAAAATAAAGGAAGAAATGATGAATCTAAGATGATGGACAGAGGATATCAAAGGACAGCTCAGAAAGACAAAGCAAAGTACTATAATGAATTGTGCTATGGGCAATATATTGAATGTCTCAGTCTGACTCCACAGCAAAAACAGTGATTTTGTTGTAAGGAGTAAGTCAGACCTGACTCATGCCGTGACATTTTCAATCACTTTATATGCATATGAAAGTTTAATTATCAACAAGGAAGACAGAAAAAAAATGGATGCTTTTTTATTATGATGTTGGAAAACAATATTGTATATACCATAGACTAACAAAAAGTAGGCTATCTTGAAAAATAAATACATCCAGGAAGCTTCTTAGAAGCAATAATAGTGAAATATTATCTTATATCTTCTGGGCAGGTCATCAGGAAAGGCCCGTCCTGGAGAATGCTTCATGCTTGGAAAAGTCAAGGGTCAGTGAAAAAGAAGACACTAAATGAGATGAGTTGACACAGTGGCTGCTGTGAAGGACAAAGTATAACAAAGATTATAAAGCTGGCACAGGACCTGGCAGCAGCAGGAGGAGGAAGAGGAGGAGGAGAAGGAGGAGGAGGAGGAGGAGGAGGAGGAGGAGGAGGGAATATACAGAATTGCTGCCAGAAAGAACTGGCTGATTTAGAATATTTTCAGGAAATACCATATGAACAGGAGCCAATGGTAAAAAAGGTGGAAGTGGAAGCTGCATTTGAAGGCATTAGAAAAAAAAATTAGGGCCCAGGAATCAATGGGATACCAATTGACTTGTTTCAATTAACAGATGCACTCACCAGACTATGCCAGGAAATTTGGAGAACAGATGTCTGGCCAATGAGTTGGAAGTGGTTCATATTTGTTCCCTTCCCAAGAAAGGTGTTCCCACTGAATGTTATAACTATTGAACAATATCATTAATATAACATGCAAGGAAAATATTGCAGAAAATCATTCAAAATGGCTAGAACAGTACAAAAAGTTCAATTGTGTGTTGAAACTGTCAGAAGTTCAAACAGGATTTAGAAGAGGTCATGGTACCAGGAATATTATTAATATTATTTCCTGATGTCAGATGGATTCTGGCTGAATGTATGGATACCAGAAGACTGTCTATTTGTGCTTTATTGACTATGCAAAACATTTGACTGTCCTGTGTAATGCCAAAAGAACAGATATGTCTTAGAATAAGTCTAATTAGGGTCCTTCAGGGAGGGAAGGATAGTGAGGCTTCATCTCGCATACTTGGGCATTTTGCTAGGAATGACTATTCCTTGGAAAGGGACATCACGCTTGGAAAGATAGAGAATGAGAAAAAGAAAGGAAGACTTCTAGCGAGATGCATAGACACAGTGACTGCAGCAATGAGCTCAAGTGCGTTGGAAATAATAGCACAGAATAGGATAGGGTTCAGCTCTGTTGTTCATTAGGTTGTTTTGAGTATACTCAACTTGGCAGCACTTAACAACAGCAACAACTACCAATTTCTGCACCCTGAATTTGACTTAACATGCAACCAAGATCCATTAATAATGATTGATGACTGTAACACAAAAATTGGAAGGAAAGAAGAAATAGTTCTTAAAAAAATATACATGACACACGAGAAATCAATGAGGCTGGAGATCACATGATAAAATTACTTATAAAATTTATCCTAGAAAATGAGAACTGAGGCACAGAGACTTGTACACCAATGTTAATAGCAGCATTACTCACCATCGCAAGAACCCGCAAAGAGACCAAATGTCCAACCACAATAGAATGGATTGAGAAGTAATGGTACATTTACACAATGGAATATTATGTAGCATGTAGGAGCAATAATTTTGTAAATTATTACCTAACTTGGGATGGGCTAGAGAGAATTATGCTAAGTGAATTAATTCCATCCTGTAAGGACAAATACTGTGTAAAACCACTATTGTAGAATGAGCATGAGGATCCAACGGTGGAAGGGGGGACAGTGGCAGCGGAGGGGTAAGGATGTGTGATGAGGGTGGTGAAATTAATCATGGGATTGCTGAGTTTGATGGAGGGGTTAGGGAAATGGGAAGGAACTGGTGTGAGAATGTATTCAAATTTTGTAAATAAACTAGTATAATAATAAAAAATATTTGCTCACAGCAAATAATAAATTTAAAAAAAATATACATGACAACTGTACATATGGAATTTGCCTGTTGGAAAATATAGAAATGAATTTTGATAGATAACTACCTGGCCACCTTACTAGAAGACATTCAGAGTTGTGCCCATTTCTAAAGAGAAAAACAGAATGCATAAATTATTGAATATCATTAGTATTACATATAAGTACATTACATTCTTGCTGAAGATTATTCAAAAATTACTGGAAAATATAAGCAGAAAACTATCGGAAATTCAAGCTTGATGTATATGAGGTCATGGGAGTTAGGATATCATTGTTGATATCTGATGGATCTTAATTGAAAGCAGAAAAGTACTAGAAAGATATTTTATTTCACGTCATTGACTATGCAATCATTCAGCTTTGTGGAAATTGATAAATTTTAGAAAACATTGAGAAGTATAGTATGATGGTAAGGATTTTTTGTTCAAAATGGCTTTCCCAGCCATTGACATTGACTTTGCCATGAGGAGAGTGAAAATATGTGAACAGGGTGTGTTATTTATTCACGTAAAGATGGGCTAGTCTTGTCACTAAATTGAATTGATTTAGCAGTGGATTTGGGAATATCATCACTAGCAAGAAGCAATAGCGAATGGATCATGTCCTTTGGGGACAGAGATTCACATGCCAGCCATATCTGAAGAAGAGCAGTAGCAACCACAGCAGAGAGCCAGAGACATGGCATAAGACAAAACTAACCTTGAGACTATACCCTGATAGAACCAAAGTTTGGAGGTTTTGTTCAGCTTAGTTGGAAGACTTGAGTTGGAAGGGAAGATGTCTTAATTGGCAGGAGAAGAGCTCTGTGCACTAGCCTAGAGTTGTAAGACTCAAGGGATTGTGAGCATGTTTTGCAAACTGTTGTGATTGAGAAATTATAACCTTTTGCCACATAACATTGTGTCTTGTAACTTCCTTAATTATTACTAAAATAGTATGATCTCATGTATTTTGTGAGCATTCACACCTGATTTCAGAACCAGTAGAGCAGTGAGATTAGTATTGGGGTGAGTAGAAAGGGTTGTAGGAGTTTGGGGTACAATATGTCTGACTTTGTGGTAATTGGTTTTGTGCTTTGAATGTTGCTACTGAGGCAGTTTCCCATTGTGGATTAGGAAACATCAGATATGACCATCCCTAAGTGACCCTTGCTCCTTTTGTGTTGTTTTGTGCCATCACCCAATGCACAATAGCTCAGAGCCCTGCCCTTTCCTGAGTGAATTTCGCTGTCTCTGACCCACCTGCCACCGTTACCTCAGTCACTGTGTCAATCCATCTCATTCAGAATCTTCCTCTCCTGAGCTATCCCTCCACCCTTCAAGCATGATATCCTCGCAAGACTGGCCTCTTTGGACAACATACCCAAAGTATGTAAGGTGGAGCTTCAAAATTCTTGCCTCCAAGATTTCACTTGGTTTCATCCTCTCTATGACAGATCTCTTTGTTCTCTTAGCGGCCCATGGTATATTCAGTACTCTTCTCTGGCACCACAACTCAAAGGCATAGATTCTTCAGTGCTCTGGGGAGGTCCCTGACAGCAGATTTTCCCAATGTAATTCATCTTCTGATTTCCTGGCTGCTGGTAGCAAGAGTGTTGTCTGTGGAGCCAAACCAATTAAAGCTATTAATACTCTTAATCTCTTCACCATCTATCATAATGCTACCAATCTTTCCAGTCGCGAGAATACTGGTTTTTTGGGTTTGTGGGGTTTTTTGTTTTGTTTTGTTTTATGTTGAGCTTCAAGCCATATTGAAGGCTACAGTAGTCCTTGACCTTCTCAGGTTCTGCTCAGTTTCAGCAAGCAGAGTTGTTTCATCTGTGTAACACTGGTTGTTGAGTCTTCCTCCAATTCTGATGCCACACATCTCCTCATAGAGCCCAGACTCCCAGATAATCTGTTCATCAAATAAATTAAAAATGTATGGAGATAGGATACATACCTGGCATATACCCTTCCTGATTTTGAAGCATGCAGTGCTTCCTTGCTATGTTCTAATAACTGCCTCATGGTCCAAGTATAGGTTTTGCATAAGTACAATCAAATATTCTTGGATTCTCATTCTACTCAGAGTACAGTTTGCTCTGATCCACATGGTCAATACCTTTGCATAACCAATGAAGCGTAGATAGATAGACATTCCTCTGGTACTCTCTGCTTTCAGCAAAGATCCATCTAACATGAGCTATACTATTCTTAGTGCCATGGCTTCTTCTAAACGCAGCCAGCACATCTGGCAGTTCTTTACTGATGTGCTGTTTTATAATCTTCAGCAGAATCTTGCTTGCATGTGATATTAATATTGTTCAATAATTTTTGCACTCTTGTCATGTCACCTTTTTTTGGAATGTAAGCAAATATAGATCTTCCATCTTCCAAGCGGCTGTCCTCCAGAATTCTTGGCCCAAGTTGGTGAGCATATCCAGGACAGCATCTTTTTCTTGAAATAAGTCAATTTGTATGCTGTCAATTACTGGCATCTTGTTTTTTACTAATATCATATGCAAGGACAAATCTGCTGAAGATCATTTAAAAAAATAGTTACATTAGTATATAAACAGAGACATGCCAGATATTCAAACTGGAGTTAGAAGATACTATGGCATCAGAGATATCCTTGATATCTCTTGGTATCCCTGATATCAGAAGAATGCCTATTAGTGTATTATTGACTATGCAAAAGCATTTGACTGAAGGGTCATAAAAAATTATGGTTAACATTGAAAAGGATGGAAGAAACCCAAGAAAACTTAACTGCGCTCATGAGAAACCTGTGACAAGACCAAGAGGCTATTCTAAAAATAGAACAAGGGAACACTTGTGGTTGTTGTTATGTGTCTCCAAGTCACCTGTGACTCATAGTGACTATGGACAACAGCTCT
>NW_006399770.1:17354709-17356742 GCF_000299155.1 Elephantulus edwardii
CATAATGTAGGTTGTTGCTGAGTCTTCCTCCAGTCCTAATGGCACAATCCTCCCCATAAAGCCCAGCCTCCCAGATGATTGGTTCTGCATACAGAATGAAAAGATATGGAAGCAGGACATAGCACTAATGCACTCCCTTTCTGGTTTTGAACCATGCAATGTTTCCCTGCTCTGTTCTGAGGACTGTTCACTGGTTCAAGTATAGGTTTCACATAAACACAATCAAGAGTTATGCGATTCCCATTCTTCTCAAGGTTAACCACAATTAGTTATGATCCACATAGTCAAATGCCTTTGCACAGTCAGTGAAACACAGATATCCCTCTGGTGCTCTTTGCTTTCTGCCAAGATCCATCTGACACTGGCGGTAATGTCTCCAGTGCCAAGACCTCTTCTAAACTTAGCTTGTATTTCTGATAGTTCTCTGTCAATGTACTGATTTAAAATTAAGAAAGGTGTATGTTAGGGTTTTCTCTTTTTTCTATTCAGTATGAATGATGAGAAAATTATTTTAGAAGCTGGACTTTATGAAGAAGAATATGGTATGTGCATTGGATAACATGTATCTGTTTTAATTATGCAGATGGAGAAAACTTATGTGAGTTAACTATGCAAATGGAAGATTCTAGTTGTTGGAAATAAAATTTGAAGCACTTACTCTAGAAGATCAAATCTTATAGCCTTCAGTTTGGATTGTCTCTCAACATCTCGGGGGGGAAAAACATTCTCGTAACTGGACCATAAGTTAATCATGACAGATTAAAGTTATGAAAGATTTTATTTTACTAGGATCCACAATGTAAAATAACAAGAGTGGGTAGAAAAGACTATATATGACCTTATCACCTTCACAAAACCAATTCCAATGAAATCTGACTTGCTCCACATCCACATACTCACTCAATTCTTTCTATTCATCCCAAAACCAATCTTACTGCTTTGGTAGTGTTGATAGGTATTGTTGAGTCAAGTATGACTTGTAGAGACACTATGAACAACTGAACACTGTCTTATCCTGTGCCATTCTCAAAATCTCTGACATACTCAAGCCCATTGCCTCAATCACCGTGTCCATTCACGATTCAAATTATGCTAAGATTAATAGCATAGTATTTATAAGAAGTGTCAAGTCAACATTGTCCCAAATGCTTGATATCATGCATGCCTCCATGGATTCCAATAACAACAGCCTCTCCTTTGTTCAGTTCCTTTTCCCTTCTGTGTCCCTTGGCTTCAGTGGTTCCCTGAAAGGTCTCCCAGACTCATACCTGTTAGCGAAATGGCTCACATGATGGTAGTTAAGCAATAGTGTTTTGCATAGACTGGTTAGTTTTACAGACTCTCAGTTGTCATGTAGCTGAAGAGGCAGACGTCTTCATCTGCAAATAGTCAGCAAATGAGAAGATGCTTAAATTGGTTGTTTACACTGTATTGCCACAATAGGCTTGATATTGGCAAAAATTGTGAGGATGGCACAATAATAGGGGAAAATTTCAGTATGCTGCTCATAGTTTCACTGTAAATCTGAGCTAAAAAAAACCCATGTCTAATTCCTAGACATTTAGCTGAAAAAAAATCTCTGTGTGTTTGTTGTGAATTCTTATTACTTTGTTATACATATAAAGTAGTTAAATATCTTAGCACCAAAGTTATCACTATGGTCTCTCCTCAATTGAAATAATAATAATAAGAAGAATAAGAATAAGAATAACAACAATAGAAAGAAGAAATAGACTCAAATCACCAACAGAAGTTATAGTGAAATGCGTTATGGCAAGAAAAATAAAAATAAACTCCAGAAACACTGAATAAGTTAGACGATTTAATATGTTAAATCCTATAAAATTCTAATTGTTGTTGTTGAATAGTGTAGAGTCAGAAAATATACATAGCTGACCCTTGAATTGGTTTTCAGAGGCACTTAATTGCATGGGAGGAGACTGTCCATCCTTCTCCATTGGAATAGCTGGTGACCTAGAACTGCATGCCTTTGGGATTGCAGAGCAGTTTCTTGTCACTAGGATGTTATATGG
>NW_006399770.1:17364329-17380035 GCF_000299155.1 Elephantulus edwardii
TTGTTTGCTATTCTGTTGAATTTTGCTATTTTATTCGGGCTAGATGATCTTGTATAGTTTTACCTCTCTTAGAGCTAGGGATTTTGAACATTTCTTCATGTGTTTTTCACCATCTGAATGTTTTCTTTGATGAAGTGTCTGTTCATGTCCTGTGTCTGTTTTTCATTTGGGTTGTTTACCTTTATTTTGTGGTACTTGAGTATTATATGAATTCTAGATATAAGCCCCTTACCTGACATGTCATTACCAAATATTATTTACCAGTCTGTAGTTTTAATTTTTACCCTGTTGGAGAAGGGTTTTTTTTATGTGCATAGATATTTGATTCTTAAAAGGTCTCAATCATTAATTTTATCCTTTTCTGTTTATAGGTCTTTCAGGATGTTTGAAAGACTGTTCATGTGGATTAGGACTCTTATTAGAGTTTTTCTTACCTTTTCTTTAATGAAATTTATGGTCCATGGTTTTAGTCCTAGGTCCTTGATGCACTTTGAGTTGGTTTTTGTGTATTTTGTGACTTGTGGGTCTTTGAGTTTTCTGCAGGTAGTTTTCCAATTTCGCCAACATGCTTTCTTTAAAAGGCTGTCATTTTCCCCACTTAACTGATTTCATCTCCTTGTCAAAAAATCAGTTTTCCATAGGCAGATGGGCTGATTTCTGGGTACTAAATTCTATTCCTTTGAATTTGTCTGTCATTGTACCAGTACCATGCTGTCTTAACCACCATGGCAGAGTAGTAAGATTTGAAATCAGGGAATGAGATGCCTCCTACTTATTTGGGGTCTCTTTCCATTCCAAATAAAATTGGAGATTGCCTTTTTAATCTCATTGAAAAATGGAATTGGTATTTGTATTGGGATTTTACTGAACGTGTAAATTGCCTTTGGTAGTATTGTCATTTTTACAATATTAAGTTCCTATCCAAAAGCAAGGTATATTCTTCCATTTCTCCAGGTATGGTTTGGTTTCTTACAGTAATGTTTAGTAATTGTCTTTGAACAGATCCTATATGTTTCTGGTTAGATTTACTCCAAAGTATTTAAACTTGTGATTAGCTATTGTGTTTGGTATTGTTTTTCTTAGTTCCAATTCTGTACTTTCTTTGTTAATGTAGAGAAATCAAATTGATTTTTATATGTTGATCTTGTATTCTGCCACTTTGTTGAATTGATCTGCTATGTCCAGTAGTTTTATTTCTAAGTCTTTCGGGTTTTCTAAGTGTACTATCATATCATCTGCACAGAGAGATAATTAGCTCCTCTTTGCTAATTTGGTTACCTCTTATTTCCTTCTCTTGTCTTATTGCTAACACTTAGACTTCCAATGCAATATTGAATAGGAAAGGTGATCGTGGGCATCCTTGCCTAATTTCTGTTCTCAAAGGGAATGTCTTTAATCTCTCCCCATTGAGAACAATGTTGGCTTTCTGGTTTGCGTATATACTTTTTACTATGTTGAATAAATTCCCCTCTAATCCTATTTGATTGTTTTAATCAGGAGAGAGTGTTATATTTTGTCAAAGACCTTTTCTGCATCGATTGATAAGATCATAGGTTCTTGTTCTTTGCTTTTTAATGTGATGAATTACACGGATTTTTTTTTTCTTATGTCGAATCATCCTTGCATACCTGTTATGAAACCCAATTGGTCATAGTGAATTATTTTTTTTTATCTATCATTGGATTCTTCACAAGGCTTGGGCGCTGGAGTGTCCCTCAATTCTGGAAGTCTGCTGGCTGACTGGCGGGATGGCTAGCATCTCGATGGTGGCTCAACTTGGTGGCAGTCAAAGCAAGGGAAGTTTCTGGGGTCCTTTTTTGCTGTGTGTTTACTGCTCTTTTTGACCTTCAAAAAGTGGGTGGGCAGCTCAGAGCCTAAAACTAAGGGGAAGTAAGGGTAGAACCTGCAGAGCTTGTTCTTGGTGGTAGCTTAAAGTCCTGTAGGATTTTAATCCTGTCTTTAATTGTTTTTGGTGAAATATTCTTCTGGGTCGTATAACTGTGGTGTGTCCACTTGCTGTACAGAGGTAACTTGTGGCCTCTGTGAAGATGAACACTGTGACAACAACATGTAAAATGTGATAATGGCTGCCCATGGTGGACAGTGTTTGGTGTCACTCCCTGGTTAAAACAACCTTGGAAACAAGAGGGTTATCCACTTCCGTAAATAGCTTGCCTCCCGAAACCATATGAACCTGGAACAAGGATGAAAGTCACGCAAGTGTCGAGGACTTTCCTTCATAGGGTAACTATGAGTCCCCTACGACTCGATGGAACTTAACAAAAACAACAACATTGTTGGATTCTATTGGCCAAGATTTTATTCAGGATTTTTGCATCTATGTTCATGAGAGTTATTGGCCTATAGGTTTATATTTTGGTAGTGACTTTACCTGGTTTTGGTATCAAGGATATATTTGCTTCATAGAAAACATCTGGGAGAATTTAATCTTTTTTCTATTTTATGTAATGCATTTTGTGGAACTGGTGTCAGTTTCTTTGAATGTTTGATAAAATTCACTTGTAAAATCATCTGGCCCAGGGTTTACTTTGGTTGGAAGTTGTTTTATGACCTTTTTAATTTCTTCTTTTGTATTGGTTCTGTTCAGGTGTTCAATTTTGGTTTTTGTCAGTTTAGGTAAGTTGTGAATTTCTAAGTATTTTTCCATTTTCTCTAAGTTTTCATATTTGTCTGAGTATAGTTTTTCATAATATTCCAATGTTAGCCTATTTATTTTAGTTGGTTCTGTTGTGACATTGCCTGTTTCATCTTTTATTCAGATTATGTATGTCTTCCTTCTTTTCCTTTGTTAGTTTTACTAGTGGTTTGTTGATTTTATTGACATTGTGGAATAACTATCTCCTTGTTTTGTTGATGGTTTCAATTGTTTCTGTTCTCTATTTAGTCCCCTAATTTTTATAATTTCAGTTTTTTAGAGTGGTTGTGGTTTCTTGTTGTTCTTTTTCAATTTGTTGGAGATGTTGTGCTTGAGAATCAATTGTCATTTTTTCCTGCTTTTGGATGTATTTTTTTTACTGCTATAAATTGACCTCTGATTACTGTTTTGACTCTTTTCTGTAGGTTTTGGTGAGTTGTGTTTTCATTGTCATTTGTTTCAAGAAACTTTTAAATTTCATTATTTATTTGTTCTAGTACCCACTCATGTTCAAGCAAATTGTTGTTCAGCTTCAAAATCTGTGATATTTTTTCCTTGTTTATCCCTTATTATTAATGTCTAGTTTTGTAGCATTGTGGTCAGAGAAGATTCTTTGTATTATTTCTATGGGTTTTCTTTTTTTTTTAAATTTATTGATGCTTACCTTGTGCTTGGTCTAAAATGTTATCTGTTCTTGAGAACATTCCATGCACATTGGAGAAGAAGGTATACTGTGTTTTTTGGGAGGGTGCTTTAGCCTATAAATATCTATGAAATTGCATTGGTTTATTGTGTGGTTTAATTCCTCAGTTTCTTTTTTCCATTTCTTTTGGTAGTTCTATCTTTTTTTGAGAGTGGTATATTGAAGTCTCCAAATACTAAAATAGTGTTGTCTATTTTCTTTTTAAGTTTTGTTAATGTTTGTTTTCTATATTTTGCAGCTCTATTATTTGGTGCATAGATTTGTATTGTTGTTATGTCCTCTTGTTCTATTGACACTTTAATCATTATGTAGTCCTTTGTGATGGCTACTGTATCGAAATTTATTTTATCAGAGTTTAATATTGCTACTCCTGCTTTTTTCTGGTTGTAAATTGCTTGGTATATTTTTTCCTCTACCTTTTTTTTTTTTTTTTTTAGTCTCTTTATCTTCACTTTTCAGGTGTGTCTCTTTTAGACAGCATATTGGTAGATTTTTTTTTAATTCAATCTGCTACTCTTTTTCTCTTCAGTGGTGCCTTTAAACCATTCACATTCAGTGTGATTATTGAGAGGCAAGATTTTATTTCTATCATTTCGTCGAGTTCTTTTTGGTGTTGTTGCTACTTTGGTCCATCCTGCTTTCTGTGGCAATTCTGTAGGAAGGATGTCTCTTAGTGTTTCCTGTAACACTGGTCTTGATTTACAAACTCCCTTAGTTTTGGTTTTTCTGAGAATATCATGATCTCTCCTTCATATTTGATGGATAGTTTTGCTGGGTACAATATTCTTGGTTGACATTTATGTTCACTGAGTTTTCAAAATATGCCATTCCATTGTGTTCTTGTGTGCATGATTTCTGCTGAGAAATTGGCACATAAACTTATTTGCTTTCTCTTATAGGTTACTCTTTGTTTCTCTCTCTTTGCTTTCAGAATTCTCTCCTTAATTTTGGTTCTGGCAAATTTAACTATGATATGCCTTGGTGTTTTCCTTTTGGGGTCTCTTCTATATGGGGTTGGCTCAGCTTCTTGAATATATATTCACTGATTCCTCATTATGCCTGGAAGTTTTCTTCTAGTAATTCTTCCACAATTTTTCAGTGCCTTTAGCTGCTTCTTCCTGTTCTGGGATTTCAATTATGTACATTTTCTTTCTCTTGATGGTGTCCCAAATTATTCTTAGGTTTTCTTCTTTTTCCTTCCTTTTTGATTCTTCTTTTTGCTCTAGAAGATAAGTGGTGACAATTCTACCTTCTATTTCACTGGTTCTGTGTTTAAGCTCTTCAACTCTGTTCATGTGTCCTTTCATCATGTTGATAGCATCTAAAACATTGGACCTCATATTTTGGATTGTGGTTTCTTGTTTTCCTATAGCCTCTAATACCTCATTTGTTTTATCTACATTGTTTTGAACTGGCTTTTTTTCAAACTTAGTCTCCTGGATTTTGCTTGCAGTGTCATGTAATTCTTCAAGGTTTTCTTTCATCTATTGAAAATATTCGATTATTGCTCTTGTTCTTTTAAATTCTGTGTCAGAAAGTTCCATCAGACTTTCTGGCTTCAGGAAATCCATCTATCCTGAGTTACTTTTGAGGGGGGGGAGTGGGTGTATGAAAATCTTGCTTTTGGCTTGTGTAGGGTGTGAAGTAACCTGCTTCTTATATGGCATTGCTGTGATGGAGTTTTTCATGCCTGACGGGATAGTAGGTTCTTGATCTGAAGTTACTGCTTTAGAAGATGGTACCCTACATGTGTTCTCTCTGATTTTCTGAACCAAGAAAAAATTTGTTTCAGACAGGGCCTGTGAAAGCAACCTCTTTTTTTCAGACAACTGTTGCAGGTAGGCCAGTCCAAGGCCCTCTAGACTAAATGCAATTACTTTACCGGGTGTGAGGAGATGCAAGGTGGAATGTGGAGACCTGCACAGGACAGGCATGTGCACAGGGTGGTTACACGTGTAGGGGGGCACATGCACAAATACACTCAGGGAAGGCATGTGTGCAGATGCTAGCTTGGTGTGCATACATGGGGACCTCACTTAAATTCCAGCAGCCCTGCACACTCCCAGTGAGTGCCTCACTCAGTGAGTAGTTCTTTTAAAGACTTTCCACCTATATTTCTTGCTGCACTGAACCATGAAAAAGATCCAGCTAAGGGAGCATACATGGCCCTTGGGAGACAGGAGCTGTGAAGCCTGAAATGCCCCTAACGTTCAGTCAGGTAGAACAACAGGTGGGACAAAGAGTGGTCAATTCTCTTCTCTTCCCCACCTCCAATTGTGTTACATGCTTTCTTAACTACCACAGCCAGCAGAAAGACATCTGAAGGTGAGTTCCTATTTAGTTTAGACATGATGTTTGGACTACTGTCAAATCACATATAGTCTTATTACACGGAATTATAGCACAGACAATATGTGATATTTATTTGTACATGAAACATATGCACTACTACCCTAGTTCTATCACAAAACATCTCAGTTTGTAAATCTGTAGCTACTAGGGCTTTGACTTTGGAGTCTTTAAAAAAGTTTCCCTGTTTACTCAAATATACATTAGAATTTGAAATTATACTTTAACTATTTCCTTTTCACAAGTAAGTTTCATGCTTATTAAGATAGACTATGCATCCATTCACCCTTGTTAGCCAGTGCAGCTGCAATAGAAATTTCCCAAGTGAGTATCATTCAAGAGTAAAGCTATTGTTTCACAGTGTGCGAGGCTTGTTGTTGTCAGGTGCTACCAAGTATCACTTATAGTAGCCCTACAGACAATAGATCTGAATCCCATCCTAGCCTGTGCCACTTTCATAGTCTGACACATGTAAGCCCTTTACTGCATTCACTAAGTCCATCCATCCTTCTGAAAGTCTTCCACTCTCACCGATCACCTTTTCAAGCACCTCTCCAAGAAACAACTTCTTTTACGAAAATGTCCAAAGTATGGGGCTTTGTCATCCTTGCCTCCAAGAAGCATTTTGGCTGTCCTTTCTCGAAGACACACCTGTTTGTTCTTTTAGCAGTCCACGAGATATTCAACACTCTTCTCCAATGCCAGAACTGAAAGATACCAAATCTTCTGTCATCCTTATTCATTGTACAGATCTCAGATGTATACATAATAAGTAACTGAAATAAACATGGATTTAATCAGACACAATTAAGTCTTCAAACTGGTATCATTGTTCTTCAGTAATTTGGAGAAGTCCTTGACAGCAGATATGCTCAAGTAAATATGTCTTCCAATCTCGTGAATCTGTTTCCAGGAGTTTCAAATTTGGATCCAAGTAAGAAGAAATTGTTGACAACTTCAAACTTTCAAATGTAAAATGAGGCTGTACAGGAAGATATTTCCTCGTCTATTCTATGTTTCACTCATAAACTATTGTTGAGTTGATTCTGATTCATAGTGACCTTCCATTGAATTTCTGAGGCAATAAATTATTATTCTTCTTTGTCTTTGCAATTACCTTTTAATCTTTCATGGATGATATCCTTAATATAATCCTATATTTAACCAGGTCTTTTATCATTAATATTCAATGCTTCAAATCTATTCTTAAGACTACTTTGAATTTCAGAAATAATAGATTCAAGATCATGTTTTGGTTCTCATGGACTTCTTTTAATTTTCTTTGACCTCAATTTGAACTTGTACATAAGTAATTGATGGTCAGCATCTGGCCTAGTTTTGTTGCTTTTTTAAGATTTTTATTGTATGTTGGTTTGCATACAAAGTTCATATGCATTTTGCTTCACACTTTTCTTCATTCACATTGTGTTTCATATAATTATCCCCATATCTTATATATTATAAAATTATTCACCATTGAACTATACTCACCATTTCCCTATCTTTTTAGGTCCCCACAAGATCTTTCTCATTTCCTTTGCCCCTTCCATACCCAACAAATTGTGCAGCCCTGTGATTTCATCCTGCTCAACCTCACACCTCTTTTCATATTCCTAACCCCGTTGGGCCCCCAAACATGTTTTTACAATAATGCTATTAAATAGTATCTATCCTTACGAGACTGCGTTAGTTCACTCAGTATAATTCTCTCTGGTCTCTCATTAGTTATGTAGTATTTATTGAAGTCACTCCTCCTGAGTGCTGCGAAGTATTCCATCTGATGAATGTACTACAATTTCTCAGTCCATTCTATTGTGGTTGGACATGTAAGCTATTTGGTGTTTTGTCTTGCTTTTTTTGGCTATTAAAAATAACACTGGTATGAACATGTATTTTTTAACTACTGATATTGAGTTTCTCCAATGATATCTTCCACAGATGTAGTCAATCTGATTGCTACACAGCCAGTCAAGTGAGGTCCACTTGTTATTTATTATTATTTATTATTACTTGTGATTTGTAAAACAGGAATTTTCTATGAATAAATTAATGAAAATACAAAAGTTTATAATTTTATTTCCAGGCCCATTTGTGGTCAACAAATGCATACTTTCTAACTACTATTCTTTCTTCATTGATTCTGACTTTTGCATTCACTATCAGTAATTCACCTTGACAGCATGTTTAGTAAATTTTGTACTGCAGGATTTGGTAAAAAATTCATTTTTTTCCTCTTTGGCTCTAGAGATAAGAGCATATATTTGAATAATAGCAATATTAACAGGTCTTGCTTGTATGTGTATGACTAATACTCTACCATTTACAATATTGTATTTGAGGATAACTTTTTTTGCTATGAATACACTATTGTTCTTCTGTTTTTAATTCCAGCATAGTATACCATCTGATTATCTGATTCAAAGTGGCCAAAGCAAGTCCATTTCATCATACTAATGTCTAGAATGTCATGTGTTCATGTGTTCCATTTCAGTTTTCAGAATTTCTAGTTTTCCAACATTCAAGCTGCATATATTCCATGTTCCAATAATTAAGGTATATTTGACATTATTTTTCCTCATTTTAACTGACTTAAAATCTGGGACCTACCACAATACTGTCTATGTTCCTCTGTTGTTGATAGGGGTTTCAGAGACCTGTTATTTTATAAGTTAACGGCCAATCCTGCTTCCTAGGCTGTCTTAATCTGGGAGCTGTACACAATAGGTAATCCTTGTGGCATAGCTTTCAGTATCAGTGCGACCCCCAAGTTATTTCAGTACAGCAAACTCAGAAGACAGACAAACACAGTACCAAGTGCTCATCTGACAGACAAGGGCCATCAGAAGACACTCTGAAAATTTCACTAACGTGTCAAGAAGGAGAAATATATTAAGACACAGCTCAGGAACACAAAGCAACATATTAGAATAGAATGTGCAGAGAACTAGAATTAGAAAATAAAAAGGGCAAAACCTCTCTCTGCATTTCTCAGGGTAAGAAAATTAATAAAAATAAATTGTCTCAAGTAATATTGAAAGATGCTATGAATAATGTATTGAATGACTTAGGAAACGCCAAAAGAAGAGGGATAGAATACATAGAATCACTATGCCAAAAAGAACTAACTGGCACTGAAAAAAATTCAGAAAGTACCATATGAGCAGGAGCCAATGGTAATGAAAGATGAGATTGAAGCTACACTGAAGTCCCTGGGGAAAAATAAGGTCAAATGGGATATCAATTGTCTTGCTTCATTTAACAGATGTATCCCTGGATGAACTTACCTGTCTAGGCCATGAAATTCGTAGGACAGGTATCTGGTCAATGGATTGGAAGAGGTCCATATTTGTTCCCATTTCCAAGAAAGGTGAGCCAAGAAAATGTGGAAACTATTAAACAATATCAGTAACATCACATGTAAGAAAAATACTGATGAAAGTCATTCAAACATGGCTAGAGCAATAAGTAATTAGGGAACTTTCAGATATTCATTCAAACAGAATTTAAAAGAGGCCGTGGCACCACGGATATAATTTCTGATGTCAGTTGGATCCTGGTTGAAAGTAAAGAACACCAGATGTCTATTTGTACTTTATTGACTATGCACTGTGTGGATCATAACAAGGTATGGCTAACATTGAGAAGAATGGGAATTCCAAGAGACAAAATTGTGCTTATGCAAAACCTGAACATAGACCAAGAGGCTGTTGTGCAAACAGAGCAAAGGAACACTCCTGTTATTGTTATATGCCATCCAGTTGCTGTGACTTATAGTTATCCTATGTACAATGTTCTGAACCCTATATTGAGCCAGTCTCGCTGACTGTGATGCACCTATGCCTATTACCCCAGTTACTGTGTCAATTCATCTTATCAGGGTGTGTGCTGTCATTCCACACTTCCAAAAAATATTGTTACAGAAGAATGTTCTTGTTTTCCAACATGTGAGGTTGACCCATAGCGACTCTATGACCAAAATATCTAATGCCTTTCCATAGCTATCATTTTTTCTACAAGTTCATAGCATTTCTAGAGGCATGTGGTTTAGGAAGTGGATGCCACTCCTGCTGCCCAACCATTTTACAACTTGGAGCACTACCAAACCCTGTCCACAATGGGAAGCCATTCTGGTATTTTATATCTCCATGGCACAAGGTTCAGCATCACAACAAATTCAGGTTACTTCATATAGCACATTGACAGAGAGTGATATGCAAAGTGGAAGAATGTTCTTCCAGATATAACATCACTAGTCTCATTTAGCAGTGGTCAAGTGTTGTCAAGTCAAATATGACTCAGAGTAAGCTTTGCACAAAAGACCTGAACTCTGTTCTATAATTTACATCATTTCTGTAAATTTATAAGAGAGTTTGTAGAGTTTCTCTGGTTTAAACTGGCTGAAAACACTGAACTCAACTCAACTCGCTGCCATTATTAGGAACTGATTCACAGCTAATAACCCTGAAGTATGTTTTCTGGGGCTACAAATTACACAGGAAGAGACTGTCCATTTTTCTCTTGCCGAGCTACTGGTGGATTTGAACCAAGTGCCTTTGAGTGGGCAGTGCATCTCTGCACACTAGGCTCTAATACTGTTGAGTTAAAATTGAACTTTGATAACATGAATATCACTAAAGCTCAAGGACATGAGAAGACAGTGGCCAACTGTGATTCATTAGAATCTCATCTTGAAAAATTACAAGAAATTCTACCTAATCCTATGTGTCAGAGTGTAAAAGAGTAAAGGCCATGTAAGGAATATCATATCTGACCTTTACAAACTTCATGGGGCAGGAACATCCCCATCCAAAGTATCAATAACACAAAACTAATTCTCATGGGATCAGACATGTCTCCAGTGTTTCCTTGCCTCCTTCTACTCATCTCAACGCAAATATGACTGTTTTTCTGGGTCCAAAATCTGATATGACAGCTCACAGATCACACAGAACCATATTGGGGAAGTCTAAATGTTATAATTCAGATTAATAGCAAACCACACTCAAGATAGCTCCTCAAATGTGCACACAGGCATCTCAATTTCAATCCTTGTGGCTCCATGCCACTGTCCCCAAGTTCTTAGTCCTGCCAATATTGGCTTCAACACCCCAACTATCCAATAAAGTTCTCAATTCTGCCAATATAGCCTTTCCACTCAATTATCTGGCAAGTTCTCAGACCTGCCAATATTGAATTGTCATTCAAATGTCCAACAAAGTTTTAAGTCCTGACAATATTGGCTCTCCTCACACCCTAAAATTTCCATCTCACGTCAATTCTCCAGTTTAGCCATGACTGCTACTTTAATTCTGAATTCACTGCAGTGGGGAAGGTCTCTTTCCATTTCTCTGGCTGGGGAGAATTCTGATTCTTCTGGTTAGAGCTATTTAATTTATTGGTGGAGATACCCTATCTTCTTGTAGATTGTTAAAACTCGAAAATTCCCTTGTGAAATGGTAGTAGCCAATCCCTTATATATAAGCTAATATGTCCCATTTGCATATTCTCACACTTCTACATGGCAAAATAAAAGTCAATAGCTGGAAAACTATATTGAAGGGCAAATTCCATATGGAGAGTTGGTTGAAAATTTGGTAATATTTTATATTCTCAGAGCCTTTATCCAAGTAATCTGTCTTCCAATGATTACCCTGAACATTACTTTCATTTATCCTACTTTAGAATTACAACACATTAGCAAAAAGTGTAGAAAATAAGGCAACAAAATAAACTGAAAATACATCGTTCTTGCTTATTTACTGCTTCCATTGCAATAATTTTCCTCCTTTATTATTTAGGTGGAGCTTGTTAAACAAATGGCAAA
Organism: Elephantulus edwardii; assembly: GCF_000299155.1. Taxonomy (NCBI): domain Eukaryota; kingdom Metazoa; phylum Chordata; class Mammalia; order Macroscelidea; family Macroscelididae; genus Elephantulus; species Elephantulus edwardii. The sequence goes on from NW_006399770.1 coordinate 17,375,862, forward strand.
GAAGAAATACAAAAGTATGTTTTGTATAGACTCTTTTCTGTAACTGAATGGAAAATTGCACCTTTTTTTAAAACAGAATGTATTCTATTGATCAATGCATCAGATTAACAAGATTGGATTGCAAAAATGCATATTTTATAATTGGTTTTATAAAAATTAACTTTCCCGTGATAAAGAAGCTTAAGTAAAAGCATTAAAAACAGCTGCTCCTACTATTTCAGCATTTCACACAAGGGTCTTGGACTTTGATTTGATTAAAAGGGCATGATGTCACTGAACATTAATAATGTTCTAATTTGTAGATAAAAGGAAGGATACATACATTAAGAAAATAATGTAATCTATATTAAATATAACTCTAGACCTAAAAACTATTAATCACCACATTCTACTTGCTTGACCATGACCTCCTTGACTCCTTTATTGTACTGAATCCTGATCACCCATTATGCAAAGCATAATTGCAACTCAGGGAAGTAAAATAATATTAATCAGGGATAACACTGCAATGGACTTTGACCCATAGGTATAAATCTAATAAATTGGTAAAGTTTTTTCCATAACATAATGAGTTCTTCCTTATATCATTACTCATGAGACCAATGTGAAGTCATAACAGGAATATTTAAAGCAATTAATGAGACAGATAAGAAATGATTGTATGGTTTTAATTTCCTAATCATTTTAATGTTCCAAATTAAAGGTGAACATCAAGATACATTCATTAAAGCCTGTCAGTCATATTACTCTAAAATAATGTGATGAAAGAGTAAAAGTGGAGGAAATCAGATAAATTAAGCACAGAAAGTGTTAGGCTGACTAGTGGAGAAGCAATATCCAAATGATTAGATCAGATGGACTGTGAGTCTTTTAAATGAAGTTGTTAGAAGTACTATCTGTTGGGCCATAAAATAGACTACATGAGGCATTTTACCATTAGGAACCATTTTTCAGTGGCTTGACTAGATAAACACAGGTCATCAAAATCTTTTATTCCAAGCAAGCCTATTATTTGTCTATTCCTTCTTTTTTGACACCCATTAATCATTTGTTCAGTGATCCAAATTCAGATCTTTGTCAATTCACATTTCTTCTGTTCTGAATTAGCCAATTTTAGCAGTACAAGTAAGTATATTTTATGCATACCTACAAATACATAAAAATGATCTTTGAAGAACATTTTACACTCAATCTGTTTAACTGGAAAATGAAACAAAAATAATAAGCAAAAGAATAAATTAAATCATGTCCTCATAAAGGACAAACATCTTTTAAATATTTTTTGATCTTTCTTTGTCCGGTTATTACTCATTTCTGGCCAATCAAAATATGCTTTTCCCCTTCAAATTCAGGAGGTCTATTAATTCCTGACATAAGTTCACAAAGATATTGCTAAAGAAATAAGAAATATATAATTATACATGAAAAGATTATTTTTCTGGTGATAAGGGCTAAGAATTCTGAGTCTGACATAAATTAGGACTTATTTTCCATTGTATATATATTCCCTTGGTAAATTAAAAAGCCTTAGAATTTGCAAGTATTACAAGTCCATAAAAGAAGATATCCAGTTACAAATTATGCAATAGCCCTTAAAAACCAAACCCAAACATTTTAAAAGAGAAGTATATCAGCCAACAACAGGATAATCATTCTAGGACTTTACATATAATGTAGAAACACAATTGATTGTAACAAATTATTTGGAATTAGAGAGCTCAGGAGACTTAGACTTTTCTAATAAAAATGCTTTTAAGCAATAACTGTTGCTGGTAAAGCTGATTCCAATAATTTTAAAGAATCTAAATATTTAGGTATTCTTTCTAAGCATTGTTGTTGATAAGTATAAGAGTTTTTCAGCAAAATATTTGTTTAGACATTTTTCTGTGCAACTACTGAGCATACCTCTCAATGTGATTACTACTCTCCCATTCAGATGTCTTCATCCTTATTCTATCACTTGTCCAAGAAATTTGGCAAGATAATGTCTGAGATCATATTCATAAAATTAAAATTGATGTAAAAATAATGTATGTCTCTCTCTTTCTCTTTCTCAGTCCATGGCTGCCACTTTGAAGTTTATGTTTCACTTCATTTATATTGATTATGTAACAGGGCACTAGTATGTTTGGTTTTCTTCCTTCAGTTTCTTTTTTCATCCTACAAGTTCTTGAGTAAGGAAAAAATCTTTGGAGACATAAGACACTAAAACAAATGGCTAGAGATAGTGAAGGATTTTTTTTTAAATAAAAAGTGTGAATGAAAAAGACCTTTCAGGGATTACTCGGGGACTTATCATGTACCTTTGAGTCACCTGCAACTCCTAGAGACCCTCTGAATAGTAGCTATGAACCCTGTTAAACCCTGAGTCAATCTCACTATCTCCAAAATAACTGTTTCCATTACCTCAGTCAATGTGTAAATCCATCTCATCCAGGGTTTCCCCCTCCTGCATTGACGCTATCCTTTCAAGCATGATGTCATTCTCCAAGGACTGATCCCTCCTGGCAACATGCCCAAGTTATGTCAGAGTTTCAAAATCCTTGCCTCAAAAGAACAACTTGGTTTCACCCTCTCCAGAGCAGACTTGATTGTTCTCTTGGCAGTCCATAGTATGGTCAATACTCTTCTCCAGTACCACAACTCAAACACATCAATACTTCTTCTGTTATCCCTAGTCATTGTCCAGCTCTCAGAGGCATGGCAAGTAATTGAAATGCCATGGCCTGGATCAGGTTCACCAATCTCTAGACTGACATTGCTTTTTTTCAGTACTCTGGAGAGGTCCCTGGCAGGAGACTTTCCCAAAGCAACTTGTCTTTATTTTGCTTCTCTGACTGCTGGTGCCAAGAGTGTTGATTGTGTAACTTAGCAAGCTGAAATTGTTAACAATCTCAATCTTCTCCATCTATCATGATGCTGTCAATTGGCCTCTTGGTGAGAATCTTTGTTTTCTTGATGTTGATATGCAATCCATATTGAAGATTGAAAATTTCAGTCCTTGACCATCTGCAGCAAATGCTTCAAGTCCTCCTTAGTTTCAGCAAACAAGGTTGCATCATCTGTATAATACAAATTATTGAAGAGTCTTCCTCCAATCCTGTTGGTGCATTCCTCCTCAAAAAGTCTAGGCCACCAGAACTCCCCGTAAAGTCTAACCTCCAAAATGATCTCATACAGATTGAAAAGATATAAAGGACACATCCATGACACACTCCTTTCTTAATTTTGAACTATGAAGTATTTCCTTGCTCTGCTCAGAGGAGTGCTTTCTGTACTACATATATGTTTCACATGAGCACAACCAAGTGTTCTGGAATTCCCATTCTTCAAAATGTTATTCACAATTTGCTAACCCAGGGATAGCATTACTACATTAGTTCCTATATGCAGCATTTAGCATACAATCTCATACTCATTAGATCTTTAAACAATGTTGTTTAAATAAAATGAACTCAGCTGTGCAATAGAGAACAGCAGGAGTTGCAGCAGAGGGAGAAACAACATCACAGAAGTGACTGGAGTCCTGAGCAACCATACCAAAGGTTGACTGTGGGGAAAGGAGAGAGGTTTACTGGACAGCTAAGGTGTAGCTCTGGAGGGGAGGAGCAGAAGTAGATGTTGGTGGAGCAGGGTTCTGGGGAGGGAATCAAGATACAGGTGTCCAAACATGGAGGGGGGTGGGGGAAGGGAAAGGAGGTGAGCACAAGCTATGGGCCAACACTGAAGGTAAAATGTTTATCTGTCAGATATTGTTCTAAAGCTGAGCATCAGATTAAGGTACACTAGGGAGAAAAACTTGCCATCCACTTCCAACATAATTGTCCTTTGAAAATCCTATGTACAGTAGAACACACTTATATTAGACTAACAGATACGACAGCTGAGGCTGAGCCCTCTGTTTGGCAAACAAAAAGGGGGAGGAACAGTTGCAAGCAGACACTACTGATTGGAACATGGAATATGAGAAGCTGAATGTAGGAAAATTGGTTATTGTTAAGAGATAAATTTAAGCTATAAATATTGACATACTAGGCATTGGCAAATGAGATGAATTGGCATCAGAATTTTTAAATCAGAAATCATATGACCTAATAAGTTGGAAATTAAGAGGTAAGGAGAAAAGGGATAATGTTAATAGTTAAAAAGACCATTTCCAATATCCAGAATTTAT
>NW_006399770.1:17381795-17389533 GCF_000299155.1 Elephantulus edwardii
CTCTACCCAGCATGATGTCCCTCTCTAAAGACCTGTCTCTCCTTACAACGTGTCCAAAGTATGTCAGACAAAGCCCCAGAATCCTTGCCTCCAAGAAGCAGCCTTGTTTAACCCTCTCTACGATGAATCTGTTTGTTTTCTGGGCAGTCCATGGTACATTCAATAAACATGCAAGCAAGATTCACTAATAATAACGAGTGAGTTGGGAACAGAGAAGAAGGTTCAGTACTCGGAAAACATGGGCTTGGTGGCAGAAATTAAGCTGGAGATAAAACGATAGATTTATGTACAGTCAATGATTTCATCATTGTAAATGTTGTTGTTGTTGTTCTTATGTGCCAACGAGTCACTTGAGACTCATAGTGACCCTATATAGAACAGCCCTAAACCCTGTTCTATCTTGTGCTAATCCCACTGCCTCTGACACACCCATCCCGATTACCCCAGTCACTGAATCAATCCACCTCATAGAGGGTCTTCCCCTCCTGCGCTGTCCCTCCACACTCCCAAGCATGTTGTCCCTCTCCAAGGATCTGTCTCTCCTTACAACGTGTCCAAAGTATGTCAGACGAAGCCCCAGAATCCTTGCCTTCAGGAAGCAGCCTAGTTTAACCCTCTCCAGGATGAATCTGTTTGCTTTCTTGGCAATCCATGGTACATTCAATATTCTTCTCCAGCACCACAGCTCAAAGGCATCAATTCTTCTGTCATCCTTATTCATTGTCTAGGTATCAGATGCATATTTCAGCAACCAGGGTTGTGTCATCTGCATAACACAGATTGTTAATAGATCTTCCACCAATCCTGATGTCACACTTCTCCTCATAGAGCCCAGCCTCTCGAATAATCTTTTCTGCATTGCAAATACCATTTATAAAAAACAAAATCATGAACTCTACAAAAGTACCTCTCCTGCGGTCTACAAAAGAATCAAATTGACATCTATGGGAATAATCATTGGAGAAGGTCAATATCAACTATAAAAACTAGGCCAGGTTCAACTTGTGGAACAGACCATCAGCTATTCATATGAAAGTTTAAACTAAAGCTAAAGAAATTAAATCAGTCTTATAGTTAGTTTCTATATTCCCTATTTCAGGTTTATATATTCCTATTTGGTTTTGATGAAAGTTATGACATCATAACCACAAAGAAGTAAAATTTTGTTAAAATTAATTTAAAAGTTATTGTAATGGTACATCAACAGAAAACTGCCAAAAATTGAAACTGATGGGCTTTAGTAACTGAACTTTTGTCTTGTAGACAAGTGCTTAATCTTTGTACCACTATGTCTCCTTTATGTAGTTTACAGAAATTCCAAATCTGAACTTATGCCTTCAACATAATCTTTGAAAGGCCCCCAAAGTTAACACACTCAACTATTCAGACCCATCAAGGTCAGCATGCATTAGAATACACTCTAGAGTACCTGAGTATCCAATATGTACACTATAAGAAGAGGTAAAATATTTAGCCTGGATTAACCATTTATTTTCTTTTAATTATTTCCAGATATTTGAAGACTTATAACGTTGGGGGTGAGGTGGCAGGGGAAGCAGATCTATGTAATATTACTATAAATAACTACGTGTAAAGAGTCCATTTGACTAATAATCTGGTGAGATGATCTCGGGACAAATGATGTTGTGTTTATAAAAAAGTTATGTGTACCTCCTGTTTGGAAATCCACAGTGATAATTAGTCTATTAAAAATTCTAAGAAGTTCTTATATACATACATACATGCAGGCATGCATATATGCATACATACATGCATCATACATATATAATAAAATACACAAGAATCAAAACTCAACCTTGAGTGTATTCAATGAAAAAAAAAATCTCAGGAACAGTTTTGAATCCTTTAACACTAATGAGCAAAGGCCAGAAGAGCTGTGGGATGATATAAAGAATATTACCCATGAAGAATGCAAAAGGTCATTATAAAGACAAAGAAAGAAGACAGAGAAGAATGTTTCAAGAGTCTTTGAATATTACACTAGAGTGCTGAGAAGTCAAAGTAAAGAGTAGAAATTAGGAACTTAAGGACCTGAACAGAAGATTTTAAAGGGCAGCACAGAAAAAGTCAAATATTATAATGTTGAGTTCAAAGAGCTGAAGTTGGAAAATAATAAAGAACAAACTTGTTTAGCATTTCTTGAGCTGAAGGAATTGAAGAACATATTCAAGCCTTGAGTTGTAATACTTAAGGATGCTATAGGCAGAACTTCGAATGGTCCAGAACCATGAAAAGAAAATGGACTAAGAAGTTCTTATATACATACATACATACATGCAGGCATGCATATATGCATACATACATGCATCATACATACATACATAACAAAATACGTCGTCTATGAGTTCCTATGAAAGGTATTAACAGAATTTATAAGATAGCAGAGATCATGTATATTACTGGGTACAAAAACATGTGACAATATGGAAGAATTAATGAAAATCATACTTGCAGGAAGGAAGTGGGGAAAGTGTGATTACACGGAAAGCCTTGAAATTAGTATCATAAAATATAATGTGCATGACTAGTCAATTGAAACATAATTTTCATTGTAAACTTTCAAATTACAATGAAAATTTTTTAAAAAACAACTTCCACAATGTAATAAACACCACTATGCATTTGCCAAAGAAGTCCTTGTTTGTTGTTTAGAGTGTTAAACTGCTAACTAAAAGGCTGGTGTTTCTAACCTAAAAAAGCACCCCATGGAAGAAAAAGGTAACAATCTAGTTCTATGGGTATTTGTAGCTTGGGATATACCTTATTATTGTTGTTAGGTGTCATTAAGTAGCCTATGACTCCTCACAACCCTATGAATAAAAGATCTGAAGCCTGGTCTATCTTGTACCATTCTGGTACTTTCTGACATACTAGAGCCCATTGTGGCAGTCACCGTGTTAATCCACCTGTACAAACGTCTTCCTCTCCTTTGCCGATCCTCCACCCTTCCCAGCATTATGTGCCTCTCCAAAAATTAGCCCCCCCTAGAAACAGACTTGATGTATGTGAGGTAACGCCTTATCTTTTTTGCCTCCAAAGAACACTTGTACTCTCATCGATATATCTGTTTGTTCTTTTGGCTGTCCATGCGATGTTCAGTGCACTTCTCCAAGCTCAAAGGCATCAATTCTTCTGTCATCCTTATTCATTGTCTAGGTATCAGATGCATAGCAAATGATTGGAAAGACCATGGCCTAAACAGATGCACTTTAGTCTTCAAACTGACATCATTGCTCCTCAATAATCTGGAAAAGCTAATCATGGGAATGTACAATTTGATAGGAGGCAGGGTGAGGGAAATTGTAAGAATCTGCTCTGGAAAACAATGTATTAGAATTTTGTAAATAAACTAGTATAATAAAAGAAATAATCTGGAGAGATCCCTAACTACAGATTTTTCCCCCAGTGCAATGTGTCTCTTTATCCCTGACGCTAGTGTCAAGGGTGTTAATCCTGGATTCAAGCAATATGAAATTGTTGACAGTTTCAATCTTCTCTCCATCCATCATGATGTTGCCTATCAGTCCAGCGGTAAGAATCTTTGTTTTCTTGACATTGAGATGAATCCATACCAAAGGCTGAATTCCTTGATCTTCTGCAAAAAGTGCTTCAGTTCTACAAGGAAAATATTTTAGGGCATTATGATTATCATAAGAATCTGGAATGAGGGTTGCAGAGTGGAGTGTACTTGGGGTGGGGGTGGGAGTATGCGGGGTGGGGGGGCGGTTGTGTGCCAATGAAGGAGTTTTTATTTTGCTTTTCAAGGAGAGGAGCGAACTGAGGGGTGGGGGGCAGGAAGAAAAGTGCAACAATGAAAGAATGGAATTTCAAAATCTCTGTAAATGTTCATTGAAATTAATAAAAGAAAATGAATTTTTTAAAAATCGCTTCAGTTTCTCACTTTCAGGAAGCAAGGTTGAGTCTCCCTCAAATCCTCTTTATAAAGTCCAGTTGCTCATATAATTTGCTCAACTTACAGATTGAATAGGTATGGAGAGAGAATATGACTCTGATATGCTCCTTTCTCACTTTTAAACCACGCAGTGTTCTCTTGCACGGTTCACGCAATAGCCTTCTGGTCCAGGTCCAAATTCTGATGAGTGCAGTCAAGTGCTCTGGACTCCCATTCTTCTCAATTTCAGCAAAGCTTGTTGTGATCCACAAAGGGAAGTTACTTTTTTAAATTATGGTGGGTTTTTTTGGTTGGTTTTTTTTTTTTTAATACAGGACTGCTAGGAGTTAACTTTAGCACTGATGCTTGCGAATTTATGTACTTGTTGGATGTCCCTATATAATACAGATGATTGTTGAAAGAGATTGGAGGTTTGAGTTTACCCAGGGATGTCTACCAGAAACAATGGACAATTTACTTAAAAAAAAAATTCAACCTTTGAAAACTATATGGAACATTTGGACACATATGGGGGTCATCACCTGTCAGAGTTATCATGAATTTTTACTTTGCTTGATGGCAACTGCTATAGTTATATCTGCTAAGTTGTTGTTGTTGTTAAGTGCCGTCGAGTCACAGGCAACTCATAGTGACGCTACAAAGGAGAGACCTCAACGCTTGTGTGTCTTTCATTCTCTCTCCAGGTTGAATGCGTAGACAAAGGTTGTTGAGTAGACAAAATTTGTTGTTCTTGTTGTTGTTGTTGTCATGTTGTTGTTGTTGTTATGTGTCGTCGAGTCGTTTGCGACTCATAGCGACCCTATGTACAACAGCCCTAAACTCTGCTCTATCCTGTGCCAATCACACTGCCTCTGACACACCCATCCCGATTACCCCAGTCACTGAATCAATCCACCTCATAGAGGGTCTTCCACTCCTGCGCTGTCCCTCTGCTCTACCCAGCATGATGTCCCTCTCCAAAGACCTGTCTCTCCTTACAACATGTCCAAAGTATGTGAGACGAAGCCCAAGAATCTTTGCCTCCAAGGAGTAGCCTGGTTTAACCCTCTCTAGGATGAATCTGTTTGTTTTCCTGGCAGTCCATGGTACATTCAATACTATTCTCTAGCACCATACCTCAAAGGCGTCAATTCTCCTTCTGTCCTCCCTAGTCATTGTCCAGCTCTCTGATGTATAACAAGTGTTTGCAAAGACCATGGCCTGTATCAGACGCACCTTCGTCTCCAAAAAGACACCATTGCTCTTGAGTACTTTAGAGAGGTCTCTAACAGCAGACTTTCCCATTGCAATACGTTTTTTGATCTCCTGGCTGCTGGTGCCAAGAGTGTTGACCATGGAGCCAAGCAAACTGAAGCCGTGAACAATCTCAATCTCTTCGTCATCCATCCTGATGCTACCGATTGGTCCAGTGGTGAGAATCTTTGTCTTCTTGACATTGAGCCTCAGTCCATACTGAACTTTGTCATAGTTTTCTTTTTATGTCATCATTTTAGAGTTCTTTCTCTATAACTGTTTGCACAGTGTCTTCTCCTAGATAAATATTATCATGTACCATTGTGTAAGATCTGACCCATAGCTGACCCTCCAGCAGTGTCAGAGGCAGTAAATAAGATGAAAGTTGACTGCTTATCTTTCTCCAATTGAGCAGTTGGTGAATTTGAATCTCATATCTTCTTGTTGACAGTGTAATGTCTTACCATTAAGCCACCAGAGTGCCCTCCCAACACACACCCCAAACACCTAGTACTCTACTCCTCATGAAAGATTTGACCAAAAGTAAAATATGACAAAAACAAAAACAAAATTCTATGCTTTATATATTGTTATTTGACTCTACATATACTCTTACTGTTATTGTGTACAATGGAGTCCAAACAACCTATAGCTTACCCTCTGGCAGGTGTTCAGAGGCAATTAATTGCACAAGAGGAGATTGCCCATCTTTCTCCCTTGGAGCAACTGGTGACCTCAAACGGTGTGTCTTCATGATTACAGTGCTGCTTCTTGCTGCTAGGCCACCAGAGCTCCTAGGGAAGTGTACTATAACTCCTTCTAATATTTTTTTGTTCATTGAAGATTTTACTGCTAAAGAAAAAGTGACCAGTTCAAATCCATGAGCACCTCCATTGGAGAAAGACAAGTAATCACCTTCCATATGATTTTCAGACTCAGAATACCCAATGGAAGGTCAGCTATGAGTGGACTCTCACTTGAGAGTCCTGAGCTTGTGTTTTCTATCTCTTATGTGATGGTCTAATTCTTAAGTAATTGAGCTACTAACAGAAAAATAGTAGGTTCAAATCCACCAGCAGCTCTGTGGGAAAAAGATGAACAATCTCCTCCTGTGCAATTTACAGCCTTGTAAAATTCCACAGGAGAGTAAGCTATGAATTGAGCCCTACTTGACAGCTATGAGTTTGAGTTCTTGTTTTTTTTACAACGCAATGGCTCCCTCCAGTGTTCATAATTTAACACATTATTGGAAAGAATTTGAATGTAGCACTTAAACCTGCAGTCTCTAAGGACCCTACACTAGGATTCGATCTGTATCACCATTTTTGCTGCGTACAAGAACTGAAAAGATGTGGAAGGGAGTGGGGAGAGGAAAGATACAAAAACCAAAACCAGAAGAATCCTTTAAAAAAGTATTACTTTTTACTCCAATCACAGTGACAACTGAATTCTTAGTTTACTTGATTTAGGGTGATAATTATATCTTGCCCCCTACTTGTAATAAGCACAGAAAGATAATTTGATCTCTTCTTATAGCAAAGGGAAAATATGGCCTCTAAGGGAAAATAATACCTTTAAAATTATGTCAACTAATTTAATTTTTTACTTTGCTAGTGGTTTTTCAATGTTGTTAATGTCTTCTACAGAACATGAGCAAATAACTAGTTGCATAGTAATATTTGACTTATATTTATAGTCGTTTTAATGTTTCCAAGTGGTCACAAAATCCAGGTTTGACAAGGATATAGCAGTTATAAGAGAAACTTTTTGATAAAACATCAACATCACTGTCATTGCCCACTTTTCAAGAACGCATTTTGGATTTGATAAAGTTCAGAATTGAAATATGGGTATGAAAGTATCTGTCATCTCCCTAGTAAAGCTGTTAAACAATCACGAGACAGCTATTCAAGCTACAAGTTATTTATCTTGACTGTCCATTGGTGACTGCTGTAAACATCCGTTTCTAGAATATTTGACCTGTACTAAAAGATAAAACATTATTACGTTTTTCTTTTAGAACAATGGTTACCAACCGAACTCAACAATTACTACTTCGACTTTGTAAATTATGTACCATTGAGTCAGAACCTATTCACAGCTGACCCTCCAGTGGATTTTCAGAGGCAGTAAATCGTGTGGAGATTGCTCATCTTTATTCCACAGAACAATTTGTAAATTCAAACCACTTGCCTTTAGGTTCACAGTGCAACTCCTTTCTACTTAGCCACCTGAGCTCTGTGTATTATGAGGTCCAAGCAAATGATAAAAACTATTTTAGATCTCAAAAATAGTACATTAAGAGTTTACTAGCCTAAATTTTGAAACAATTTCTTAAGATCTCTGTTCCCTCTAGCAACTATTCTCTAGTCAAGAATTGCCCAGGGGAATTCAAACGATTGTGACCTTTAGTATCACCTTAATAGTTCTGGAAACGCATCACACCAAATGCCATAGTTACAGTATTTGCTTCTTGTTATCACAAATATAAGAAGCTCAACTAACTCTATATTTAATGAAAGAATGGGAATATCAGAACACTTGATCGTGCTAATGCGAAACCTATATTTG
>NW_006399770.1:17390428-17401050 GCF_000299155.1 Elephantulus edwardii
GTTCAAATGGTCATATAGCGCATCTGCAAATCTGACTTGACTTCATTCTCAAAGGTGTACATCTCATAATGATGTATATTGCCAGTATTTCACCTTTCTACTGAAAAAGAGCAATTTGATCCCTCTTAAAATGCACATCAAGACCTGAAAAATTACTTAGATGGCTCTGGTTTTAGTTATGCCCTTGTCAAGAAAAATCATGGCCTCTATCAAGGAAGCAATCTGGTTGGAAAAACAGAAAAAATGGTCCAATTTCTACAACAGGACACTTGAGGAAGGGAGGACCAGATTCCAAATGAGAAAGGATGAAGGAAGACCATGGGAAAAGCTGTCTTCCTTCCTATATTTCTCCATCCCAAAGCATTCAATCATTCCAGTGGTGGCAAATTACTACAACTATTATCATCAATTTATTTGTCCTCTTGTCAAAAAAACTTGAATCCATATTGAAGGCTATAGCCCTCAACTTTCTGCAGCAAGTGTTTCAGTTCCTCCTAAGTTTCAGCAAACTGACTTGTGTCATCTGCAATAACAAGCTGTTGATGACTCTTCCTTCAAACCTGATACCACATTCCTCTTCATATAACCCATCCTCCTGGATGATCTAGCCTGTATATGGGTTGTAGAGGTATGGAGACAAGATACATCCCTGGTGTACACTCTTCCTGATTTTTATCCATGCAATGTCTCCTTGCTTTGTTCTGACAAGCCTCCAGGTCCAAGTATTGGTTTCACATAAGCATAATCAAATGTTCTGGGATTCCAATTCTTTTCAGAGTCAGCCACAGTTTATTGTGACCCACAGTCAAATGCTTTTGCATAGTCAATAAAACACAAGTAGACATTTCTCTGGTACTCTGCAGCCTTCAATATGGATTGAAGGTCAACATCAAGAAAACAATATCACACCACTGGGCTAATTGGCAACATTATGATAGATGGTGAAGAGTTTGAAATTGTTGACAGCTTTAGTTTCCTTGGCTCCACTATCAACACTCTCGGTACCAGGAAATCAAGAGATGAATTGCATTAGGAAAGTTAGATGTCAGTGACCTCTCCAGAGTACTAAAGAGCAATGATGTCAGTTTGGATGCTAAGGTGTACCTGATCCATGCAATAGTCATTGCAATAGTCTTTGCAATTGCTTGCTATGCGTCAGAAAACTGGACAATGACTAGGGATGATAGAAGGAGAATTGATGCCTTCGAGCTGTGGTGGTGGAGAAGAGTACTGAATATACCATGGACTGCCAGGAGAACAAAATGTTCATCCTGGATAGGGTGAAACGAGGCTGTTTCTTGGAGGCAAGGGTTCTAAAGCTTAGTCTGACATACTTTGGGCATGTTGAAAGGGGGGACAGGTCATTGGAGAGGAACGTCATGCTTGGAAGGGCAGAGAGATGAAGTAAGAGAAGGAGAGCATCAATGAGATGGATTGATACAGTGACTAGGATAATGTAGGTAGGAGTGTCAGAGACAGTAAAGTTGGCACAGAATAGAGCATGTTTCAGGGCTATTATACATATGGTCGCTATGAGTCACAAGCGACTTGATGGCACATAACAATAACAACAATCAAAAATCTAGACTTTTTACTTTTTTTTTCTACTTAGGACACTCTGGCATTGCATTTCTAAGTAATGTCTAGTTGGAACTGACTCACAGCTGACCCTCAGCAAGTTTGCAGGGGTAATTAATTGCACAGGAGAAGATTACCAATTAATGTCTCTTGGAGCAGCTGATGGATTTGGACCACATTTTTTTTAAATGGAATAAGTGATACTGCTTATGATTGTTGTTATGTGTCATGGAGTGGCTTGTGACTCACAGCAACCCTATGTACAGAAGCTCTGAAGACTACTCTGTCCTAAGCCAGTCTCACTGACTCTGACACATCCACTTTCATTGCCCCAGTTACTGTATCATTCCACCTCATCCAGGGCCTTCTCTCCTGTACCATCCCTCTACCCTTCCAAGCATGATGTTCTTTAAGGACTTGTCCTTCCTGGCCACATGCCCAAGGTATGTGAGATTGAGCTTCAAAATCCTATCCCCCAAGGAGAAACTTGTTTTCTACCTCTTCAAGACAGATGCATTTGTTTTCTTGGCAGTCCATGGTATGTTCAAGACTCTTCTGCAGCACCACACTCAAAGGCATTGATTCTTCTTCTGACATCTTTAGTCATTGTCCAGTTCTCTCATGTCTAACAAGTAGTAGCAAAGATCATGGCCTGGATCAGGTGCACCTTATTTTCTACACATTGCTGCTTTTTGTACTTTGTAATGGTTCATGACAGCAGATTTTCCTATTTAAATTTGTCTTTTGACTTCTTCACTGATGGTGCCAAGAGTTTTAATTGTGGAATCCAGCAAGCTGTAACTGTCAACAACTTCAATCTCTTCACCGTCTATCATGGTGCTATCAATTTCACAGTGGTGAGAATCTTTGTCTTCTTGATGTTGAGCTTCAATTCATATTGAAGACTACAGGCCTTGACTTTCTGCAGCAACCATTTAAAGTCCTTCTCAGCTTAAGTAAGCAAGGTTGTGTCATCTGCATAATGTAGATTATTGATAAATCTTCGTCCAATCCTGATGCCACATTCAAGGATTGGAGGGAGACTCATCAACAGCCTGTGTTATGAAGGTGATACAACCTTGCTTGCTGAAATTGGGGAGGACTTGAAGCACTAATAGAAGGAATACACCCTTCGGTATAGATTACATATTAATGTCAAGAAAACAAAGGTTCTTTCCACTGGACAGACAGGCAACATCATGATGGATGGAGAAGAGATCAAAATTGTCAATAGCTTCATCTTACTTGGATCTACAATTAGCATCCTTGATAAAAATAGTCAGGAAATAAGGAGACATATTGCACTGGGAAAGTCTATAGTTAGGGTTCTCTCCAAATTATTGAGGAATAATGATGTCAGTTTGAGGACTAAGGTGCATCTAACTCAGGCCATGGTCTTTTCAATCCCTTGCTATCCATCTGACTGCTAGAAAATGAACATGGATAATAGATAAAGAATTGATGCCTTTGAACATCAATGGTATTGGAGAAGAGCACTTAACATCTCATGGACTGCCCAAAGAACAAATAAATATGTCTTGGAGAGGGTGTAGCCAGAGTACTCTTTTGAGGAAAGGATGATGAGGTTTCAACTCACATACTTCATGCATGTTGCTACGAAGGCTTATTCCTTGGACAGCTACATGGTAACTGGAAAGTTAGAGATTTGGTGAAGGAGAGGAAGAACCTTGACCAGGTGTATTGACACAAACTGCCAGAAAGAACTCTAATGTGTCAGGAAGTGTGAAGATAGTACAGGGTTCAGATTTGTTGTTCTTTGGGTCACTATGAGTTGTACTTAAGGACACCTAACAACAACAAACATATATATGAACAGCTGTGGCAGTCTAGTGGCAAGAAACTGCATTGTGATCCCAAAGGCACACAGTGAGAGGCAACCAGTTTCTCCATAGAAAAACAATGGACAGTCTCCTTCTGTGAAATTAACTGCCTCTGAAAACCCACCAGAAGATCAGTTATGGTTGATTCCAGCTTGACAGAACACAACAACAAGAAGTAAACATACATAAGTTGTTCTTATTGGTGTTATTAAGTGCTGTTGAGTCCTGCACAATTCATAGTGACCCTATGAACAGAAGACATAATTCTTGTTCTATAACTATTGTAGTTTCTCTATGTACATAGAGTTTCCAGAGGCACATGGTTTAGGAAGTGGATGCCACTCCTCTTCCAAACCTGAATCAGTCTGGAAGCTCCACCAAACACTGTCCATGATATGTAACCATTATGGCATTTGACATACCAGTGTCACAGCATTCAGCATCACAGTAACCCCAAGTTACATTAGTACAGCAAATTGACAGACCAGTGCTGTACCATTTAGAAGAATGTTCATTGCAAACACTATTAGCACAAGGTCCAAAGGCCATAGGCCTTTAGGCCCAACTGTTTTTTAAATGCAAAACCTGCCCACCAGCTCCTGATTGATTCTAAACCAAGAGCCTTCTAGCCCACAGCCCATTTTTAGCTAAATATATCAAATCCAATTAGCTCACCAAATTGTGAACGACAAAAAAAAAAGATCCATAAAAACAAAATAACCAAACAATCCACACTCAAAGCTCACCAAGACAAAGGAAACCACCTTTTGGAATCCAACCACTTCACACATGAGCCTCCAAACTGGATTAGTCGGGCCCAATTGTCTTTTAACTATAAGGCTTACTTGGTTCTAAGCCATTCTCCCACAATGCAGTGACTAGAAATGACCATATAATAAAATATCATAACTCTGTTATCAGCACCACAGTTGGTCTACTTGTCTGATTATATCTATTTTGTTGTTGTTGTTAAGTGCTGTCCAGTCATAGATGACTCATAGTGGCCCTATGAACAAAAGATCTGAATACTTGTAGAACTTTTGTTATTTCTCCATGTTCATAAAGTTTCTGGAGGCAAGCCATTTCAGAAGTATATCTATAATATTTGGATTATATCTATAATATTTATAAATTTCCCACTGTAACATTTTATTTTATAGCAATTATATTGTTACCATACCTTTTATAGTCTAAGTGGTTGTAGTTATAGTGAACAGAACAAAAATTACATTGATTTCAAAATGATAAAAGTTACTTTCTAACTCAGAAGTGGAAGATCAAACGCAACATGTTTGTCTGTCTTTTCTCCAAATTTTTTTTTAAAAATACTAATACCAAATTAATCTAGAAGGTAAAGAAAACAGTACTAATTTCCTAGAGTTACTGCTAAAGTGTTATATGAATCTGTAGCATATAAGAACAGAAACATATTCTCTCAAGCTTTAGTTAGATGTTCAAATTCCGGGTGTTGACAGATTCATGCACGCTTTAAAGATCCAGGGTGGGTGGAAATTCCTTTTCTCATTTAGCTTCTATAGTCCCAAGAATTTAGACACTAATTAATCTTCATACAATCATTTTCCCTGTTTCTGTGTCTCTTTTTCTTTCTGTAAAAAAACACAACTCTAAAACTAAAACGAAAACGACTCGATGGCACATAACAACAACAACAACAAAACTAAAACACTAATTTTTTATAAATAAATGTGTGACATTTATTTGTAAAACATATTAAAAGCATAGGAGAAATGTTTTGTTTTTATATTATGAGTTTAGTTAAAGTTAACCAAAGGGTTTGGGTTTCATTTCATGGTAAAGGAATCCAATCTCCTCCCATGCAATTTACTGCCTCTGAAGTAACTTTTAATTAAATCTACACTACTCCAGTTTGATTTTATGTTAATTTCATATGTAAAGAACCTACTCTCAAATAGATTAAAATTCATAGCTACCATGGTTTAGAACTTGAAAATAGCATTTCTTTGGAGAAATAATTCAGGTCACAAGTTAAATTACTAACCCAAAGACTGCATGCGTTTAGCAGTTGAATTCTACCACTGGATGTGCAGTCTCCTCATTTTGGGATTTAGTCTTAGAAAATGATCTGATGACAGGGAGTGATCAAAATGAAAAGAAGTTCTATTGGTGTAATATTCATGTCCAGCTGCTATCCATAAAGCAGATGGTTTGAATCCACCATTTACTCTCTAAATGTTTCCCTGCCCTGAACCAGCCTCACTAACTTTGACACACCAACTCCCATCGCTCCAGTCACTTTTTAAATCATTCTCATCCTGGGTCTCCCTCTCCTGCATTGTCTGTCCACCCTTTAGAACATGATGTCCTTCTCCAAGGACTGATCTCTCCTGGCCACATGCCCAAAGTGACTGAGGTGGAGCTACAAAATCCTAGCCTCCAAGTAGAGATTTGTTTTCACCCTCTCCAAGAGAGGCCTGTTTGTTTTCTTGGCAATCCAAAGTATGTTCAATACTCTTCGTCATCACTACAACTTGAAGGTATCTATTCTTTTACTGTCATCCTTAGTCATTTTCCAACTCTCTGAAGCATAACAAGTAATTGAGAAGACCATTGCCTGGAATAGGTGTACTTTTGTCTCTAGACTGACATTGTTGCTTTTCAGCACTCTAGAAAAATCATGACAGCAGTCATGACAGTCTCAATGCAATTCATCTTTTGATTTCCTAACTGCTGGTGTTAAGAGTGTTGATTATAGATCTGAGCAAGCTGTAATTTCTAACAATCTCAATCTCTTCTCCATCTAATTTGGTGCTGTCAATTAGACCAGTGGTGAGAATCTTTGTCTTTTTGATGTTGAGCTTCAATCCATATTGAAGACTTCAATCCTTGACCTTTTGCATCAAGTACTTCATGTCCTCCTCAGTTTCAGCAAGCAAAGTTGTGTCATCTGCATATCATAGGTTAATGAGTCTCCAATCCTCATAAAGCCTGCTTCCTGAATGATTCTGCATACAGATTGAAAAGATATGGGGACAGGATGCATCCCTGACACACTCCTTTTCTTATTTTGAACCATACAATTCTTGGTCCAAATATAGGTTTCATATAAACACAATCTAGTGCTGTGAGATTCCCATCTTCCTCAAGGTTAGCCACAATATATTGTGATCCACACAGTCAAATCCCTTTGCATAATCAGAGAAACACAGATAGACATTGTTCTGGTATTCTGCTTTCTGACAAGATCCATCTGACATTGACAATAATATCACTAGTGCCACAAACTCTTCTAAACCCAGCCTGTGTTTCTGGTAGTTCTCTATCAATGTACTTTTCAAGTCTTTTCTGAATAATCTTCAGCAGGATTTAGTGTGTGATATTAATGATATTGTTGGATAATTTCCACACTCTATTGGGTCACCATTTTGTGGAATGGGAATGAATATGGCCCTCTTCCAGTCAGTTGGCTAAGTAGCTGTTCTTCAGATTTCTTGGCACAACTTTGTGAGCACATGCAGGGCAACATATGTTTGCTGAAATACATCAATTGGTGTTCCATAAATTCCTGGGGCTTTATTTTTTGCCAAGTCCTTCATAGCAGCCTGTGCTTCCTCCTTCATCACCATTGCCTCATGCTCATATGTTGTTTCTTGAAATTCTTCTGCGTCAGCCAATTCTTTTTGGTACAATGCCTCTGTATACTCCTTCCATATGCTTTTAATGTTCCTTTAATCCTTCAATATCCTGCCCATAACATCCTTAAGCAATGCAGCTGGTGGATTAAATTTGTTCTTTTTCTTTCAGCTTCAGAAATGCTGAGTGAGTTCAATATGAGAGGTAAAATTTTGTTACGCTCTCATCCTAAGGAGCACTCTGATTTGACCTTTTTCCTCGACATATCTGTTTGGTCTTTTGAAAGTCCATGGAATATTCAGTACTCTTCTCCAAAACTACAACTCAAAGACATTAATTCTTCTTTTGTCATCCTTATTCATTGTCCAACCCTCAGATTCATAGCAAATGATTTAAAGACCTGAATAAGACTTACCTTATTCTATAAACTGATATCGTTACTCCTCAGTATTTTGGAGAGGTTCTTGATAATAGACTTGCCCTAAACAATAAGTTTCCAGATCTCTTGATTGCTACCAACAGTGTAGATTGTTGATCCATGTAAGAGAATCATTGACAGTCAAAATCTTTTCTCCATCTATCATGTTTCCTATTGGCTTATGATAGCAACTGTTGTTTTCTTGATGTTGAGGTGTAATCCACATTATTTTGAAAGTTGTAGTGATAATCTTCAGCAAATGCTTTTGGAGCTCTTCATTTTCAGCAAGCACGGTTGTGTCATCTACATAGCACAAGATGTTGATGAGTCTTCCTCCAGTTCTGATATCACATTCTTCTTCATAAAGGCCACCTTCAGGAATTATTTGCTCAGCATACAGACTGAATTAATATGGAGAAAGAATATAATCCTGGCACACGCTCTCACTTAATTAAAAAGATATCTCATTCCTTTGCTTTGTTTGGGCAGGATCTTATTGGTTTAGATATGTATTTCCTTTTGAGCACAATTAAGTGTTTTGGAATTCCCTTTCTTCTCAGTTTTAGCCATAAATTGTTGTGATCCACACAGTCAAATGCCTTTGCATAGTTAATAAAACACAGATAGGCATTCTTTCGGTACTCTCTGCTCTCAGCCCGTATCCATCTGACATCAGCAATGATACCCTTAGTGCCACAACCTCTTCTAAACCCTGTTTAAACTGTTGTCGACTGTCAATGTTCCACCAATTTTTCATGATCCACAGTAATATTTTGCTTGAATGTTATATTGATGATATTGTTCAATATTTTCCATATTCTTTTGGATCATTTTTCTTGAGAATGGCCACAAATACTGATCTCTTCTGGTCAGTCAGCCAGGAAATTTTCCTCCAACCTTCCTGATGCAGACTGGTGAGCATATGCAGAGTTGCATCAGTAAATTGAAACATGCCAATTAATATCTCATCTATTCCTGGGGTCTTATTTTACATGTCATCAGGACTGCTTGAACTTCTTCCTTTGTTAAATTTGGCTATTATTTATATGGTACTTCTTGAATTTTTTCAGTGTTGACTAGTTCTTTTTGGTGCAGTGATTTTGTGTACTCCTTCCATCATCTTTTAACACTTTCTGGATGATTCAAGATTTTTTTACCTCAGGGAAATTTTCAGTATTTTAAATTAAAGGATTTACTTTGTTTTTCTGTTCTTTTAACTTGAGAAAAGATAAGAGTTCTCCTCTTTTTATTCTCTGACTTGAGCTCTTTGCACGTATCATTGTATTGTTTTGTCTTTTCCAGATGCCCTTTGAAATCTTCTGTTCACCTGTTATATGTCAACATCTTTTGTTTTTGCTCCCCAGATGCTCTAATGCAATTTTTGTAGTTCCTTCTGACATTCATTTTGGCTTTTTCTTTCCCGTCTTTGTAATAACTTTTTCCTCTCTCTATGGATGCAATATGTTATATGGATCCTATATTTCATTCCACAGCTCCCATGGATTTTGATCATTGGTGGTCAATGCCTCAAATCTATTCTTAAAATGATCTTATAATTCAGGTGGGATAAATTCAAAGAAATATTTTGGTTCTTGTGGATTTATTTTCATTTTCTGCAGTCTTTCAATTAGAACTTGCATATGAGTAATTGGTGGTCTGTTCCACAATCAATACTTGACCTGGTTCTGACTCCTGACATTAAGCTTCTCTGAGGATTGTTTAGACAGATGTTACCAATCTGATTCTTATATAATCTGTCATGGGAGGTCCATGTGTAAAGCCACCTGTTATATTTCTTAAAAGAAAATATTTGTAATGAATATATCACTCTCTTCACAATTATTTGATATGCATCAGAGATCTGGACATGACTAAGGATGACAGAAGAAGAATTGATGCCTTTGAGTTGTGGTACTAGAGAAGAGTCTTGAATGTACCATGGACCACCGAGAAAGCAAATAGGTCTGCCTTGGAGAGGGAAAAAAATAAATTTCTCCATGATATCTGGGATTTTTAAGCTCTGCCTCACATACTTTGGGCATGTGACCAGGAGGGACCAGTCCTTAAAGAAGTACATCATGCTCAGAAAGGTGGAGGGACAATTCAGGAGAAGAAGACACCTCCCCCTACTCCATGAGGTTGATTGATACAGTAAATAGGGCAATGGAGGTAGGTGTGTCAGAGTCAATGAGATTGACTCAGGACAGGGCAAGCTTTAGGGCTATTGTACCCAGGGACACTATGACTGGACAGCACATAACAACATATCATTGAATGTCTGAAATTCAGTTATTCTTTCTCCAGCCTCATTTCTATCATCAAGTCTATAAAGTCTATACTTTCCAAGTAACATTCCCTCCTTAATGTTTCCAACATTTATAATTATTAATTTACCTTAATTGCATGTTTGATCCATTTTAGAGTGTAGAAGTTGGTAGAAAGCCTCAGTTTCCTCTTCTTTGGCTTTAGTTGGAGGGAGAGAGAGAAATAGATTTGAATAGTAGCTGTGTTAACATTTATTTCTTGTTTGCATATGGCTAGTATCCTATCACTGACAACATTGTATTTTAGGATAGACCTTTTAAATATCAGTACAACATCACTCTCTCTCTCTCTTTTTTTAAATTCCTGGCATAGTACATCGTATGACCATCTGATTCAAAGTCGCCTTGCTAGTCTATTATATTTCACTAATGCTTAGGATGTCAATCTTTATGTGCTGCATTTCATTTTTAAAACTTATAGTTTTTCTACATCCATGCTTTTTACATTCCATAGTCCAATTATTAACAGTTGTTTGCAGCTGTCTTTCCTAATATTTGAGCAAGTTCTCTTCTGAGCTTTACCGATAACACTATGTGTGGTTAAATGCCATCAAATCACCTGCAACTCACAGAGACCCTATGTACAACCACTCTGAAGCCTGCCTTGACCTGAACCAGTCTCACTGACTCCAACCCACCTACCTCCACTGCCCTAGTTACATCTCATCCATGGTCTCCTTTTCTTTCTCCGTCATTCTACACTTCCAAGCATGACATCCCTTTACAAGGACTGGTCCCTCCTTGCAACATCAACATGCTCAAAGTATGTCAGACAAAGCCTCAGAATCCTTGCCTCCAATGAGCAGCCTGGCTTCACCTTCTCTAAGAGTAAACTATTTATTCTCCTGG
>NW_006399770.1:17401435-17402112 GCF_000299155.1 Elephantulus edwardii
TCCTCCAATCCTGATGCCACATTCCTCCTCATGCAGCAAAGCCACCTGGATAATCTGTTCTGTATATAGATTGGAAAGTTATATTAAGAGGACACATCCCTGGCATACACCTTTCCGATTTTAAACCATGTGGTGTTTCCTTGCTCTGTTCTGATGACTGCCTCCTGGTTCAAGTAAAGGTTTCACATGAGCACAATCAAAGGATCTAGGATTCTCATTCTTCTCAGAGCTATAGTTTGTGGTGATCCATGCAGTCAAAAACTTTTGCATAGTCAATAAAATACAGATAGATATTCCTCTGTTGCTCTGCTTTCAGCCAACTTCTAACATTAGCTATAATACTCCTAGTACTACGGCCTCTTATAAGCCCAGCCTGCACATTTGACAGTTCTCTGTTGATGTGTTGCTCCAGTCATTTTTGGATAATTTTCAGCAGAATCTAGATTGGATGTGATATTAATTATAGGAACAATTATGTCTCTTCCAGTTAGTTGGGCATGTGGTTGTATTCCAGGTTTCTTGACACAACTTAATGAGCTCATCCAGGGCAGCATCTGTTTGTTGAAATATGTTAATTGGTATGCCGATAATTCCTGGAACCTTGTTTTTTTGCCAATTCTTTCAGTGCAGCTTGAACTTCTTATTCATCACTACAAGCTCTTGCTCATACATTGTTT
>NW_006399770.1:17404449-17409130 GCF_000299155.1 Elephantulus edwardii
TTCTAAGAACAAATTTTTTGAGGCAAGTTTAGTGATTAAAAAACTAAAGTTTCAAGCACACCAGAGAATTAATGAACCATATGAATAGACACTTTCCAACCTAGAGACCAAAAATAGATAATGCCCTGGTGTTCAGTTACCACTATTTATTGCTTTAATCAGGATCACAGTAGAAAGTTTTAGGCAGAAAAGGGGGAAAACATAAAGAACAACCTTAAAAATAATATAGAACCATCAGACTTACTGATCTGATTGAGAAACCCTTGAGACTATGGCCCTTAGATACACTTCAAACCTGAGCAACACCTAATCCACTTTCAGTCAAACTACAATATCTAATGTGTGGGAGGGAGGGTAGATACTAAAACATGGTTTGAAATGTGTAATTATCAAGAGATATATATCCCTACTATTATATACTGTGATCTTAGACAAAGGATAGGGTAGAAATAATGTATTCAACATACCAAAAATCAAACACACTGCTGGGAAGTAATTTCTGATTCATAGTAACTCTTCATCTTATTGAGACTGTAAATCTTTACAGAGGAATATTTCTTGTCTTTCAAATAAGAGTTGTGAATTTTAAATACCTTAATTTTGGTTGATATCCTAGCAAATAATACACTATGCTACCAGGTTCCTTTTCAACTATGTTATTGCTGCGTACCTTTAAGTTGGAACTGACTCATAGCTGAATCTCCAGTGGGTTTTTAGAGTAAGTAAACCACACAGGTGGAGATTACTCATCTTTTTCCAGTGGAACAGCTGGAGCTTTGAACCAAGTGCCTTTGGGATGGTAGCACATCTCTTTACCTCTAGGCCACCAAAAAGGTTGGAAAGTTTTCAATTCAGATTCAATTTCTTTCTAATTCTATACTTCAGAAAAATAACATATGTTATCAGTGGTATTTATTTTAGCCTGGCAAATAATATCAGCACCAGCATGACAATGTTGCAAATAATAAATATTCTGGATTATAAAATAAGCCAACTAATATTTAGGAAAATAATGTTTTAAGTCTTACTTCTTGTGGGTTTTAATTTTTTGTTTGCTTGTTTGTGTTTGTTTGTTCAGAATATAATCCAACACAATGCTACAACTTTGTTGTTATTAGTTGGCAACAAGTTGAGTATGGCCCATAGAAACCTTATGAACAACAGATCTGAACCCTACATATCCTGTACTATCCTCATACTACCTTGAAGAAATTTAACTTTTGACTATCATTTAGCAGCGAAGAAGACATATTATTAGTATTTTAGTATTATCATTTACTTGAGGCTCAAGTTAACAGACATTTAATTAAAATTTTACTCACTTTAACTCACGGTAGTATATTTACGTTGTTGTTGCTTGCTGCCGTCAAATTGAATACAACTCATAGTAACCCTATGAACAAAAGATTTGAACCCTGTCCTGTCCTGTGCCAGCCTCACACTTCCTGACACACAAGAGCTGACTGTGGCAGTCATCACATCAATCCACCTAGTCAAGGGTCTTCCTCTCCTTCTCTGACCCTCCACCTTTCATAGCATCATATTATTCCCCAAGGAATAACCTCTAATAGCAACATACTTCTACTGTGTGAGGAAGCCTCATCAGTCTTGTCCCAAAGAACACTATGTTCTTTTAGCCATCCATGGGATGTTCAGTGTTCTTCTCCAACACCACAGCTCAAAGGCATCAATTCTGTTGTCATTCTTAGTCTTTTTCCAGCTCTCAGATGCATAGCAAGTAATCAGAAAGACCATGGCCTGAATCAGACACACCTTGGTGCTCAAACCGACAGCAGTACTCCTCATTATTTTGGAGAGGTCTCCAACTGCAGATTTTCTCAATGCAATGCATCTCCTTATTTCCTGATTCCTGGTATGAAGAGTGTTAATTGTGGATTCAAGTGAGATAAAGTTGTTGACAGTATCAATATTTTCGCCATCCATGATGATGTTGCCTATTGCTCCAGTAGTAAGAATCTTTGTTTTCCTGACATTGGTATGCAATTCACATTACAGGCTGCATCTCTTGATCTTCTGTAACAAGTACTTCAAGGCCTCCTCACTTTCAGCAAGGAAGGTTGTGTTAACTGCATAATGCAGATTATTGATGAATTTCCTTCTGATTCTGATGCCAGTTTCCTTTTCACAGAGTCCAACTTCTCAAATAATTTGCTTAGCAAACAGATTAAATAGTGATGGAGAGAAAATTCAACTCTGATACACTCCCTTCTTAATTGTAAACCATGCAGTGTTCCTCAGCTCAGTTCACACAATAGCTTCCTGGTCCAGGTATGTCAGACACCACTTGTCATGATCGACACAGTCAATACCTTTGCCCATCTGGCATCACCAATGATATCTCTGGTGTCATATTCTCTACTAAAAAGCGGCTTGGACTTCTGGCAGTTACCTATCTATTGCACTGTTCTAGCCATTTTGGAACGATTTTCAGTAGTATGTTGCTTGCCTGTAGTGTTAATTATATTGTTCAATAATTTCCACATTCACTTGGATCACTTTTCTTGGGAATGGGAACAAATATGGACCTCTTCCAATCCATTGGCCAGACAGTTGCCCTCCAAATTTTCTGGAATAGACAGATGAGCTTATCAAAGGCTGCATCTATTACCTGAAACAAGTCAATTGATATTCTATCAATGCCTGGGGCTTTATTTTTTTCCCCCCAATGCCTTAACGCAGCATCCAATTCCTCCCTCATTACCATTGGCTCCTATTCCTATGAAATATCCTGAAATTTTTCAGTTTCAATACAGTTCTTTTTGGTACAGTGATTCTGTGTATTCCATCCACCTTCTTTTGATGCTTTCTGGGTTATCCAATATACTATACTGCCTATAGCATCTTTCAGTATTGCAATTTGAGGTTTAAATTTGGTTTTAAGCTTTCTCAGTTTTTTAAGTCTTCAACTCCAGCTCTGTACACATTGCATTAAAATAATCCTTTATCCTCTTGAATTGCCCTTTGCCATCTTCTGTTTGGCTCTTTAACCTCAATATGTTTTCTTTCTGTTTCGGCTTCTCAAAACTCAAGTGCAATTGTTTTAGTCTCTTCTGACAGCTATGTGGGTGTTTTCCCTTTGTCTTCTGTTTTTGTAATGATCTTCTGTTTCTTCATGGAAGATATCCTTGGTATCATCCCAAAACTCATTCTGCCTTGGAACATTGGTATTCAATGCCTCAAACCTACTTTTAAAATGATCTTGAAATTCATATAGAATTGATTCAAGATCATATCTTGGTTCCTGTGGTGTTGTTTTAATTCTCTTTGGCCTCAATTTGAACTTACATATAATTGATGGTCTGACCCATAGTCCACGCCTTGGCCTAGTTTGACTGCTGATATTGAGCATCTTTAATGATTTCTTCTACTAATATAGTCATTCTAATCCTTGTGTAGCCCATCAAGTGAGATCCATGTGTAAAGCCATCATTTATGGTTTGTTTGCAGGTTTTTAAAAGTATTTGCAATGAATAAATCGCTGTAATTACAAAATTTGGCCATTCTATTTTCAGCCTCATGTCTATCACTAAGCCCATATTTTCCAACATAAAGCAGTATCTTTAAGGTAGTCAACCTATAGTATATAAAATTAATCATATATTTTTATGCTAAATTATTTTCATTCTTATGTTTTAAAGTAGTAACTGCATGAATATTCCTAAATTTGAATTTTTCTAAAATAAACTCAGTTTTGTAAAATATCTCTTGACTAAGGGAGAGTATTTTTATTTAAAAAAATAATCATATAAAGTTTAACATGCTCAATTCTGACATTTTTGTTAGGTTATGATTGATTTTGTTCTTTACTAAGAAGAAATTATTGTTGGCTGGTAATTTACAACTCAAATGCCCTAAATCCAAGTTTTTATTTTGGTTAATTTTAAAAATGGAAGGTAGAAATTGTATAAACCAAATAATATTTCATGATTGAAAAGAATAGATTTTCACAAAAATGAAAAGTACGTATATTTTCAAATTTACCATTATAATAGTTTTATAGTCAACACAACTTTCTTTTTCAGTATGTTCAGAATATAAAAATATAAACCTCAGGGACTCACTTAATTTCAAGAAACAGCAATGCACTGTTTCTCTGAGAAATTGTAGTAATAGCTCTACAAATCATAATCCTACTATACCAGTCAAAAATCAACACACTGTGAAGAGAGGATTATGGGAGATTTCATGAGCCATATATCACAAATCTCCACAATGGGAACTGTATTGTCATTGGAGGATATTGTGTTCACAACCCATGGTAAATGGTGGCTTTTAAAAATTTTTTCCTTTAAAGGGCTACCTGCAGAGTCTATTACATTTGACAGTGATTGCTGTGGACAATAATCTACAAATCAATGGCAAATACTAAAAATAATTTCTGTACTAAAAACCTCCTCACAATGGATCTAGAGAGGAGTTTTTAATTTCTGTTTTTATTTTTCCCTAGAATATACTTACATGATAGCACCGAATGGTAGTTACACCTATGCAGAGATGATATAAAGGTATATTCATAACTAGAAATTATTTTGGGGAGAAAATGAATTATACTTTTATTACTATTGATATATAAATTTAAATTTTGAACATATTTGCTATTGTATAAAAATGGTTTTATATGTGTCATAATTATTATGAGGTGTCTTGTCAACTCTGACTC
>NW_006399770.1:17415105-17416265 GCF_000299155.1 Elephantulus edwardii
GGATTGATTCAGTGACTGGGTTAATCGGGATAGGAGTGTCAGAGACAGTGCTATTGGCACAGAACAGAACGTAGTTTAGGGCTGTTGTACATAGGGTCACTATGAGTCGCAAGCGACATGACTGTACATAACAACAACAAACTTGGTTTCATGTCTGATAGATTTCTGACTGCAAAAGTTGGTAGAAAGGAAGTATGAAGATCTACCTAAGGCTTCTCTAAAAAATTGGCAAAAAAACAAGTCCCCAGAAATTGATGATATACCAATAGATATATTTCAACAAGCAGACACTGCTCTAGATGTGCTTACCAAGTTGTGCTAAGAAATCTGAAAGGATAACTACTTGGCCAGCGGGCTGGAAAAGATTATATTTATTCCCATCCCAACAAAAGGTGATCCATCATTCCTCCCCTTCTTTTCTGTCTTCCCTCAACCCCAATGTCAGTCCTGTTTTATAATAGTGGCGCTATGCAATATTTGTCATTTTGTGCCTGAGAAATTTCACTCAGCATAAGGTCCTCTAAGGTCATCCACTTTGCATAATATTTCATGAGTTCCTTGTTTTTCATTGTTACATAGTATTCCAATGTGTGAATATACCAGAGTTTCTCTATCCATTCATTTGTTGATGGGTACTTGGGTTTTTTCCAGCTCTTTGCTACTGTTTAAAAGGGATATATGATTGCGTATTATTGTCATGACAGGAGTCCAGTAGATGGCTTCACAGTGCAGTGGACTTAGGGGGGAGGGATTGCATAGCAATAAAAGAGTTTTTCTTTTACTTATCAAGGAGAAAAGTGAATTGGGGGAGAGAGTGTAGGCAGGGAGAAAAGTGCAACAATGAATGACTGGAAACCCTAAGTCTCAGTAACTTTTATTAAAATTAATTAAAAAAGGTTATCTAATAGACTTTTGAAATTATCAAACAATATCACTAATAGCACACACTGACAAAATTCTGCTGAAGATTATCCATCAACTACTGGAACAGTATATCAACAGAGAACTAGCAGAAATACAAGCTAGGTTTAAAAGAGGTCATGACACTAGGGACATTATTGCCAATGTCAGATGGATCTTGGAAGAAAGCAAAGAGTATTAGAGGAATATCTGTGTTTCATTAAATATACAAAAGGATTTGACTGTGTGGATCACAATAC
>NW_006399770.1:17417120-17424273 GCF_000299155.1 Elephantulus edwardii
TGGAAGACCCTGGAGGAAATGGATTGATACAGTAAATGGGGTAACGGGGGTTGGTGTGTGGGAATTAGTGAGACTGGCTCAGGACAGGAAAGGGTTCAGAGCTGCCCTACATACAGTCATTATGCACCACCGTTGAGTCAATGCTACATAACAACAATAACATATTATGACAGGTTGGAAACAGGAGTGGTATTCACTTTCCAAACAATATGCTATTGGAATCTCTATGAACTTGGATAAATGCCAGTAGTTGTAGAGGGGCTTCAGGCCTTTTGTTCATAGAATCACTGAGTCGTGCTTGACTTGAAGGCAATCAACAACAATAGCATATATTATGAAAAAAATATAAATACATGTTTTTGTTGTTGATTGCTGTTGATTCGAGCATGACTCATACTGACTCTATGAACAAAGACCTAATGCTTTTCTGTAACTATTGTCATTTCTCCAAGTTCATAGAGGTTCTATAGGCATGTGGTTTATGGAGTGGATGCCACTCCTGCTTCCAAACCTGTTTTACAACTGGGAGCGCCACCAAACACTGTCAACATTTGGAAACCACTATGGCATTTGACACCCCAATGGCAGGTACAAGGTTCAACATCACCACAAACCCAGATTACCTCAATACAGTAGTAAATTGAGAGTGATGTACAAAGTAGAAGACTGTTCCTCCAAATTATAACAATACTAGTCTCGCTTAGCAGTGGTTAAATATCATCAAGTCAAATATGACTCATAGTGACCATATGAACAAAAGGCCTGAACTCTGTTCTACAATTCACATAGTTTCTTTATGTTTATAGAGTTTCTAGAGGCCTCTGATTTAGGAGGTGGATGCCACTCTTGCTTCCAAACCTGAATAAATCTGGAAGCTCCTCCGAACACTGTCCATTATGAGTGACCATTATGGTGTTTGACACAACTATGGCACAGTGTTCAGCATCACAGCAGCTCCAAGTTATTCAGTACAGCAAATAGACAAAGACTGCTGTACCACATAAAGAATGCTCATTCACCACGGTATTTTTAAGGCACGGCCAACAAGTGCTGTTGACTATGATAAATCAAATAGACCCTCCAGTCTTGGGTCCTTGTTGGCTAAAACAGGCGAAAGTCCAGCCAGCTGACACCCGCTTATGGAGAGAAAAAACCCAATAACACAAACCAAATACAACTTTATCAAACATTCTTTACTAAGATCTGACCTTCCTGATTACATGTCCAAAGTATGTGATACAAAGTTGTTTTTCCTAGGAGCATTCTGGCTGCCCATCTTTCATATAGATTTATTTTTTCTTTTGGTAGTCCATGGCACATTAAATATTCATGACCAACATAACAATGCAGAGACATCGATTCTTTTGACTTCCATGCTCATGTTTAACATTCACATTCATATAAGCCAATTGAAAATACTATTACATGGGCCAAGTGCACCTTATCCCTGCATTTCAGAACTTTAAAGATATCCTACGAAGCCGATGTGCACAATTCAATACATCCTTTGGTTTCTTCACTACAGTTTCCTGGGTGTTGACTGGGGTGCTAGGAAAAATCTTTGACAATTTCAAAATTTTCTTTATTTATTACGATGTTGTTTATTATTTGATTTGTGAAAATGTTTGGAGCTTTTGTGTTGCGATGTAGTCCATAGAAAATACTGTCGTTTTAAAGCATAAATTATTATTGTTGTTATTGAAATATGTTGTCAAGTCTTGTGATTCATAGCGACCATATGTACAACAGCTCTGGATGCTGCTCTATGTTGAGCCAACCTCATTGTTTCTGACACACATCTCCCCCATTATTCTAGTCACCGAGTCAATCCATCTCATCCAGGATCTTTCACTGTTTCACTGTCCCTTCACCCTTCCAAACATGATGTCCTTCTCCCGGGATTGATCTCTTCTTATAACATGACAAAGTATATCAGATGGAGCTTCAAAATTCTTGCCTCCAAGGAGAAATCTGATTTCATCCTCTCTAGGATGACCTTGGTACTAGTATTAGGGAAGGCTTTCTATTTCAGATGGTTCTGAGCAAAAGTTCTTTTTCCTGAACTTCTGCTTCAGGATTGACTTCTTGTGGCTTAGAGCCACTTGCTTTTGTAGTACTCTGTAGTAATAATGGAATAGTTTCCCAGGGAAGGGTAATGTGTCCTGTACATCTGGTATATAATGTTGTATTCATGGCCTGAGGCAAGATGGGACAAGTCCTTGGAGAGTGACATTATGCGTGGAAGGGTGGAGGGAAAGCACAAGAGAGGAAGACCTTTGATGAGATGGATTGATTCAGTGACTAGAGTAATAAGAGTAGGTGTGTTAGAGACAACAAGATTGGCACAGGAGAGAACAGGGTTTAGAGATGTTGTACATAGGATTGCTATGAGTCATAGGTGACTTGACAGCACATAACAACAACAAAGATGAACTTGATTGTTCTCCTAGTAGTCCGAGGTATACACAACACGCTTCTACAGCACCACAACTCAAAGGCATCGATTCTTCTTCTATCATCCTGGAGAGGCTCTATGGCATGGATCAGGTGCACCTTAGTCTCTAGACGGACATCATTGCTCTTCAGCACTCTGGAGAGGTCCATGAAAGCAGACTTTCCCAATGTATCTTTTGATTTCCTGGATGCTGGTGTTAAGAATGTTGACTGTGGAGCCAAACATGCTGATGCTGTTAACAATCTCAATTGCTTCACTGTCTATTATGATGCTGCCTATTGTCCCATTGGAGAGAATCTTTGTTTTCTTGATGTTGAGCTTCAATCCATATTGAAGACTTCAGTCCTTGACCTTCTGTAGCAAATGCCTCAGGTCCTCCCCAATTTTGACAAAGGTTATATCATTTGCATAATACAAATTGTTTATGAGTCTTACTCCAATCCTGGTGTCACATTTCTCCTCCCAATCCTAATGTCATATTCC
Source organism: Elephantulus edwardii (assembly GCF_000299155.1). Lineage (NCBI taxonomy): Eukaryota > Metazoa > Chordata > Mammalia > Macroscelidea > Macroscelididae > Elephantulus > Elephantulus edwardii. The sequence continues at coordinate 17,420,059 of NW_006399770.1, forward strand.
TCCTTAGACAGCCCAGCCTCTGAGATAGAGTCCAGCCTCCCAAATAGTCTGTTCTGCATGTAGATTGAAAAGGTATGGACATAGATTACATTCCTGGGGTATATAATTCTTGATTGTAAACAATGCAGTCTTTTCTTGCTCTGTTCAGATAACTGCCTCCTGGTCCAAGTATGAGTTCGCATAAGCACAATCAAGTATTCTGAGATTCCCAGGCTTCTCAGAGTTAGACACAATTTGTTTTTATCCACATAGTCAAATGTCTTTTCACAGTCAGTTAAACATAGATAGATCTTCCTCTGATACTCTGCTTTCAGTCAAGATCCATCTAACATTGGATATAATATCCTTAGTGTCATGGCTTCTTCTAAAGTCAGCCCACACATCTGGCAGTTGTCTGTTGATCTGATGTTCCAGTCATTTTTGGATGATTTTCATCAAGATCTTCCTTGCATGTGATATTAATGATATTGTTCAATAATTTCTGCACTCTACCGGGTCACCTTTTTTGGAATGGAAACAAATATGGATTTCTTCCCATCAGTTGGTCAGGTGGTTGTTCTCTAGATTTTTTTAGCACAACCTGGTGAACACATCCAGGGCAGTATACATTTATTAAAATATGTCAGTTGGTATCCTGGGGCTCTGCTTATTGCCAATTTTGTGCAGGAAGACAAAGCAAAATATTATACTGAAATGTTCAAAGAGCTGGCATTAGAAAGTCAAAAGGCCAAAATCGCTCAGCATCTCTCAAGCAGAAAGAACCGAGGAACAAATTCAAGACTCAAGTTATAATATTGAATGAAGAATGCTTAGGCAGAATAGTAAGTGATTTAGGAAGCACTATGAAATGTGAAAGAAGAATAGTGTGAAACACAATGTATACGAACTTTGTGAGCAAACCAATATAAAATTTTAAAAAAGCACCACCAAGTAAAAAGGTGGAATGAATGTACAGTCACTGTACCAAAAAGAATTGTCTGACAGAAAAGAATTTCATGAAACAACACATGATCAAAAGTGTGTGATGATGTAGGAGGATGATCAAGCTATTCTGATGGAATTACTGTTGTTAGGAGCCATCAAATCTGCTAGGATTCATAATAACAACATGAACAACAGATAGGAGTCTTGTCCTATCCTGTCAAAATCATGTTTTCCAACCTACTCAAGCACATAGTTCTATAGTCACTGAGTCAGTCCAATTCTTTAAGGGTCTTCCTCTCTTTCTCTGATACTCTACATTTTCCATTATGAGATCTCTTTCCAAAGATTTCCCCCTTCTGACAAAAACCCAAAGGATGTGAAATTAAACATCTTCATCCTTGCCTCTATGGAGCACTGTGGCTTCATTTCATACAATATGTATTTGTTCTTTTATAAGTCTGCAGAATATTGAGAACTCTTCTCCAACATCACAATGCACAGATACCATTCTTTTGCTTTGGTCATTCTTATTCATTATCCAAATTTCAGATGCATGGACAGCATTTGAAAATATCAAGGCTTGGAACAGAGACACTGTAGGCTTTAAAGTGATATCTTTGCTCCTTTGAAATCTGAAGAGGTGCTTGACAGCATATTCCCCTAACATAGCATGTTTTTTTCTTTGAGTTTCCCAACACAAATTAGGGGTGAGGGCAAAAAGTGGATCCAGACTCCACATGTATGTAGAGCTCTGGGGTTTCTCATGCAGATCTGGGACTGAATACTCTGTCTTGCCTAGGATGCCTGATTGTTAATAAGGCTGCTAGACTTTTGGGAAAATAGGCATTAACTGGCGGGAGAGAAAAGATGAAAAATCAATTGACATATTTCAACAAACAGATGCTGCCCTGGACACGCTCACCAGCTTGCGCCAAGAAATGGGGAGGACAGCTACCTGACCAACTGACTGCAATATATGCAATTTTTTCCCATTAAAAAAAAGTGATCTGACAGAGTGTGGAAATTATCATACAATATCATTCCTTTTACATGCAAACAAAATCCTACTGAAGCTTATTCAGAAGTCACTGGAATAGTACATTCACAGTAGACTACCAGAAATACAAGCTAGGTTTAAAAGAAGGTGTGGCACTAGAGATATCACTGCCAATGTCAGATGGATCTTGGCATAAAGCAAGACTAGTCTATACTAGTCTCTACTATAGACTAGACCATCTAAACTTGATTCCAGTTTGTGTCTGATGAACTTTACCGTTTTAGGTTTTTTTCCCCCTCGTCTCTGATCCACCTTGATTCAATTTTTGTGTATGATGTGAAATGTGGATCCTGTTTCAGCTTTCTGCTGGTAACAGTCCAGTGTCACCAGCACCATTTGTTGAAGAAATTGTCATTTCCCCATGTGATATGTTTTATTTCCTTGTCAGATACCAGTTGGCGATAAACAGCTAGGGCCATTTATCAGTTCTAAATTATGTTCCATTGGGTCTATGTGCCTGTTTTTGTATCAGTATTGTGCTGATTTGATTACTATGGAAGTGTAGTAGGTTTTAAGATCAGGGAGTGCTATCCCTCCCACTTCAATTTTGTTTTTCAGAAGAGCATTAATTATTTGGGGTCCCTTTCTTCTCTAAATGAACTTAACAATTACCTTTTCGATCTCCTTGGAAAATACATTTGGTATCTGTAATGGGATCATGTTGAACATGTAGATTTGTTTTGGTAGAATTGTCATTTTCACAATATTGACTCTTTCTATTCATGAATATAGACCATTTCCCCACTTATTTATATCTTTTATTGTGTCTTTCAGAAATATTCTGTAATTTTCTTTGTACAGAACTTTTAGGTCTCTAGTTAGGTTCATTTCCAAGTATTTAAATTTGTGGTTGGCTATTGTACATAGTATTGCTTTCTTGGCTTCCTTCTCTGAGTTCTCTTTGTTACTGTAGAAGAATCCCACTGATTTTTGGATATTGATCTTATATCCTGCCACTCTACTAAATTAGTGTACTAACAGTTTTTCTATGGAGTCCTTGGGATTTTTCTGTCTATACTAACATACCATCTGCATACTTCGATAGTTTATCCATCTCTTTTCTGAGTTGGATGCCATTTATTTCCTTCTCTTGTCATATTGCCCTAGCAAGCCCTTCCAATAAAATATTGAATAGAAGTGGTGACAGTGGGCATCCTTGTATGATCCTGTGTACCAAAAAAATGCTTTTAGTCTTTCTCCAAGGAGAATTATATTGGCTCTTGGTTTTGCATATATGCTTTTCACTCTGTTGAGGTAAATTCCCTTCTATTTCAATGTTGATGAGAGTCATCAGTAAGAGGTGTCGGATTTTGTCAGATGTTTTTTCTGCATCTATTGCTAAGATCATATGGTTCTTGTTACTTTGCTAATGTGGTGAATTATATTGACTGTTTTTTTCTTATTTTGAACTATCCTTGCATACCTATTAACAATAGAGCCTGTTATTGTAGAACATGTGTAAGGATACACTTTGTCATGATATTACCAAATACAGACAGAAATGCACAATCTGGAGAGAATAAAATTGATAAATGGCGCCTTCTAAAGATTAAATACCTGTGTGCATCAAAACCATTTTTAATAGAGTGAAAAGAAAACCTACTGACTGGGGAAAAAGTACTTGGCAGTATAATTTTACACAAGGATCCCATATAAAAAGTTTACAAAATTCTACAGGGCCTCCACAAGAAAAAGACTGATAATACAATTCCAAAGAGAAGACATGGAAATATTTTTCACAAGGAAGATACTCAGATGGCAAACAGACATGAAGAAATGCTTAAAATCACTTTAAATAAGAGAAATGCAAATCAACACTACAATGAGTTATCATCTTACCCCAGTAGCAGTGGCAAAGTTTAACAGGACAGTAAGAAATAAATATTGGAGAGGATGTGGTGAGATATTAATTCTTATATATTGTTGGTGGGATTGTAAAATGGCAAAACCACTCTGGAAGGCAGTTTGATGCTCCTCAGAAAGCTGAACATAGAAATTCCCTATGACCCAACTATTCAACTCTTTGGAACATAGTCTGAGAAAATGAGAACTGAAGTACAAACGGAGACTTGTACACCAATGTTCATAGTAGAGTTATTCACTACAGTCAGATGGTTCCAGATGGGGCAGGCTTCACAGCCATTATCCATAGTGTCGCTATGAGTTGCAGGCAACTCCACCACACATAACAATGTCAGCAACAGTATGTTTATTATTTTATTTTTACTGTTGTT
>NW_006399770.1:17425148-17425774 GCF_000299155.1 Elephantulus edwardii
CAGATGAGACTCTGAATATTGTAGTAGAGTGCCGAGAAGCCAAGGCAAAGGAAAGAAATAAAGAAGTTAGGGAGATGAACTGAAGATTTCAAAGAACAGATGGGGAAGACAAAGTAAAGTATTATAATGGAGCAAAAAGCTGGAGTCAGAAAATCAAAAGGGCCAGACTTGCTCAGTATTTCTTTAGCTCAAAGAACTAAAGGACAAATTTAAGCCTCGGGTTGCAATACTTAAGGATGTTTTGGGAAGAATATGAAATGATCCAGGAAGCATTAAAAGAAGATAGAAGGAATATACAGAGGCATTGTACCAAAAAGAGTGGACTGTCACAGAATAATTTCATGACAAGGTATGAGAAAGGGCATGAAGGAAGAAGTTCAAGCTGCTCTGATGGAATTTGCAAAAAAACAGGGCACAAGGAATTGATGGCATGCTAAGTGACATATTTCCACAAATAGATGCTGCTCTGAATGAGTTCACTAAGTTGTGCCAAGAAGTCTGAAGGAAAATCACTTGGCCAATTGACTGGAAAATCTCTATTTGTTCTCATTTCAAAGAAAAGTGACCTGATAGAGTGCAGAAATTATCAAGCAGTATCATTAATATTATATACAAGCAAGATTCTG
>NW_006399770.1:17432984-17449070 GCF_000299155.1 Elephantulus edwardii
GGGAAGTGAAGGGTCAGTGATGGAGAGGAAGGCCCTCAGTCAGGTGGATTGAGATGGTGACATCTGCAATGGGCCCTTATGTGTCAGAAAGTGTGAGAATAACACAGCATAGAACAGGGTTCAGATCTTTTCTTCATAGGGTTGCTATGAGTTGTGTACAACTGGATGGCATCTAAAACAACAATAACAACAACACTGAATTTTATCATACATTGCTTTTCCTTTCATTCAGTCTATTATATCAATCTTTGCTCCCTTCTCTCTCCATTCTTATCCTTGTTACTCCCCCAAGAATGAGTCTGTGTTAATCCTTTCTTAGCTTTATTTAGTAAGACAATCATGCATTTTTTTTTCATATTTATTATGACAACCTATGGTATCTGCCCATTCATTCCTTATTGTCTTTTACTTCAACCATCTTAATAAAGTGTTCATTGTCTTTCCATTAACTTTCTACTTTTTCCCTTTCCCTCAATCTTTTATTGTACTGTATGTAAACCATATGTATTCTCCATTTGAAAACTTTCCTCATGGAAGGATATTTCCCTTCTTCCTCCCATTGAATGACTGATTTGAATCACCAGAAATATGTGGCCCAGCTTCCTACAGATTATACCAGTAGATCTCCCTAGAGGACTTCTAGAATGATCTTAAATACAGTGATAAGAATCAAAATGTATATCTTATTCCTGAATGTAATGAATATAACAAATGTATGTAATGAAATACTTCACATTTAGTATTGATGTAGTAAAGCGATCATGACATAGTGACAACATTTTACATCCTTTAACTTCAGGAAGAGAAAGAATTGTCAGCATCAAAGAGCCAAAGCTGATTCCTATGAGATGGAGGCCAGAGATGCCTGAACCCTCCAACTTTTTACCTATGCTGATACCAAATGCTCCACCTGGAACACTTTCTCTCTTATTTTGGATTAAATTCTTCATTAAAATGGATACCTAGAAAATACTCAGGGTATGGTGCCTATTAGGAAAGAAATATATTATAATTCAGTTTCAGAAATGGCTTATAATTAAGTTCACCAGCAAGAACTAACTGCCTTGCTTAGGCAAAGATAACAAAGCTTCTTAATCTTTGTCAGTCAAGTGCTTAGAAGCACTCTACTCCTCCAATAGTCCTGGTCTCAAAGACACTCAAATATAATTGGTGGGGTAACAAATCTTGCTCCCCGAGCAGAAGGCACAGACTATTCTGCCTTTTGTCCATAGACATCCGTTTTCTCTGCTTGACTGTGCATAAGGAGCAGTGGTAACTTGTTTCTGACCTTTACCTGCTTCATAAAGTGGAAATTTCCCCATAAATTCCATAAATTACTACCATAAAAATAACTACATGGTCAAACATGCCACTCCATGTGCTCCCGCACCTATTTCTACTAATCTTTGGGTCCAAAATTCATTACAAATTGACTCATAAACTTTACTCACAGTTGTGGGAGTTATTACTTACAAAGGTTGGGGAATGAAGGAGGCAAATGTGCAAGTTCACTTTCTGTGCAGCAGTCTCAAGACAGACTAACAAGGCACAATTCCTCAACTAGTGAAAGTCTATGTTTGGGTCAGTAGCACAAATACAAGAAGACTCTTGTTTCCTCAGTTATCCAGCAAACTTGATCTCGGAGTACTTTTAAGTCAGCTTTACCTTCAATCATGCAGCAACGTAATCCAATCATCAATCATTCTGTAACTGTAGTTAGGTCTCCAGGAGTCCTCTGGTCATACTTTCCCACAGTGTCTTCATAGCTGTGGCACAGTCTCTTCACCCTCTCTCTACCACCACTGTCATCCTCTCTCACACTGGCCTCACCGCAATTGATGATTTGCAAGATCATATGTCCATAATTAAGGTAGTTGGAGACAATTCCTCAACAATAGGGGCTAACACAATGGCTACAAAAGCAAATTTTCAAGAATTCGGACACCTCAGCTTAGAAGCTGTCTCTTGCACCTACTACCACACTTTTAATGTTGTTGTTTCTCATAATTTCTTACAGTTCCAGCAAGCTGTTAAAGATCTGTTTCCTCAAGTAAGTTTACCAGAAATTTCAATCTTCATATATTACACTTTGGGGATCAAATTCTAGTTTTCCTCTATATCTTTCAGTATTAGTAGCCAACATACAAAAATTGAGGATAAATTAAATCAAATAAAATATATACATTTTTCCCTAAGATCAGAAGAGATATATTTGAGAAATATAGTTATAGATATATGGTAATAGATTTATAGTTGAGAAATAAACAGATGAGAGAGACAGACAGATGATAATTAAGACATTACCTCTATTACTGATAAAGCCAGTTGAAGAAATCATATTTGTGACCAGAAGTTTTACCCATCCCTGACATTGCAATGGTATAGCATGTTGTTACAAGTTTATGATATGAAGGCTGTTGTTACATGCTATTGGGTGGACTATGATTCATATTAACTCTATGAAACTTGCCTTATCAATGAAGAACTTCCAGAATTTTAACCTAAATTCATAAGAAGTCATGGAGCAAATGATATCACTGTTGATGTCAGATGAATCTTGGCTGAAAAAAAAATACCAGATAGATAATGATCTGTGTTTCTTCATTATGCAAAGGCATTTGACTGTGAGAATAATGACAAATCATTGCTGATATTAAAAAGAAGAGAAATCTCAGAATACATAATTCTGCTCATGTGAAGCCTTTGCATAGTTCTAGAAATTATCAAAACAAAATAAGAAATGATGCAAGTTTTAGAATTAGGAAAGATGTGCATCAGCATTGGTGAGAATCTGTATTCCAATCCTGAAGGCACATGGTTTGACCTAATCCATGAAAGAATGGGCAATCTCCTCCTGTAAAATTACTGCCTCTGAAAATCCACCAGAGGGTCAACTATGGGTCTGTTCTGAATCAATGGGACATAATAACAACAACAACTCAGTCAGGAGCTCTGGTGGCCTAATGATAAAATGCTCCACTACAACCCCCAAAGGCATGTGGTTCCAATCCACCAGCTGTTCTACAGAAGTGGGAGAGACAGGATTCTCGCATGCAATTCACTGCTTCTGAAAATCCACTGGAGCATCAACTAGTATTCATTTCCAACTAGATGGAACACAACAACAATTCAATCCACATGCTGAGCAAGTCATTTGAGAAGTTGGAGTTGATGAAGAATAATGTGATATCATGATTGGAGAAGATTCATCAAATGTTTTATACACATCAGAACTCTGATTGCAGAAAGTGAAGAAGACTTAAAACACTGCTGAAGATCAAACACGATATTCTTCAATATGGATTACGTCTCAACCTTAAGGAAACAAAAATCTTCAACACTAGAGCAACGGATAATATCATAACAGATAGAGACAATCTGGAATGGATGTGAAAGAGCAGTAAGTATATATATATTTCTGAAGACACATTTATTTTGCAGGGAGAGGAAGGAAAGACTGAACCCCACATATTTGCATAGATCTCATCAGTTAGGGAGTAGTGAGCAAAAGTCAGGGGAAGAAGATATGATAGTACTTCAGCAGAACAGCCTCATTATGAAAATAGGGTCAAAAGATCACTGTTTTCCAGAAGAGCACATTGTTTACTTTCACATACTATTTTAACTATTATCTCACTTCCTTGTCTGAATACTTAATTGCTTCCAATTTTCCCCCAGAAAATATAACAGTTTAAAAACAGTTCATGTGCATATACATCTTAGTGCTAATTCCTGATAGGTTTAGCTCTTTTAGGAGGAAAATTAAAAAGGAAAAAAGGCCCTTGTTTTAGCAACCACTTCAAGAAAGCTAAAAAAGAATATCATTTTAAATCTAAGGTCTCGTGCTGTGAAATATTCTATTTCAGAATCAGCCTTGTTTCAAAGGAGTCATGTGGAAAATAATTCCAAGCAGTGTATTACAGAAAACAAAGTAAGCTGAGTATTTGATAGAGATTCTATTTTCCTCACATAGCTGCTACTCAGGAGTAAATGAAACACTCGGCGCACACACTAAAATTCAGAGATGAGATTAGGTTCCTCAGTCATCATGGTACGCTGCCTTCATCCTGCAGCCTCACAGATCACTTGGTCAGATGACCAAAGCGCTCCAGTTGATTAGCTTTCTGCCCAGCTTTCCATCCTCTGATAGGTTTCTATTATTTTTATATTCCAGCAGCACACAGAGTGAACACTCACATTCTCACCTTTTTTTCCTTTGTGAATATAAATCCCAGTTGAAGAAAAGAAGTTAATATAAAAACAGGTGTCTTCCTTTTATGTTTATTTTTTCAGTCTTCTAGCATCCTTGGAAGAATGAAGACCAAGGTGATCTATATGAGATTTAAAAACAGTAATTAAAAATTAAACCCAATAACCTAAATTGTCAAATGATCATAATTGTCAGAATAATAATTGAGAATAATAATAACAATAATAATAATAATAACAGAGATTGGGCAAATCATAAAACTTACCATTTAATTTTTGTTTGTAAATACTAATCTTTCTAAGTCCTTCATTCTACCAAAAGAATCACTAGATATTTCTAGATTGGATGTACTCTAGGAAAAAAGGGCAATTTGGGGGTTTGATACTACTTTAAAGATTACTTTTGGTAGATTATAGATGGAATGAAATCATCTTCAGTGGTTCAATCTATTTTGAAATTCTGTTGTGTTCCTTTAAAGCAGAAATTGACCTTTAAAGTCTTTATTTAAAACTATTGTAAGAAAACACAATTTTTTTCATTGAATGCCATACAGATTTCAAAGTATGAATCTTGTTATAATTATAATGAGTTCTTTGACTTTCAAAAACATATATTTTTGTTCTTGATTATATACATACTCAAATTCATTGATAGTGTGTCAGAACAGACTCATAGCTTACCCTCCAGTGGGTTTTTGTAGGCTATCAATTACATGAGAGGATCTTTTCCATTTTTCTCTGTGGAGCCACTGAGAGACATGAACTGACAAAGGGATACTGCAGTTAGGTTAGTAGTGCTTCCTATGACTATGCCACCAGAGACTTACTGTGTTTATGAGTTAGAATGGAAATTTTCAAGGGTGTCATGAGAAGGGAGCAACTTTAGACTATATGTCGAACTCTCTGTCTTCTTCCTGAGTGTTCTCATTCTAGATTATTTTGCCCTCAGATACTTTTCTCCCTCATAAACATTTATTCTGTTTGAATATCTACTGTGAGGAATTTCTTCCTCCCTTAAAGCAGCTGTTTCTCTCAAGAATATACAAATGAGATTCATTTGTGGAAGATTAGAGTCTCTCTCGCCCTCTGCCTCTTCCTCTCCATCTCCCTCTCCCTCTCTCACTCCATCCCTCTTTAACCATCATTTTCTCTAGTAACTGCACGTTGATGTTGTCAGATGTCATTGAGTAGAGGACGACTCATAGCAATCCTATGCACACAGATCTAATTCCTGTCTTATAATGTACCATCCTCATCTTCTCTGACACTCTTGAAGCCATCACTGCATTCATTGAGTCAATCCATCAGATCAAGGATTTGTCTCTTTTAAGTTAATCCTCCAACTTTCCAAGCATCATGTCCCATTCCAAGGAATAGCCAAAGTATATGACATAATGTTTTCTTATCCTTGCTTCCAAGGATCACTCTGACTATACTTTGCTTGTTTTTTAGGCATGGGATATTAAATATTCTTCTTCAATATCACAGTTCAAAGACATCAATTCTTCTTCTGTCATCCTTATTAATAGTCCAGATTTCAGACGTACAACAAGTGATTAAAAAGATCATTCCCTGAATCAGGTGTACTTTATTCTTAAAGCTGACATTGTTGCTCCTCAGTAATTTGGAGAAGTCCCTGGCAGCAGACTTGTCAATGCAATATATCTCCTTGTCTTCTGATTGCTGGTACCATGTTGATCCAAGTGAGACAAAATCCTTGACAACTTTAAATTTTTTCCTCCATTTATCATGGTGTTATTTATTGATCCAGGGTTGAGAATTTTTGTCTTCTTGATGTTGGGAAGTAGTACATATTGAAAGCTGTAGTCTTTTTGGTCTCCTGAAGCAACTGTTTCAAGTTCACCTTACTTTCAGAAATCAAGATTGTGTCATCTGCATAATGCAGGTTGTTGAGGAGTCCACCTCTTATCTTGAGTCCACATTCTTCTTTATAGAATCCAGCTATTATAGTAATTTTCTTAGCATTCAGATTCAACAGCCATGGAGAAAGGATACAATCCTAAAACTCACAATTTTCCTGATTTTAAACCATGGAATGTTCTGTTGCTCTGTTCATACAGCAGGTTCTAAGTCTAGTTACAGATTTTGTATGAGCATACTTCAGTATTCTGGAATTCCCATTCATCTCAACATTAGCCAAAATTTGATATGATTCACACAGTAAAACAAATTTGCATAGTCAACAAAAGACAAACAGGCATTCTTCTAGTTTGAGCTTTCCCCCTACAACTTGAATCTCATAACTACATACCTATAATAAAGACTTTACTCATTATACTTGGAAGCTTCAAAATATGAGCTTTGTGTTGGAATCTGTATATGATACATTGGGGAGAGGAGAGTGGTTTTCAAATTAATTTTATCCATTAATTAATAAACTACTAGTCAAATGTATAATGTTGTTGTTGTTATGTGCTGTCAAGTTGCCTACAAGTCATAGAGACTCTATGTACAACAGCCCTAAACCCTGTTCTATGCTGGGCAATTTCACTGTCTCTGACACACCTACGCAATTACCCCAGTCACTGAATCTATCCACCTCATAGAGGGTCTTCCTCTCCTGAGCTGTCTCTCCACCCTCTCAAGCATAACGTCCTTCTCCAAGGATAGGTTCCTCCTTTCAACGTGTCCAGAGTATGTCAGATGAAGCTTCAGAATCCTTGCCTCCAGAGTAGCCTGGTTTAACCTCTCTAGGATGACCTGTTTGTTTTTTTTTAATTAAATTTTATTTGTTTTAATGAACATTTAAAGAGATTTTGGGTTTTCATTCATTCATTGTTGCACTGTTTTCTCCACCCTCATCCCCAGTTCGTTCTTCTTTCCCCCCCCAGTCTGTTGTAATTGTGCAATTGCCACAGTGCTTGTCAAAGCCAGTTCTGATTAATCTCCTTTGTCAGTGTGTCCCTTGCCATTCCCTATCGCTCCTGCCTGAGAGAGACTTCACCCTGATTCATAAGGAAAAGGGGATGGTGTATTCTCTTAGCTACTTCCTGCTGAAAAGGGACGCTGTGGGTTTCACACCTTAGCCTCCAGAGATACACCATTGCTCTTCAGTACTTTGGAGAGGTCCCTAATAGCAGACTTTTCCATTGCAATACATCTTTTAATTTCTGGCTACTGGTGCCGAGAGTGTTGACTGTGAAGCCAAGCAAACTAAAACTGTTAACTATGTCAATCTCTTCACCATCCATCCATATGCTGCCATTTGGCCCAGTGGTGTGAATCTTTGTTTTCTTGATGTTGAGCCTCAATTCATATTGAAGGCTGAAGTCTTTGACCGTCTGCAGCAAGCACTTCAGGTCCTCCTCAGTTTCAATAAACAGAATTTGCCAATATATTGGAGGCATTTTATTTTCATTCTTTGAATTAGCATCTAATTGGAATAAAGCAGAAAAGATAAAAATATGTAAGTTCTATAATATTTTAGATTGTTTTCATTTATAGAGAATTGTTCAGCTGTATGAATACTGTTGTTATTGCAAGTGCTCAGCCTGAGTTTCCATAACATTCCTGTTTAAGATGGTTCCATTGCACTGTTTGTGGTTCTTTCTTCTATTTATTTCATTAATTGATGTTTCAATTCAGTATATTCCTTAGGAAAGTGTTTACTGTACTTTCTTATCTTTTATTTTTAAGCTGTGGATAGAATTGTCATCTATATCAGTTATCTTTTATTCTGATATTTTTTTATGCAGAGATTCTAAGTCACCCTCCCGTCTGCTGTGTGATCATGGCATGTTATATAAAGAAAAATGGAAAGCAGCATGCTTTTTGCAAGTTACATACACAAGATTACTATAACTAAATATTTGCTTAAGGTTATTTCAAATTCTTTTAGGCTAATTTCCATCACCAAAGAAAACAGTCTCCTCCTTTTTTTTTTCCATGAGAAAGTTGACTAGATCCTACCTTATATGATGTAGGAAGCTTTGAAAGGAGAAGGAAGCAATATACAAAGTCAATGTTCTTAAAATATTTTGATGACACTGAACCATTTGAGGAAGAAGTAGATCATTTAGTACAAATTGTAATGAAGGAAATTCAAAGTACACTGAAGGAATTGACAAAAAATGAATCACCAGGAATGGATGGAATATCAGTTGACATGATTCAACAAAGAGATGTAATCCTACATGTGTTCTCTAGTTTTTGTCAAGAAATTTGAGACAGCTACCTAACCAAGTACCTGGAAGAAATCCCATCCCCCAGAAAAGATGATCCAACTAACTATGAGAATTTTTGAACAGCATCTTTTTTATAAAATGAAAATAAAATCTTACTGAAGATTATTAAAAAGAGCCTGGCATAGTATTTTTAGCAGAGAATGTCAGATATTCAAGCTGAATTCAGAAGAGGCTGTGGCATGATGGACGTTGTTCCTAATGTCAGATAAATCTTGCCTAAAACCAGAAAACTTCAGAAAGACATTTACTTCTGCTTTATTGACTATGAAAAACATATGTGGATCAAAATCATTGGTAGATAATCTTGAGAAGAATGTGAATCCCAAAACACTTAATTGTATTCATATGCTACCTGTACATAAAAAAAGTAGTTGTGCTAACAGAACAATGGAAGAGTGCATGATTTAAAGGTAGGAATGTGTGTGTGTTTCATGGTTGTATCCTTTAACCATTATTATTAAATTTGTTCACCCTGGGCTTGTCCAGGCCTCAGAAACCATCTGGCACCTGGGTTGTTTATTGTTTACTCTTATGAATTCAGCACTGGTCTGCCAGTTTGCTATTCTGGTGTAACTTGTGGATTGCTGTGATGTGGGAAGCTATGCCATTAATGTGTCAAATGCTAGAAGATTAACATATGGATGACTAGTTTCATCAGAGCTCCAAGATTAAGACATACTAGAAAACCGGACAGTCCATCCATTTCTGATATAATACACCTTCAAAAATCTTATGAGCAACAAACACATGCAAAGAAGCTATTTTGTTCCACAATTAATACACTTGATACCATTAGTCAGGAGATCAGAAGGCGTATTGTCCTGAGAAATTATATAGTCAGAGACATCTTCAAATTATTGAAGAGTGATGGTCTAGTGTCAATTTGATGGCTAAGGTGCATCTGATTCAAGGCATGATATTTTCCATCATTTGCTATGCATTTTATGCTGGACAATGAATAATGGTGACAAAAGAAGAATTGTCTGGCCAACAGATTATAAAAAGGTCCATATATCTTCCCATTCCCAAGAAAAGTGATCTGAAAGAATTTGGAAATTATTGAAGTATATTATTAATATCACATACAAGCAAAATAATACTGAAGAACATTTAAAAAAAAAAGTGCTAGAACAGTGTAAAGATCAAGAACTGCCAGAAGTTCAAGCTGGATTTTGAAGAAGGTGTGGCACCCGGGATATCATTGCTGATGTCAGATGAATCCTGACTGAAAGCAAAGAATTCCAAAAGAATGTTTATTTCTACTTTCTTGATTATGCAAAGGCATTTGACTTTGTGCATCATAAGTTAGGCTAACATTGAGAAGAATGGGAGTCCAAGAGCACTTCATTGCATTCTTGTAGGCTGTCGTTTGAACAGAGCAGGGAAACACTGCGTGGTTTAAAATTAAGAAGGGAGTGCATCATGGTTTTATTCTTTCTCCACACCTATTCAGCCAGTGTGCTAAGGAAATTATTTGAGAGGCGGGACTCTAAGAAGAGGCATGTGGCATTAGGACTGGAAGAAGATTCATCAATACCTTTTATTATGCAGATGGCACAACCTTGCTTGCTGAAAGTGAAAGGGGCTTGAAATATTTGTTGCATAAAATCAAGAAATGCAGCCTTAAATTTGGATTGCATATCAATGTCAAGAAAATAAACATTCTCACAATGGGATTTAGTGTGTGAGAAAATGTGATGATGGTCCAGTATAAGATGGAGTTCACAGTGCTGTAGATAGGCTTGTTTTGAGTTGTACTCAATTCGACAGCATCTAACAACAACGATAACATTGAGCTGGGAAAGTTTGCAGTTAGACACCTCCCCAAATTTTTGAGATGTCAGTTTGAGGACCAAGGTGTGTCTTATTCAATGTGTCTGATTCTGGCCATAGTCTTTATGATCTCTCGGTATGCATCTGAAAGCTGGACAATCAATGACAATGACAAAAGAAGAATTAATGCCTTTGAGTTGTGCTGTTGGAGAAGAGCATTGAACTACCAATGGACGACCAAGAGAACAAACAGATATGTCTTGGAAAAGTTGTAGTCAGAGTGCTCTTTGGAGGCAAAGATGATGAAGCTCTTCCTCACATGCTTTAGGCATGTTGCTAGGATTATTCCTTGAAGAGAAACATGATGCTTGGAAAGGCAGAGGGTCAATGAAGGAGAGGAAGATCCTAGACCAAAAGGATTGACCTTTATAATGACTTTTATAGTGACTACCATAATGGGCTCTAACATGTCAGGAAGTGTGAAAGTGACATAGGTTCAAATCTGTTGTTCATAAGGTCACTATGGGTCATACTCTACTCAACAGCACCTAACAAAAAAGAGCAGAGATGAAGTGGGATGAAATAAGGGATATCATCCATGAAGAGACAAAAAGGTAATCATAAAGGCAGAAAAGATAGAAAGAAAAAGTCAAAGTGGTTGTGAGAGAAGCTATGGAAATAGCATTAGGGTGTTGAGAAGACAAACAAAGGCAAGAGGTAACAAAAGATTTCAGAAGGCAACTTGAGAGGACAAAACAAAGTATGATAATGAAATATAAAAAGAGTTGGAGTTAGAGAATAAAAAGGGAAGAACTCACTTGGAATTTGTCAAACTGAAAGAGTTGAAAACCAAAGTCAAGCCTCAAGTTGCAGTACTGAGCGTTGTGATGAGAAAAATCAATAATCCAGGAAACAAAAGAAGATGGAAGAAATACATGAATCATTGTACAAAAGAAAAAAAAATTTGGTCAACCTGAAAAATTTCATGAAATACTATCTGAAAAAAGTGCTAATGATAACAAAGGACGCTATTCAAGTTGTTTGTTAGACAGTAAACAATAAGGCCCTAACAACAGATGGGACACCTTTTGACATATTTCAACTAACAGAACCAACCCTGGACATGCTCACCAATCTATGCCTGGAAATTGGAAGGACAGTTACCTGGCTGATCGATTTTAAGAGAGCCATATTTGTTCCCATTTCCAGCGGAATGTGGAAATTGTTGTTGTTGATTGCCTTCACGTGGAGCACAACTCATAGTGACCCTATGAAAAAAGGCCTGAAGCCCCTCTACAAGTATCAACATTTTTAAAAGGTCATAGAGTTTCTGGAGGCATCTTATTTAGGAAGTTGATGCTACTCCTGCTTCCAAAGTTGTCATAGTTTGTTACTGATTTTATGTGCCATTGAGTCTCCAGCAATGTATAGCAACCCTATGTACAGCAGCTCTGAACCCTTCCCTGTCCTGAGCCAGTCTCACTAACTCCGACACACCAATCCCCACTGCCCCAGTTACTGTATCAATCCATCTCACCTGGGGTCTGCCTCTCCTCTGCTATCTGTAAACCCTTCTGAGCATGATGCCCTTCTACAAGGACCACTCTCTCCTGACCATGTGCCCAAAGTAAGTGAGGCAGGGCTTCAAAATCCTAGCCTCCAAGGAAAGACTTGGTTTCACCTCCTCCAAAATAGACCTATTTGTTTTCTTGGTAGTCCATGGTGTGGAAATTATCAAGCAATATTATCCTCACAATCACATGAAATAAACTGATGAAATAAATTGATGAAATAAAATCCAAAATTGCTGGAGCTGTACATTGACAGAAACTTCCAGAAAGTAGAATTTAGAAGAGGTCATAGCTCCACGGATATTATTGCTAATGCCAGATGGATCCCAGCTGAACAAAAAGAATACTGGATGAATGCCTATCTGTGTTTTATTGAATATGCAAAGTCATTTAACTGTGCACACTAACAATGAGAAGAATGGTAATCAGCAAGCACTGAAGGGTTTTAATAGAAATTCTATGCCTAGACCAAGAAGCTGTTGTCTGAACTAAATAAGGGAACATCGCATAGGATGGATGTGTTCCAGGATTGTATGCTGAGCAAATAATTCATGAAGCTGAACTCTATGAAGAAGAATGTGACATCAGGGTTAGAGGAAGGTTCTTCAACAAATTTGTCTATGCAGATGACACAAACTTGCTGCCTGAAAGCAAGCAGCACCTGAAATGTTCATTGCAGAAGATTAAAAGACTACAGCCTTCAATATGAAATACATCTCTACATAAAGAAAACAAAGGTCCTAACCACTGGAGTAATTGACAGCAACATGATAGATGGAGGAAGGATTGAGACTGTTAATTATTTCACTTTACTTGGATCCACAATCAACACCCTTGGTATCCGTAATAAGGTGATCAGAAGACAAATAACTTTGAGCAAATCCGTTGTCAGTGACCTCTCCAAAATACTGAAGAATAGTGATGTTAGTTTGAAGACTAACATGTTCTTCATACAGGACCTGATGTTTTCAATCAATGCTATATATCAGAGAGCTTGACAGTGAATAAAGATGACAAAAGAATTGATGTCTTTGAGTTATGATGTTAGAAAAGAGTATGGAACATCTCATGGACTGCAAATAGAATGAACAGGAATGTCTAGGGAAAGGTGGAGGCAGAGTACTCCTTGGAGACAGGGATGATGAAGTTTCATCTCTCATACTTTGGAGATGTGGCTAGGAGAGGTTTATTCCCTGGAAAAAGGTGCCATCCTTGGAAAGGTGTGGGATCAGTAAAAGACAGGAATTTCCCCTATAAAATGGATTTACACAGTGACTGTGACAATGGGCTCAAGTGTATCAGATATGGTGAGGATGGCACAAGATAGGATAGGATTCGGAATTGTTTTTCTTAGGGTTGCTGTGAGTTGTACTCGACTCAACAGCATAGATATTAGAACAACAACAACAGTATTCAATCTTATGGTGAGAAATCCATTGGAGAAACTAGACTATGTGAAGCATAGTGGTATCAGAATTGGAGTAAGGCTTATCAACAACCTATGTTATTCAGATTACACAATCTTATTCAGAGAAAGTAAAGAAAACTTGAAACACTTATTAGAGAAAATTTCCCCTTGGAAGCAACGATTTGGAAATTCTATCTCGCATACTTTGGGTATGTTGCCAGGAAAGACCAGACTAAGGCAAAGAACATCATCCTTGGAAAGGTAGAGGGTCAGCATAGGAGACGAAGATCCCAGATGAGACGGCTTAGTACAGTGATTGTGGCGATGGGGGTATGTGTCTCAGAGAGAATAAAATTGGCTCAGAATATGGTAGGGTTTAGGGTTATTGTTCATAGGTCACCTTATAAGTTGTAGTTGATTGAACAGCACATAAAAACAACCATAACAACAAAATAGTCTTTAATATGGATTACACCTCAACATCAAGCAAACAAAAATTCTCACAATTGGACCAGTAGACTCAGGATAGACTGAGAACTATTTGAAATTGTTAAGGATTTAATTTTGCTTGGGTCCCTAATAAATGTTTGTGGTAGCAGTCATCAATAAATAAAAAGTTTGAAAATTATGTTTTACATCTCATTGAAGAATGGAATTGGTTTTTAATTGGGATTCCACTGAACTTGTAAATTGCCTTTAGTAGAATTGTCATTTTCACAATACTGAATCTTCTTATCCATAAGCATAGTGTAGTCTTCATTTTCTCCAGATCTCTTTTTATCTTGTAGCTATATATTGCAATTTTCTCTGTTTATGTCTTTTATGTCTTTATTTAGAGCTTCTGTCAAATCTTGTCATTAGCTATTGTGATTAATATTGTTTTTGTTAGCTCCAATTTTATATTCTCTTTGTCACCGTTGAGAAATCCAACTGAATGAACAAAACACTACTGAAAAAGAGAAACAAAGTAGGTTATATCACACTCTTTGACATCAAATCCTCCTATTGTGATGGTCATACAGTATGGTAGGTACTAGGACAGCAACAGATGCACAGATCAATGGAATATAATTTAAAACTCAGCAATCAGCTCATCGTCTTATGCTCAACCATCAGTCAGGAAATCAAAAGATGAATTGCACTGCAGAAGTCTGTGGTCAGAGACCTCTCCAGTTTACTGAGAAGTAACGATGCCAATCTAGAGACTAAGGTGTGACTGATTCACACAATGGTCTTAGCAATTACTTGCTATGCATCAGAGAGCTGTATACTGTCTAAAGATGACAGAAGAAGAATCAATGAGAAGAAAATCCCCTAGAAGACGGATTGATAAAGTAGTTAAGGAAATGGAGTAGGCGTGTCAGAGTCAGTGAGACTGGCTCAGGATAGGGTAGGCTTCAGAGTTGTCATACATAGGGTTGCTATGAATCCTAGGTGACTGATGGCGTAAAACAACAATCACATGACTTTGCTAGCCATTATTTCATGCTACTATGAAGGTTACTTCAGCTGGCTTGGTTCCACAATCAACATTCTTGTCACCAGCATTCAAGAAATCAGAAGAAGAATTGCACTTGGAAAGTCTGCTGTCAGGGACATCTCTAAAGTAACAATGTCAATTTGGATACTAAGATATTTTTTATGCAGGCCATGGTCTTCTCAATTGTTTGCTAGTAACTAAGAATGATAGAAGAAGAATCAATGCCTTTGAGTTGTGGTGCTGGAGAAGAGTATTGAACTGCAAGGAGAACAAACAGTTCTTTCCTGGAGAGAGTGAAACCAGGCTACTCCCTCAAGGCAAGGATTTTGAGGGTCTTTCTCACATACTTTGGGCACATGGCCTAGATGGACCAGTCATTGGAGAGGGACATCATGCTGAGAAGGGTGGAGTCACAGCAAAGGAGAGGAAGACCCAGGATGAAATGGCTTGATTTAGTGACTGCAGTAATGAAATTAAGTCTATTGAAAAAGATGAAATTGCCTCAGGATAGGACTCAGGGTAAGCTTCCTCCATCTCCAAAGTATGTCAGACGAAGCTTCAAAATCCTTGCCTCCAAAGGATCATCCTGGCTTCACCCTCTCTAGGATGAACCTGTTCGTTTTCTTAGCAGTCCATGATATACTCAATACTCTTCCAGCACCACAGCTCAAAGGCATCAATTCTCCTTCTATCATCCATAGTCATTGTCCAGCTCTCTGATGCATAGCAAGTAATGGAAAAGACCATGGCCTGTTTCAGGAGCACCTTATTCTCCAGAGTGACACGGACTGCTCATTAGTACTCTGGAGTGGTCCCCAATTTTTTTTTAAAAAGCATGTTAGTAATTACTCAGATTGTCAGACATATATCTTAATATATCTGGTATAATTAACATAGTGGATATGATGAAGATTTTAAACACTGGACTTATTCTTAATTATTTACTTTTCCATATCTATAATCTATCATCCAACTAAATCTTCATACTCTTGGAACTGACAAAAAATCCTTTACTTCAGCTTCTCCTCAGCTTTGATGAACAACGTTGTGTCATCTACAGAACACAAGTTGTTTATGAGTCTTCCTTCAATCTTAATGCCATATTCTTCTTCAAAATGTCAAGCTTCTTTAATGATCTGTTTAGTAGATAGATTGAAAAGGTATGGAGAAAGGGTATGTGCCTGATACACTCCATTCTTTATTTTAAACCATGCAGTGCTTCCTTGCTCTTTTCTGATAACAACTTCTCGGTTTAGGTATAGGTTTTGCATAAACCCAATCAAATGTTCTGGGATTCCAATTCTTCTCAATGTAGCCACAACTTGTGAGCCACACAATCAAATGCCTTTGAATAGTCAATGAACCACAGATATTCATTCTTCTGGTACTCTCTTCTCTCAGCAAAGATCTATCTGACATTGGCAACGATATCTGGCTCTT
>NW_006399770.1:17449170-17453204 GCF_000299155.1 Elephantulus edwardii
CCTATTGTGATGGTCATACAGTATGGTAGGTACTAGGACAGCAACAGATGCACAGATCAATGGAATATAATTTAAAACTCAGCAATCAGCTCATCATCTTATGCTCAACTGAATTGTGACAAGGAAACAAAAATCAGTTCAGTCAGGAAATGAGATTTTCTTTAACAAATGGTCTTGGCAAAATTGGAAAACCATTTGCAGAAAACTTAAATAAAACCCACATCTCACACCATACACAAAAAAAACCAACTCAAGGTGAACCAGGGGATTAATCCCTAGGTTGTACAAGTTGATGGGGGGTGGTGAGGGAAATTGTTCAAATTTGTATTTGAATTTTATAAATAAACTATTAAAAAAATGAAACTTAACTAGTATAAAAATAAAAGTTAAAAAAATAGAGGAAGGAAAAAAAAGGTTGATCAAGGACCTAAAAATAAAACCAAAGACTATAAATTTCGTCGGAAAAAAAAAATAACTCTAGAGTCCTAATCCACAGCATAAATAGTCTTCCAAACATAATGAAAAACCTATAACCAGGGAAGAAAAAAATAGATGAATAGAATCTTCTAAGAATCTACTCTTTTTGCTCAACAAAAACTTTCCCAACAGGATAAGAAGAAAACACACAGGGTGGGAAAAACATCTTTGGCAATGACATATACGATAAGGGATATATCTAAAATTTATAGCATACTTCAGCACCTCAACAACAAAAATAAAAAAGGTAAGCAACTCAGTCACAAACTGGGCACACCTCAGGCCTGTGCCTATGAACTTCAGGCCAAGTAAATAAGACCAGCATACTAGTTCTAGAAGAGATTTAGCTCTCACCTGGCAAACCATTCTACTGTAAAAGCAGTGTACTGTAAATGGAAGAACAGAGACAGTCATAAGACTACAGTTCTGAAGTAGAAGCTCAGGGACAAGAGATTTTCTTTGCCTCAGACAAAAATTCTTCCCTAACTCTAGTACATGGGATTTGGACTTAGAGCCTCCTAAACATGAGATAAGCAGCGGCATGAAAGACCAGCAGCAGTAAAACATACAAGACATCATAGAAGTTATGTGAGGCCTGAACTATCATATCAGGGGCTGGCTGGGGTTGGGAGGAGGAAGGTGCTGTAGGAAGTAGGTGGGAGTGCAAGGAGATGCTGATAGAGCAGGGAAAAGGAAGGAACAAGAAATACACACAGAGGTGGAAGTGACACTGAAATCAGTGGTTACGTCTATAATGAGGAAGTGTTTTTCATATGCTCCTTTTGGTAAAATGCTTGTCTGTCAAATACAGTTCTAAAGCTAAGCATTCAAATTAAGAAAGACTAGGAAGAATGATTGGCGATCCACTTCAAAAATAACAGGCCATCAAAAATCCCATGTACAATAGACTGCATTTAAAGCAGTAGTGGACATGGCATCTGAGGCTGAGCCCTCAAATTTGGAAACACAAAAGAGTAGAGACACTTATAAGCAGACACTAATGATTGGAACATGGAACATGAGAAGCATGAATGTAGAAAAACTGTATTTTGTTAAGAAAGAAGCAGAAAACACCAATACTGATGTACTAGGTATTGGTAAAATGAGATGAATTGACATGGAACATTTTTAATTAGATAATCATATGGTCTTGATACAGCAACTGGGGCAAAAAGGGTAGGTGTCCTGAAATCAGACTGGCTCAAGAAAGGGCAGACTTTAGAGCTGTTGAACGTATGTTTGCTATGAGTTTCAGGAGACTCCATGGTGCATAACAACATGATCTGCATCGGAGATAAAAAGGTTAGGAGAAAAAAACCGAGGTCGCTTTCATTTTAAAAAGGTTATTTCTAGATTCACCTTGAAATCTAATGCTGTGAATGACAGGATAATATCCATATGCATACAAGGAAGTCCAGTGAATGCTACTATCATTCAAATATACACTCCAACAAACAGAGCCGAAGAGGAGGAAATGATCATTTGTACCAACTCTTGCAGTCAGGAATCAACTAAACATGCAACCAAGATGCATTAAAGTAAGTAATTACATTGCAAAAGGTGGGAACACGGAAGGATTAGTAGCCGGAAAACATGGACTTGGTAACAGAAATAAGGCTAGAGGTAGAATTATAGAATTTTGTACAATCAATGATTCATTGCAAGTACCTTTTATAAGAAACAAATGCAGGCTAGACACATATATTTCACCTCTGAAGATATATTATGGACAGGAATTAGATAGATTACATCTGTGGAAAGAATAATTAGGTACACTTAATAGTCAAAACTAGGCCAGGTGCTGATTGTGGAATAGGTGATCAAATACACATATGCAAGTTCAAACTAAAGCTAATAAAAGTGAAATCAAATACACAGGAATAAAAATTTGACCTTAAGTCTATCCCATCTGAATTTTAAAACCATCTCAAAAACAGATTTGAGGGCTTGAACAACTAATAAATAAAGACCAGATGAGCTGTTGGAGGATAGCAAGAATATCATCCACAAGGGAATTCTTATGGCCTAGTGGTAAGAAGCTGAACTGCAATCCAAAAGGTGTGCAGTTCAAATCCTCCAAAAACCCCACTGAAGAAGGAGGGGTAATCTCCTTCTGTGCCAGTTGGATCCAATTCAATGGCACAAAGCAAGAAAAGAAAAAAACAGACAGACAGACATGCACAGAAAATATTATCATCCACAAAGAATGCAAAGCTTAAAAAGACAGGAGGAAGAAAAGACTGAGATAGATGTCAGAAGAGACTGAATATCGCCCTAGAGCACTGAAAGGCAAAAGCAAAGGGAAGAAAGCAAAAAGTTAAGAACTGAATAGAAGGTTTCAAAGGGCAGATCAGGAAGACAAAGTAACATAATGAAACGTGAAATGAGCTTGAGAAGTACAATCATAAGAGCCAAACTTGCTCAGGATTTCTTCAAGTGAAGGAATTAAAGAACAAATTCAAGTCTTGAGTTGCAATACTTAAGGATGGTATGGGCAGAATATGGAATGATCTCAGAATCATTAAAGGAAGATGGAAAGAGTATACAGAGTCATTGCACCAAAAAGAACTGGCTGACACAGGAGAATTTAAAGAAACAACATATAAACAAGAGCCAATGGTGACAAAGGAGGAAGTTCAGGCTGCTCTGAAGAAATTTTCAAAAAACAATTAACAGAACACCAATTAACTTATTTCAACAGATACTGCTCTAGATGTGCTCAACAGGTTATGCCAAGAAATCTGGAGGGCAATTACCTGGCCAACTGACTGGGAAAGTTCCATATTTATTCCCATTTCAGAAAAAAAAAGTGACCTGAGTGTGGAAATTATCAAAAACTATAACTAATATCGCATGCAAACAAAATCCTGCTGAAGATTATCCAAAACTACCAGAAATACAAGCTAGGTTTAGATGAGGTTGTGGCACTAGAGACACAATCGCCAGTGTTGGAAGGATCTTGGCAGAAACCAGGTAGTACCAGAAGAATGCCTATCTGTGCTTCATTGACTATGCAAAGGCATTTGACATTGTGGATCACAACAAATTGTGGCTAACCTTGAGGAGAACAGGATTCCCAGAAGACTTAATTGTGCTTATGCAAAACCTATACTTCAGAACAGAGAAAGGAAACATTGCATGGTTCAAAATCAAGAAAGGAATGTGTCAAGGATGTGTCTTATCTCCATAGCCTTTCAATCTGTATGTGTAACAAATCATTCAGGAGGCTGGGTTTCATGGGGAGGAATGTGGCATTATGTTGAGGAAGACGTGTCAACAAATGTGATAGGAAAATGTCACAACCTTGATTGCTGAAAATTAGGAGGATCTGAAGTGTTCACTGCAGAAAGTCAAGAACTATAATCTTTAATATGGATTGATGCTTAATTTCAAGAAGACAAATATTTATCACCACTGGAATATTGGCAGCATCATAATAGATAAAGAAGAAATTGAGATTGTTAGCAATTTCAACTAACTCAACTCCACAATCAAACTCTGGGCACCATCAGTCAGGAAATCAAAAGATGAATTGCACTGCAGAAGTCTGTGGTCAG
>NW_006399770.1:17455146-17476478 GCF_000299155.1 Elephantulus edwardii
ATAAAATATATATATATATTTGGAATTAGCTTATAGCTAACCCTTTCGTGGATTTTCAAAGGTAGTTAATAACTCGAGAGGAGATTGTCCATTCTTCTCCAATGGAGCAGCTGGTCAGCTTCTGTTTGCTTGGATCCACAATCAACACTCTTGGCACAAGCTGGCGAGGAAAGAAAAGAAGAATTACATTGGGAAAATGTGTTGTCAGGGACCTCTCTAAAGTATTAAAGAGCAATAATGCCAGTCTAGAGACTTAGGAGCACCTGATCCAGGCCATGGTCTTCACAATTACTTGTTATGTAATTGAGATCTGGACAATGATTAAGAATAGTAGAAGAAGTATTGATGCCTTTGAGTTGTAGTGCTGGTGAAGAGTATTGAATATACCATGGACTACTGGGATAATAAACAAGGACTTGCCTCTCCTGCAAACATGCCCAGAATATGTGAGAAGTTTCACCATCTTTTACCTCTAAGGAGCTTCCAGTCTACATTTTTTTCTAACTTGTTTTCTTTTGTGGAAGGTTTGTGGTATATTCAGTACTTTTCTTACCATAATTCAAAGGCATTGATTCTTCTTCTATAATCCTTATTCACTGGCCAATTTAAAGATAAAAAGGAAGTAATTGAAAAGCCAATGGCTTGGATCAGGCACACCTTAGTCTTAAAACTGACCCTTTTGTTGCTTAACATTTTGGAGGAGTCTTTGACAGTAGATTTTCCCAACACATGTGACTGCCATTATCTTGGATGTTCATTGTGGACTCAAGTAAAATGAAATTATGGACAACTTCAATCTTTTCTCCAAATATCATGATGTTAGCTATTGAGTGGTGAGAACTTCTGATGATGGGATATAATCAGTTTTGAAGGCTATATATAGTCTTTTACCATTAACTTGCTGGTCTGTCTGGTACTTCTCTAAATCTGTTCATTCACATTAAGACAGGCTAGGAAGAAGGACTGGCCATCCACTTCTGAAACAGCAGGCCTCTGAAAACCCTATGTACAACAGAACACATGTAGATAACAGAAAGGGCAACTGAGGTCGAGCTTTCAAGTATGGAAATACAAATGAAGAGGAACAATTGCAAGCACACAGTAGTGATTGGGAAATGGAATGTGAGAACCATGAATGTAGGATAATTAGATATTGTTAAGGAAGAAATGGAACACATAAATATTGACATACTAGGCATCGGTGAGATGAGATGGACTGGCATGGGACATTTTGAGTTAGATGATCATATGATATATTACTCTGGAGATGAAAGGGTAAGGAAAAATGGAGTTGCTTTCATAGTTAAAAAAGTCATTGCTAGATCCATCTTGAAGTACAATATTGTCAGTGACAGGATAATATCCATACACA
This sequence comes from Elephantulus edwardii, assembly GCF_000299155.1. Lineage (NCBI taxonomy): Eukaryota > Metazoa > Chordata > Mammalia > Macroscelidea > Macroscelididae > Elephantulus > Elephantulus edwardii. Next base: position 17,456,519 of record NW_006399770.1, read on the forward strand.
TAAAAGGAAGTCCAGTGAATACCACTATCATTCAGATATATGCAACAAAATCCAGAGGGAAGGAAGAGGATACAGAAGATTTTTATCAACTTTTACAATCGGAGATTGATCAAACATGCAATCAAGATGCATTGATAATAATGGGTGACTGGAATGCAAAAGTTGGGAACAGAGAAGAAGATTCAGTATTTGGAAAACATGGACTCAGTGACAAGAAATCTGGAGAACAACCACTTGGCCAGCTGACTGAAAGAGATTTATATTTGTTCCTATCCCAAAGAAAGGTGAGCCAACAGAGTGTGGAAACTACAGAACAATCTCACTGATTTCACATGCAAGCAAGATTTTCCTGAAGATTATCCAAAAACGACTGGAACAGCACATCAGCAGAGAACAACCAGAAGTCCAGGTTGGGTTTAGAAGGGGTCGTGGTACTAGGGATATTGTAGCAGATGTTAGATGGATCTTAGCTAAAAGCAGAGAATACCAGAGGAATGTCTATCTGTGTTTCATTGACTATGCAAAGGCATTTGACTGTGTGGATCATAACAAACTGTGGCTGACTCTGAGAAGAATGGGAATCCCAGAACACTAATCGTGCTAATGAGAAACCTATACTTGGACCAGGAGGCACTCATCAGAACAGAGCAAGGGAACACTGCATGGTTCAAAATTGGGAAGGGCATATGCCAGGGATGCATCCTATCTCCATACATTTTCAACCTATATGCAGAACAGATTATCCGGGAGACTGGGCTCTATGAGGAGAAATGTGGGGTCAAGATTGGTGGATGATTTATCAACAATCTGCGTTATGTAGATGACACAACCCTGCTTGCTGAAACTGAAGAGGACCTGAAGCGCCTGCTGCAGAATGTCAAGGACTGCAGCTTACAATATGGATTGAGGCTCAATGTCAAGAAGACAAAGATTCTCACCACTGGACCAATTGGCATCATCAGGATGGCTGATGAAGAGATTGAGATTGTACACAGCTTTAGTTTGTTTGGCTCCATAGTCAACACCCTTGGCACCAGTAGCCAGGAAATCAAAAGGCACATTGCCATGGGAAAGTCTGTTGTTAGGGACCTCTCCAAAGTACTGAAGAACAATGGTGTCTCTCTGGAGACTAAGGTGCATTTGATACAGTCCATGGTCTTCGCAAATACCTGTTATGCATCAGAGAGTAGGACAATGACCAAGGAGGATAGAAGGAGAATTGATGCCTTTGAGCTGTGGTGCTGGAGAAGAGTATTGAGAATACCATGGACTGCTAGGAAAACAAACAGATTTATCCTGGAAAGGGTTAAACCGTGTGGCTCCTTGGGGGCAAGGATTCTGAGGCTCCATCTTACAAACTTTGGACATGTTGTGAGGAGAGACTGGTCCTTGGAGAAGGACATCATGCTTGGGAGGGTGGAAGGACGGCGCAGGAGGGGAAGGCTCTCTACGAGGTGGATTAATTCAGTGACTGGGATAATCGGGATGCGAGTGTCAGAGACAGTGCGATTGGCACAGGACAGAGCAGAGTTTAGGGCTGTTGTACATAGGGTCACTATGAGTCGCAAGCGACTCGACAGCACATAACAACAATAACAACAACAACAAAAATATAGTCTTTTATCCTCCTCAGCAAGTGTTCCACATTCTCTTCACTTTCAGCAAGCAAGCTATATCATCTGCATAACACAAATTATTCAGAAACAGAATGAAACATCGACAGGGATGTACCAGAGATTAAACCTGGATTCATAAAAGTCCATGGAATTAGAGATATCATTGCTAATGTCAGATGGATCTTGGCTGAAAGTAAAGAATACCAGAAAATTGTTTTCTTGTGTCTTATTGAGTATGCAAAAGTTTTTGCTTGTTTGAGTCATAATGAATTATGGCTAACATTGAGAAGAATGAGAATCCCAGAGCTCTTGCAAAACCAATACTTGGGCAAAAAAATCCTCTGTTATTTTTTCCTGAACAGAGGAAGAGAACATGCATGCCTTAAAATCAGGAAAGATGTGCATCACGGTTTTACCCTTTTTCTGTACTTGTATTATCTGCAGCTGAGTAAATAATTCTAAAGGCTGGATTATATGAAGAAGGATATTTTATGTTAAGAATCATATATTCAAGAAAAGAATCATATATTCATGGCAATGTGGTTAAAATAAAAGTAAACATATTTTAAAATGCTAGAAATTAATGAGGAAAAAATTTAAAAAGACATTGTTGTTTTTGTTATGTGCCATCGAGTCACTTACAACTCACAGTGACCCTATGTGCAAGAGCCCTAATCTCTGCTTTTTCCTGTGCCAGCCTCACTGTCTCTGACACACTCACTCCCACCAACCCAGTCACAGAATCTACATTAATGATGGAAAAAAATTGCAGCAGTGGATTAATTTGAAAGATAAATCTATGACTATTCAATAAAACAAAAATTAAAGCTACAAAGAAATTGGTTAGTGTTGCAGACAGAGGGTCCCAAAGAATGGAATAATTTTATAATTAATAATAAGACAAACAGCCAGGAACGAGATAGAGCAGAGAGCATAAAACAGGGGGTCATCAGTTCTCGACTGAAGACCCCAAGTCATGTTTCTCTGTGTCTTTATTGAAAATTATCAGGAAGTAAATCACAAAGAGAATTCAATGCAAATTAAGCCATGCTCTTTCTATAGAAAAACTTCTGCTGACTCAAGAGGGAGGGGTTCACAAATGCAAGAATTTGGTTTACCCTTAAGGATTGCCTGGATGCCTCAGGGTGAACTCTAGCTCAGGAAGTAACACTCCTTCTGTAGGGGGCCACTTGCTGTCTCCAAACAGCTCATATTCTCGGATCTGCCACAAAAGAAATACTGACTTATAAATCTGCAATTCCTTCAATTCCTGAACAAGGGTTTTCATATAATGTTTGGTATAAAGTTTGGCTTCCCATAGGTTAGCACAAAAGAAAATCTTTCTTTGCAGTATGCATAATAATTTATATTGTTGTAGCTTTTACACAATTTCAATCAACTTAAAAGATCAAATAGCTACAGATTATATTCTTTAAATAAAATTCCATACAATAGCAATTATTACAGATATTTGTACAACATCAGACACAAGGGCAGAGATCTAAATACCTGGAAATTTATGCTACCCTCTGTTTATTGCATATTTCATAATAAAACCAAAGGTTCATTGAAATAATTCTTAAAATTCAATGAAAAAATATCTCAACTCACATCAAAAGAAAATTATATATAGGCACTAATATGCATCTTAGGTTTTGTTATGTTTAAAAATCACAATAATGTTTGAAAGAGTGGTTTTAAAAAGAAAGGTGTGAGTAAGAAAATCAGTTACAGTGATGACTGATACCAGCTTCTATTGTCAGAAAATGTTGGTTGTGAATGTTGGCTGTGGGACTACGTACACAATTTTGTCTCTCTAAGATTAATTTTCCTCAGATACATCATTTATAATCACTTTGTATCTCTTAACCTCAATTTTCTTCAAATTATCAAGACAATAATATCTTCTTATTATAACTTTGTATGACTATTATTAATATTAAATTTAAAAATCCTTAACCCAGTGCCCTCTCCATAAATGCCAGTTATTTTCTTATCATTATCAACATTAATGATGATATTATCATGGGGGGGAAAGGCTCTTTTCAAATGATCTTTAAATTATGCTCTATCAATCTTCCATAATTCTATCTATAAATAACATTGACCTTTCACCCAAAACCTGGGTTTTTGAACAAATTCCTTCCAAGTAACACAAATCTAGTGATCTGGAGCTGAAAGCTGGCTACAGATCAAAGCACAACCAACTCTCTGCTACTTGCATTGGGTAACTCATCTATATCACTAATACATGATGTCTTTATCACAGACTCTTCTATTTAAAAAGTATGTGAACAAATTCCCATTTACCTTTATTGGGTGCCATTAAACTCTATCTGTATTAGATATTTCCTTTAATCCCTGTATTCAAGCAAATGACTCACTCATAAGACACATCACATAATACATAGGGGGTGGGTAACCACATAATCTCCAAAGAGAATTCTGGAAATATGTGAAAATCTATATAGTTCATGATGAGATAACTTAGGTCTCAATATTTTTAAAGGAAAATATTATTAAGTGAAGAAATGTGGGAAGTAAGACTAGAGGTTGGAAGGTATATTTAAAATTGGAAAGAAATAAGGAGAGAAAAGAAAATCTTAGTTTTGAAAGAGAACAGATATTTCCCATTACAGGATACAAAAGATGACCCTACATTGCTTGATTACATGTGCAGCTTACGAAACTATAGTTAGAGCTATCACAATGAAAAGTGACAAACTATGTAAGAATACTTTAAAAGTAGAAAGTAAGTGTGAAATTCAGGAAAATAATAAAAAATATTGTCACTATTCTAATAATGTATTTATTTCCTTAAATCAATAAGCAAAGATAAAAGGAACATGATTCCTAAGCTGCTTTCTAAAAGTAAGAATGTTTTAGTAGTGCTAGAGAGTTACGCATGTACTAAAAAATTACAACAATAGAACACATACTGGAGGAGTATTTTTCAGGGAGGAACTACTTTTTTAGTTATACAAAGTTTAAACAAGGCAATCTCATTTTTTTAAGGCTATCACTATGTAGGAAGTCTTAAGGTAGGCACATAAAACCACACGCAAAGGACTACTGCATGATTGCATGATGATTCTTAAGTGATATGCAAATTTACTGAATGAAGCCATCAATCAAAATGGGAGTATCTTAAAATAATTCCAAAGGTATATTACTGTGTTATTTTCACTACTTTACATAATAAATGACAAGTATATGACAAGTAGGGACAGTAGAAAATGGCAAAGGTAAATGGGTTTAATGATTCTTAAAATTAAAGCGTAAAATCAAGCTTTAAAATGCTGTTTATATAACTATCAATCAGGAGCATCACTTTTAACTGGAACAGATCCAGGTAAGGTAATGCTACAGCCAATATAATACATAGCCATGAGCCTTAGATGAGGCAAATTAAATAAAGTTACTTTTCAGAGACAAACTAACTGATTACATTAAAAATCATATATACGTTTTTAACTGCCTGGTGAGAAGGACAAAAGTAGAAGATAACCATATGGCATGCAGAAAACAAAAAGGCATCACAATTAAAGGTGGGGAAGAGAGTTGGCAATTCTCTTCCTTTTCTGAGATTGCATATGTTGTTGTTGTTGTTGTTGTTATGTGTCGTCAAATTGCTTGCGACTCATAACAACCCTATGTACAACAGCCCTAAACCCTGCTCTATCCTGTGCCAATCGTACTGCCTCTGACACACCAATCCTGATTATTCCAGCCACTGAATCAATCCACCTCATAGAGGGTCTTCCCCTCTTGCACAGTCCCTCCACCCTCCCAAGCATGATGTCCCTCTCCAAGGACCTGTCCCTTCTTACAACATGTCCAAAGTATGTCAGACAAAGTTTCAGAATCCTTGCCTCCACGGAGCAGACTGGTTTAACCCTCTCCAGGATGAATCTTGTTTGTTTTCTTGGCAGTCCATAGTACATTCAATACTCTCCTTCAGTACCACAGCTCAAAGGTATCAATTCTCTTTCTATCCTCCCTAGGCATTGTCCAACTCTCTGATGCATAACAAGTGGTTGCAAAGACCATAGCCTGTATCAGACGTACCTTAGTCTCCAGAGTGACACTATTGCTCTTCAGTATTTTGGAGGGGTCCCTAACAGCAGACTTTACCAACACAATACATCTTTTAAATTCCTAGCTACTGGTGCCAAAAGTGTTGACCTTGGGCCAAGCAGACTACAGTTGTTAACAATCTGAATATCTTCACCATCCATCCTTATGCTTTCAATTGGTCCAGTGGTGAGAATCTTTGTCTTCTTGACATTGAGCCTCAATCCATATTGAAGGCTTCAGTCCTTGACCCTCTGCAGCAAGCCTTTCAGGTCCTCCTCAGTTTCAGCAAGCAGGATGGTGTCATCTGCATAACAAAGATTGTTGATACATCTCCTACCAATTCTGACACCACACTTCTCTTCATAGAGCCCAGCCTTTCAGATAATCTGGTCTGCATACTGGTTGAAAAGGCATGGAGATAGGACGCATCCCCGGCTTACACCCTTCCCAATTTTGAACAAGGCAGTGTTTCCTTGCTCTGTTCTGATGACTGCCTCTTGGTCCAAGTATAGGTTTCTCATTAGCACTATCAAGTGTTCTGGTGTTCTCATTCTTCTCAGAGTCAGCCATAGTTTGTTATGATCCACACAGTCAAACGCCTTTGTATAACCAATGAAACAGAGATAGACATTCTTCTGGTATTCCTTGCTTTCAGCTAAGATCCATCTAACATCAGCTATAATATCTCTAGTACAACAACCCCTTCTAACCCCAGCCTGGACTTCTGGTAGTCCTCTGCTGATGTGCTCTTCCAGTCATTTTTGGATAATCTTCAGTAGAATCTTGCTTGCGTGTGAAATCAATGATATAGTTCTATAGTTCCCACACTCTGTCAGGTCACCCTTCTTTGGGATGGGAACAAATATAGATCTCTTCCAGTCAGCTGGCCAAGTGGTTGTTCTCCAGATTTCTTTGCACAACTTGGCAAACACGTCCAGGGCAGCATCTGTTAGCTGAAATATCTCAATTGGTATACCATCAATTCCTGGGGCCTTATTTTTTGCTATTTCCTTCAAAGCAGCCCGAATTACTTCCCTCATCACCATAGGCTCTTGCTCATATGTTATTTTATTAAATTATTTTGTGTCTGTCAATTCCTTTAGATACAATGACTCCATATATTCTTTCCATCTTCTTTTAATACTTCCTATCATTTAATATTCTGCCTAAAGCATCCTTGATTATATAGCTACTTGATGTTTGAATTTGTTCTTCAGTTCCTTGAGCTTAAGAAATGCTGAACGACTTCGGCCCTTTTAATTTTCTGACTCCAGTTCCTTGCACATTTCATTGCAATATTTTGCTTTGTCATCCCGTGTTGCCTTTTGGAATCTTCTACTTAGCTCTTTACTGTCTTGAATTCTTCCTTGTGTTTTAGCTTCTCTGTGCTCCAGTACAACCTTCAGCGTCTCTTCTAACATCCATTCTGGTCTTTTTTTCCCCCTCTTCTGTTTTTATAATGACTGTTTGCACTCTTCCTGGATGATACATTTGACATCCTCCCACAACTCTTTAGATCTTCTCTCATTAGTGTTCCAAGGGTATGGTTTTCGTGGAGACATCAGTAACATAACTTCAGGTTATCCTGATAGTCCTTCCTGTCAGTTGCTTCCTTTATCTTTCTTAGAGAATGGATACATTGGAGATAATGTTGAATAGAGCAAGGATGAGTTTTAATTAATACTTCCTATGGAAGCGTCATTGATTGGAGATTTGTTGGTTCCGCTCATCAGCATAGAACCACCAAAAATTTAAGTTAGTGTAAGGAAGAGTGGACTTGTAACTACTCATGCTAATAACACTATATTTTAGCATGTAGGAGGAATGGTGAAACCATATCCAAGTTTTCAACATTTTTCTTACCAAAAACACTTATGAAAAATAAAAATTTTATTGAAATGTATATTTATTTAGATTGGAGATTATTTATATAACCATATTGATAATGTTACTAACTCTAAATTTCAAAGAGATTAAAACAATTGTATTTGAGCTTGAGTTTCCTTACCTTATATATTTTTTAAAAGTTCAAGACAATGGGATTCTACAAAGTTAATATTATATTGTCCAAAATTGTTTTTTATACATATTTGTTTAAATGTTCCTATTATTTTATCATTTAATGAAAGAATTTACATATTAAGACCTTGAATTATGACTCATTTAATTATGGTTGTCAATATTAAAGAGAAAACGATAATTATCCCCTGAAAGTATGATTTTATATTACTTGGTAAAATAATTATTTAAAAATGAGGAAAGAATTATTTGGATTTGCAATTTTGGGAAATATTGCTATTACTGCCACCACTGCTAAAGCTGGTTTGGCTTTGCATCAAGTATTTAAACCTCAGTTTATGTAAAAAACATGGCACTAATATTCTCAAAATTTATGGTCTTTTCAAGGACAAATAAAATTAAAATATTGGAATACTATGCACTTTTGCATTACTCCAGTGAAGTGGAATGATACTGAATGAAATGAATCCTGGTAATTTCAAAGATGATATACTGAAATTACATGCTCAGATTAATTCTGCTTTTGATAAGCAATTGGATTATTTTAATAACATAGATATTCCACAAAGAATAGTGAAGGAATATCGAGCCTGAATCCTTCTGATCATAGAGAGATGTTTTTGAAGTGCTTTTTGAGTTTGTTTTGCTTTATTTGTTATGTTTGTGTATAAAGGATGGAGAGAAAAAGAAGCAAGAATGAGTCAAAGAAGAGAAGAAGCCATGCTCATCTAGATAACAACATAATTATGATATAAACAAAAGGGGGAGAAATGAGGGAAGCCAAATTCCATACTAAATATTTATAATAAACCAAATGCTATATCAGGACACGAGGGAGGTGTTGATAGAAGCTGGAACTCACCCTGAAGCACCAAGGTAGACATTAGGTGTCACAACAATTGAATTAAGGCAGACCTCAATCTTCTACATAATTCTTATATTGTATTTGCTAACCTCTCCGTCCTGAGTCAAGCATAAGGTTTTCAATAGAAAGAGCTTAGCTTCCTTCGCATAGAATTATGTTTGTGATTTGTTCTCTGGCAATTTTCAATAAAGGCACAGGGAAGCTGGGTTCAATGTTTTAGTTGTCAGAATTGCTCACCCCTTGCTTTTTACCTCTTCGTTTACTTATATACTTTTGGTGTGCTGTCTCTTTTTATATTTTTTACCCTCAGTCGGTCAACAACAGACCATGGCCTCAATTAGAAGCACCTTTGCCTTTAGACTGACACTGTTGTTCTTCAGTACTCTGGAAAGGTCCCTAACAGTAATTTACCTAATACAATTTGTCTTTTGATTTCCTGACTGCTGGTGCCAAGAATGTTGATTGTGGAGCTGAACAAGCTATAACTGTTAACAACTTCAATCTATACTTCATCTATCATAGTGGTGCCATTTGATCTAGTGGTGAGAATCTTTATCTTCTTGATGTTGAGCTTCAATCCATATTGTAGACTATAGTCCTTGACCTTCTGCAGCAAGCATATCAGGTCCATCTCAGTTTCAACAAGCCAGGTTGTGTCATCTGCATAATGACAACTCCTAATTATACAAGAGCCTCATTAGAAAAATTCTTCAGGTATTTGGATTCTAAGAAAAGAAGACTCAATTGGTATATTAAGTTTAACAACTCAGTTATTAGTTGCTTCAAGTCATCTGTATTGTGCTGAGATCATCCTCTTTAACTCCTTAAGATACACTTACTTTCATTACAACAAAATGTCACATGAAAATTCCACAGTACTACCTTCTTTGGTTATTATTTCCAACTGTCTCAAATGTATTCCTATAGTCTCAGATTGAAATTGCCTTTAATATTCAACTCAAAGAAAAAATATAAATTAAAAGGCTGCATGGTTCAAACGTGGGAAGTGTGTGTGCCAGGGATGTGTCCTATTGCCATACCTTTTCAACCTATATGTAGAACAGATTATCCTGGAAGTTGGGTTCTATGAGGAGGAGTGTGGCAACAGGATTGGAGGAAGATACGCCAACAATCTTCGTTATGCTTGCTGAAACTAAGGAGGACCTGAAGCACTTGCTGCAGAAGGTCAAGGACTGTTGCCTTCAAGATGACAAAGATTCTCACCACTGGGCCAACTGGTACCATCAGAATGGATGGTGAAGAGACTGAAATTGTAAACAGCTTTAGTTTGCTTGGCTCCACAGTCAACACTTCTGGCACCAGCAGTCCGGAAATTAAAAAGACATATTGTGATGGGAAAGTCTGTTGTTAGGGACATCTCCAAAGTACTAGAGAGCAACAATTTCAGTCTGGAGACTGAGGTGTGCCTAATACAGACCATGGTCTCTGCAATCACATGTTATGTGTCAGAGAGCTGGACAATGACTAGGGAGGATAGAAGGAGAATTTATGCCTTTGAACTGTGGTGTTGGCGAAAAGGATTGAGTAGACCATAGATTTTTAAGAAAACAAACAGGTTCATCCTGGAGAGGGTTAAACCAGGCTGATCCTTGGAGGCAAGAATTCTGAAGTTTCATCTGCCATACTGTGGGCATATTGCAAGGAGGAAACAGTCCTTAGAGAGGGACATCATCCTTGTGAGGGTGGAGGGACAGCACAGAAGAGAAAGACCCTTGATGGGATGGACTGATTCAGTGCCTGGGGTAATGGGGGTAGTAGTGTGTCCGAGACAATGAGATTGGCACAGTATAGAGCAGGGTTTAGAGCTGTTGCACATAGGGTTGCTATGTGTCGCAGACAACTCAATGGCACATAACAACAACAGTAACAATGAATTTGTCTTCTCATTCCTCTTGTTTGTGTTATTTTACTTGTTTAGAAAGGTTTCTTTTCTTCATTTTAATTGAATCCTTTCTTTAACTTCCATACCTTCAGTAAAGTGTTACTGTGTTCTTACATCTAACATTAAGGAAGTAAGAGGATAAAACTATTAAGGTCTTGGTCCTGGGACAACTTTCTACAAGAAGACAACAGTTTGTACTGAGTCTTCTGCCTAATAGCGAAGAAGATCAATCCACAGATAATAGTATTATTAATCATGACATTATCAGCAAAAATAAAAGGGACAATATTAAAATTTTACTTATGTAGTTTATCAACTCAACAATTTATTATTAATAATATAGCACATATTGACTGTCTTAATTATCCTTGTGATGTTTGATGTTGTTATTGTTAGATTCCATCGAGTCAACTTTGTCCTTTCCTTCGCCATCCTCACCATCTCTGATTTGCTCAATAGTTACTGTGTCAATCTATCTTGTTGATGGTCTTTCCTTTTTTCTCTATTCCTCAACCTTTACCAGCATGGTGCCTTTTTCCAAGGACTAGCTCCTCCAGGCAACTTGCTGAAAGTATGTGAGAAGAAGCTTCATGATCCTCACCTCTAAAGAGCACCCTGGTTGCCTTTCCTTCAAGGCAGATTTGTTTTCTCTTTTAGTAATTAAAGAAGTATTCAGTACTCTTCTCCAACATCACAATTCAAAGGCACCAATTCTTCTGTCATCCTTATTCATTGTCCAACTTTTAGATGCAAAGCAAGTGATTGAAAAATCTATGGTTTGGATCAGGTGAACCTTAGTCTTTAAGCTGTTATTCATGTTCTCAGTACTTCAGAGAGTTCCTTTACTGTAGTTCTCCCCAATGCAGCATATCATTTGATTCTGTGACTGCTGTTACTATGAGTATTGCTGTGGATCCAAGTAAAATGAAATTTACTGACAAATTTAATCTTTCTTCTCTGTATTTTGATGCTGCTTATTGGTACAGTGGTAAGGAATTTTTATTTCTTGTTATGGAGATATAATCCATATTGAAGCTGTATCCTTTGATATTAATTATTATGCAATTCAATATAGAAAGAATGTACTACTCAGAAAAAAAATATTAGCAACTTGCTCTAATTTTCAACACTTGACTAAAAGAGTCCCCAATAGTTTAAATAAATGGCAGGTTACAGCATAAATAAAAGTGTATGCAATTCCCTTTAATAGATTATTTAAGATGCTGGAAAATAAACAAAAATGCTGAATATCATATAATGAACAAATCAAGATTAATCTAGAGAATTGGCTGGGGAAAAATTATTCATCAGTTTAGAATATTATAACAGAGGGAACCACTGATCAAAAAAATTAAATGATCATAGGACTATCTAATATTAGGATAACATTAATTTAACAAAAATAGAGTTTCTACATACACCTAGAACTATAGTGTGTTTTGGAAATAGTGAGAAGAACCCAGGCTTTATCTAAAAAAACCACATAATCTATCTCCACTGACTTTATTGCCATCAAATTGGAAATGAGTCATAGCTGATCTTCCACTGAGTTTCCAAGGCTGTAAATCACATGAAAGGATACTGTCCATCTTTTTCTGTAAAGCTGCTAGTAGATTTGAAGCATCCGTGAATCACTGCCTTGGGGTTACGTAGCATAACTCCCTATCCACTACTACACTTGAACTCCCTACATTATCTATGACAGGAGATCATTGTTAAAAAAACCCAAATGTAAAAAAAAAAAACCCAAATGTACTGTATATTATGAAAATAAATAACAAATGTAAATATTTGTAAGGTAAAGGGCAAATGTTCAATTGGTCAAGTAATAAGTGTAACAGATTGAATAATAGCTCTAAAAACATTCTGATTCCAAGAATTTATAAATACTGGAGTCTCCCTACACTCTGGAATTTAGCTGGCTAACTGACATCTTGGTGGGGGTCTCGTCTTGGTGGTGGTCGGGCAAAGGAAGTTTCTCGGGTCCTTTTGTTGTGTGTTACTGTTCTGACTAAGGGCAAAGGCCGAGGCATTCTCGAGGCTGTGGCTTTAAATTCCTGTGGCCCTTCGGGGAAAATTTATTAATTTTAGAAGAATATTATTTTAAAAATACAGCCATCATTTGTCTATTTGCTATACTGAACAACTTGGAGTTGTTGTGATGCTGAAAACTGTTGCATAGTTGTGTCAAATACCATAATGGTTACCCATTATGTACAATGTTTGGACTAACTTCCAGATTAATTCATTTTGGGAAGTAGGAGTGGCATCTACTTCCTAAATTAGGTGCCTCTGGAAACTCTAAAAACTATTATAAATGTACAGAAATTATGTTAATTAAAGAACAGAGTCCAAGTCTTTTGTTCAAAGCTTACTCTGAGTCATATTCAACTCAACATCACTTTAACCACTGCTAAAGGAGACTAGTGCTGTTACATCTGGAAGAATTGTCAATGTGCTGTATGAGGTGACCTGGGTTTGCTGTGATGCTGAACCTTGTGCCATGGGGATATCAAATACCATAATGGTTCCCATCGTGGACAGTGCTTGGTGGAGCTCTCACTTGTAAAACAGGTTGGCAAGCAGGAGTGGCATCCACTTCCTAAACCACATGCCTCTGGAATCTCTATGAACTTGGAGAAACTATGATAGCTATGGAAAGGCATTAGGTCTTTTGTTCATAGAGTGGCTATGAGTTGACCTTGACTCGACAGCAATCAACAACATCATATATATATGTGTGTGTGTGCGCGCGCGCGCGCGCGTGTGTGTGTGTGTGTGTGTGTGTGTGTGTGTAATCTTTCCAGATATTACTAAATGGCAGATTTTGAAATGGAGGGATTATATTTACTGATCCAGATTGTCCCTAAATGCAATGCAATAATAAATATTTTGTAAACAGGATTCAGAGGGTTATACTACAGAGAAAAGAAAGGACAAAGTCAGAAATACCAAGAATGAAGTCACTGGACACATAAAAATAGGAACCACTTTCATTACAGAGCTACTGGAGGACTTGTACTCAAACTATCACCTTTGTTCCTTTCTTTCTCACATTGCCTTTGAGTCAGAACCAATTCACAGCTCCATCGGTTTTCTTAGGCTGTAAATCAAATCACACAGAAGGACCTTCACATCTTTCTCTGAGGAGTGATTGGTGGATTTGAAATGCCAGAGAGGTGCAGTGTTTGAGTGAGCAGCACAATTCTCTACAGGCAGAGCCCAAGAATTCCTACCATTAGAACTACAAAAGAATACATTTTGTTATAAACTTTACGGTAGCATGTTAGAGCAACCGAAGAATACTAGATATATAATATCCACTAAGGGAACTTTGATGCACTAGTGGCTGGAAGCATTGCTGCAATCCCAAAAGCATGCAATTTGAATTCACTAAGTGTTCAACAGTAGAAGGATGAATAGTCTCTTCCCTGCCACTTAATGCCTCTGAAAACCTGCTGACAGAACAGTTATGGGCCAGTTCTGGCTCAAAAGCACACAACAACCACAAGAGCAATAAGGGATACATGTAAACAACTATAAAGGAAACAGTTGCTCCAGGGTTTTTCTCTTTCTTTTCTAAGTTTTCATCTCAGCCATAATCAGAGAATTTTCTGATTCCCTCCAGATATTAAAATTTGTGTAATTCTAACAAACCAAATCCTCACCTAGATATTTGTTGAAAAGGTATCCTGGTCAAGAAAGATACAGTTAGCATTCAATACAAGAGAATTTTCATAAAAAGACCAGAATAAGAGCAGTTTGTAAGAAAGTCATCAGTCTCTTTTTACCTCCATAGTGGGTTACTTTCCATAGTCATAGGCAAATGCTAAGCTAAACACAATCCTCAATATCATTGATATTCTTCAATTCATTAATACTCTTCAATTCATTAATACAATCACTGTGTCAGTTCATTTTGTTAAAAATCTTCCTCTCCTTCATTAACTCTCCACTTTTCTAAACAAGATATCTTTTTTCTAGAACTCTTCTCTCCTAACAACATGCCCAAAGATGAAGTTTCATCATCTTTTCTTCTAAGGAACACCCTAGTTGCACTTTCTTGAAAACATTTATATTCATTTTTTTAGTAGTTCATGAGATGTTCAGTACTCTTCTTCAATAGCACAACTCAAAGTCACTTATCATATTTCTGTTACCTTAGTTACTGTCCAACTTCCAGATGCATAGCCAGTAACTGAAAACTAACATCATTGCAGAGGTCCTTCACAGTAGATTTTCCCAACACAGCATGCTTTTTTTTTTTTTAACTGCTCGCTGGTCCCAAGTGTGTTAAGTGTAAATCCAAGTAAGATGTAATTACTGGTGACTTCTATCTTTTCTTCATATATCACTATGTTGCCTACTGGTCCAGTGGTGAGGAGTTTTGTTTTCTTAATGTTGAGATGTTATTCATATTAAAGGTTATAGCCTTTGATCCCCTGTAGCAAGTGTTCAAGACTCCTTCACTTTCAGCAAGCAAGGTTGTGTCATCTGCATAATGCAGCTTGTCGATGAACCTTACTCCATTTCTGATGCCACACTGTTTTTAATACAGTCCAGCTTTTCAAAGGATTTGCTCAGCATATGGACCGAATAGATATGGAAAAAGGATACAGCCTTGACACACACCTTTATTAATTTTAAACCACTCCTGTGGCTTACTGGTAAGAATCAGCACTGCAGTCCTAAAGGCACACAGTTCAATTCTCCAAGCTGCTCTATAGGAGAAGAATGGGCAATTTCCACCCATGTGATTTGAACCTCTGAAAACCCTCTGGAGGGCCAACTACAGCGCAGATCTGACTCGATGGTACACAACAAGGGTTCCTTAGCTCTGTACAGACAACAGCTTCTTGGTCTAAATACAGGTTTCATATGAGCAAAATTAATTAATTAATTAATTAATTCAGAGATGTCTGTTCTACTCGATGCTAGCCATAAGGTTTTTTTCCATCCACAAAGTCAAATACTTTTGCGTAGTGAATAAAACAGGAGCACACATCTTCTTGGTATTCTTTGTTTTCAGACAAGATCCACCTGACATCAGCAAAAAAATCCTCTGTGCTGTGGACTCTTCTGAATACAGATTGAATTTCTAGTTGTTCTCTGTTAATGTACTACTCAAGCCACTATTTTTTAAATATTCAGTAAAATTTACTTAAATATAATAGTCATGATATTGTTTAATAATTTCCACATTCTGTTGGATCACTTTTTTTTGGAGAAAGAGAGCAAATATGGATGTTCTAGAGTCAGTTTTCCAAGTATTTGTCTTCTAACAGTGTAAGGCTGCATCTGTTAGTTGAAGCATGTAAATTGGTATTCTGTAAAATTTTGGACACAAGAAGGCCTAGTAGTCTCAAATTGTGCATTTGAAGAAGAAAATGAGGCTGGAGATTGAAGGAATGAATATTGTGCAATCAATGATTTGTTAAATGTAAATACCTTTTTTAAAAAATACAAAGGGCAGCCATACAGGTGGACTTCACCTGACTATTTCCCCACCTGGGAGTGGTCATTGGGTTATATACTAGGATGAAACACTAGCTCATATAACTATGCACTTTTGTTAGTAAAAAAAAAATAATTTTTACATTTGGATGCTATAGGCAAAAATAAGAAGGGATGGTGGCGGAGAAAGGAAAGAGTGGATAAAAAACAACAACATGTAGTTGGGGTGGACAACAACACTGAATTTGTTAGTCATTATTATAACTGGCCAATTGTCTTCTATCTGCTGTTTTCTGTGGAATGCTTGTATGTCAGATACTATTACATATATTTAAAGATTGAAACAGACTAGTAAGAAGGATTGGCCATCACTTCCAAAATGACAGGCCTTCGAAACCCTATATACAATAGAGCACACTTAGATTATCATTTGGACTAACGGACATGGCAATCGAAACAGATCTTAGAAATGGAAACACAGAGAAAGAGGAATAGCTGAAAGGAGACACTAGTGATTGGAACGTAGAATGTGAGAAGCATGGATGTAGGAAAATTGAACATTGTTAAGAAAGAAGTGGATGGCATAAATATAGACATACTAAGTATTGGAGAAATGAGATGGCTTGGCATGGGACATTTTGAATCAGATGATCATATGATTTACTATGCCGGGGATTAAAAGGTGAGAAAAAAGGGGGTTGGTTTCATAATTTAAAGTCATTTCTAGATCTATCCTGAAATACAATGTAGTTAGTGACAGGATAATATCCATACACATACAAGGAAGTCCAGTGAATACCACTATCATTCAAATATATGAACCAACTACTGGATCCAAAGAGGAGGAAATAGAAGATCTCTACCAAACTTTACAGTCAGAAATTGATCAAACATGTAATCAAGATGCATTGATAATAATGGGTGACTGGAACTCAAAGTTTGGTGCCGCGGGCTGCTGCACTCAAGGGGCTGCAAGCCCGGGGGTCTAGGGTCTCGAAGAGGGAACACGAAGGTAGGTAGAAGTTCAGCGGAGGGACCGTGAAAACACAAGACACACAGTCAAGTGATCTGATGATTTAAATTCTAAGTTATTATTGCACTTAGCATGATATATTTATACCCCATTTTACAATTAGGGGCTTAACAATAGCCAAAAAGACAACAAAAGTAAGAATAAAGTTTACATTATTTTTTGCACACAGCTATTCTTTATGGTCACGGTTCCCTGGTAATTGGAGAGCTTGGTAGACAATGGCTTTATGCTTAAACATTTTCTTAAACCTGTTCTCAAATCTGTTTTCCAACTTGTCTGGGTTATAAAGTTACAAAGTAAAAAAGTTACATTTTAAATTTAAGCTGATACATTTCAAATTTTTAGCTGAATTTACAATATTATTTATTTCCATTCAAGAGACAACACTTTTACGCCTTCCGTTACTCCAGGGGTGATCACTATCTCAATAAGGGGGTTAGGTTCATACAAAAGATGTTTTGGGTCATAATATTGCCTTAATTCATCATCCCAATCTCTTGTCTCATGGTTTATTTTGCCACCTATATCTCGCATAACATCTTACCTTTGGTAATTTTCAAACCTTTTGAAAAATATATCCCAAGACACAAAACCATCAGGGTGTTTTGCATTAAATTCATCATATTCTCCAGTATATGGAAGAGGTTTATCTGTATATATATATCTGTTTATATGGAAGAGGCTCCAGAATTCTGTAAGGGCCTTTCCCAATAGGGGGCTGCCACAAACAACCATTACCTAATAGATAAACAATTGTTCCACCTGGTGTTCTCATGGTTAGGGGCAAGGGTTTGGGATTTTCCTTTGAAGGAGTTCTTATGTTGTTGTTGTTGTTATGTGCCATTGAGTCTTATAAGCCCTAGAAATCTAGGAATCTCTGGGGTGATCGTCTTTTAGATTTCCACCATTAATTCTTTTTGTTATAATGCATCCATGGATTCCCTTAAAATCATATTATTCTTGAGAAGTTTTAGTAATGCTAAAAGAATCGGAGGTAATGTTTGCATATTAAAGTCAACTCCTTTAGTTCCTTTCTGGGAACATCTAACAAACTTTTAGTAGGAACACTTTGTGTAAAGGACACAGCCTTCTCCCCCTGTCCCACACAGAAAATACAAAGAGTCAATAGAAGAGAAATTACAGAAAGGCCAAGAACAATCATGGAGAAAGCTGATGTGCTGTTCCAGTCGTTTTTGGATAATCTTCAGTAGAATCTTGCTTGCATGTGAAATCAATGAAATTGTTCTGTAGTTTCCACATCAATTGGGTCACCCTTTTTTGGGATGGGAACAAATACTGACCTCTTCCAGTCAGTTGGCCAAGTGGTTGTTATCCTGATTTCTTGGCACAACTTGGTGAGCATGTCCAGGGCAGCATCTGTTAGCTGAAATATGTGAGTTGGTATACCGTCTATTCCGTGGGCCTTATTTTTTGCTATTTCCTTCAAAGCAGCTTGAACTTCTGCCTTCATCACCATAGGCTCTTGCGCAAATGTCATTTCATTAAATTCTTCTGTATCTGCCAATTCCTTTCGATACAATGACTCAGTATATTCCTTCCATCTTCTTTTGATACCTCCTGGATCATTTAACATTCTGCCTAAAGCATCCTTGATTATAGCAACTCGAGGTTTGAAGTTGTTCTTCAGTTCCTTGAGCTTAAGAAATGCTGAACGAGTTCGGCCCTTTTGATTTTCCGACTCTAGCTCCTCACACATTTCATTGTAATATTTTGCTTTGTCATTCTGTGCTGCCTTTTGGAATCTTCTGTTCAGCTCTTTAGTGTCTTGAATTCTTCCTTGTGCTTTGGCTTCTCTACGTTCCAGTGTAATCTTCAGAGTTTCTTCTGACATCCATTTTGGTTTTTTCTTCCTCTTCTGTCTAATATCACAATGAAAGGAAAATATTGATGAAGATTGTTCAAAAATAGCTGAAACAGTACATCTACAGGGAATTCCCAGGAATTCAAGCTGAATTTAGCATAATACTTGGTGTGTGCGGTATCACTGTCGATGTCAGATGTATCTTTGGTGAAAGCAGAGTACTAGAAAAATATGTTCTTGTGTTTTATTGACTATGTACCCTCTCTGTCTTGTGATGATTGTTTAAGTTCTCTTCATCTATGCTATCAATTCTTTCTTCCATCTTCTGCATTTTTTTCATTGCTGTTCAAGTTGTTCATCACCAATATATTTCTTCTGGATTATTGTCTCTGTAGTATTTACTTTCTTAATAGTTTCTTCCATCATTTTTATCTTCTGTATCTGTTCAAATAACTCTACATCAACATATTTATTCTGGTTTTCTCTATCTACAGTAGTCATTGGGACTGTTTTGTTTTTTTGTTCTTTTTTAGGAGAAGGGTATTTGTTTTTTTTTTCATGATTACTGAGGCAGACTGCTGTTTTCTTGACACAATGAGCCTTTTCTTAGTAGATGTTGTTGTTATGTACAATTGAGTCACTTGCGACTCATAGCGACCCTATGTACAACAGCCCTAAACTCTGCTCTATCCTGTGCCAATCTCACTGCCTCTGACACACCCATCCAGATTACCCCAGTCACTCAATTAATCCACCTCAGAGAGGGTCTTCCCCTCTTGTAACATCCCTCCACCCTCCCAAGCATGATGTCCCTCTCCAAGAACCTCTCCCTCCTTACAATATGTACAAAGCATGTCAGATGAAGCCTCAGAATCCTTGCCTCCAAGGAGCAGCCTGATTTAAACCTCTACAGGATGAATCTGTTTGTTTCTCTAGCAGTCCATGGTACATTCAATACTTTTCTCCAGCACCACAGCTTAAAGACATCAATTTTCCTTCTATCCTCCTTAGTCATTGTCCAACTCTCTGATGCATAACAAATGATTGCAAAGACCATAGCCTGTATCAGACGCACCTTAGTCTCCAGAGTGACACCTTTGCTCTTCAGTACCCTGGAGAGGTTCCTAACAGCAGACTCTTCTATTGAAATACGTCTTTTAATTTCCTGGCT